>NW_027530969.1:185209-658057 GCF_008692635.1 Crocuta crocuta
CCCCCACCCCCACCATCCCCACAGGGGCCCTGGAAGCCAGGGCCTGGGATGCAAACAAGAACCAGACTTGGTCCCAGGTGCTCATACCTGGGTCTGGCTTCCTCAAGGCCTGGGAAAGAGCACACTTTGTCTTAACAGTCATTTTCAATGGCTAGGGGAGCAGCAGGCTTTGGGGTCATCTTATGGGACAGGGAACCTTTGAGGGTTTCAATGCTCTCTCCCCTGCTTTTTGATAATCCTTCCAGAGCCCCTCAAGCAGGTGCTGGTGTTCCTAGTAGTGAGAACCTCATCACTTCTTTGACTTACCAAATGTTGGGACTAACAAAGACTTCCCAGATCATCTATAGGGCTTTACATATACTCTCAGGTGGTGTTGAAGTATCAGCTCTGTTTGTGTCCTTTACATCTGCTGGGCTAAGGCTTTCTGTGGAGAAAGGGCTCCGCAGACAAACCTCTCTGACTGAATGCGGCCTCCGTGTTGTATAGTTGAGGAAACTGAGGCCCAGTCAGGTAGGGTTGGCTTCATGGGTGTGCAAACCTGTGCATCCCCACAGGTTCCTGCCACTCCAAAGTCCTTGTACTGGGTTTAATGTCTTGAGATTCTTAGTAACTTTTAAACCAGGGCCCGTCATGCTTTCATTTTGCACCGGTCTCTACAAATTATGTTGCTGTTCCTATGGATCAGAGAAGGAACTTGCTTAAGACTCCCAGCTAGTCAGGGTAACCAGAACCCAGGGTCCCGACTTCCAGGCCAGAGCACTGGCTACCTTACCCCTGCCTCTCTGTCACTGCCTTTCCTCTGGCCTCTGGCCCTTCTGTGCTTGCCGATGGCCTCACCGTGTCTTGGCTGTCCGGGATGAGACAAGCAAGTTATAATCAACTCCAGAGAGTTCCCTTGGCAGCCGAGAGGAGCCTCACCCACGAAGCTCCTGCTTTCAGCTACCACATCTCTGGAGCTGTACTCACCCCCGTCAGCCAGCCTAGGACAGGTCATTACCCAGAAGCCTCTGGATGGGTCTCAGACCACATCTCACCACAGGCTTGGGGCCCACACTGCTCTGGACCTGAATGATGATGGGGAGATGCTACACATACTCAGAGTGGTTTGGCTCCACCAGTGTTCCTGACAAACACTGTAAGAGAAAATAGAGGGAGGGAAAGAAGGGCAGGGCAGAAATCCCCAACAGTGGAGTAGCCCTTCAGCTCCCAAAGAGGAGGGAGTCAGGAGCACACGACCTGACTTTCTGGATCTCCACAAGGCAGTTCCACTCCTCTGGATGGAAGAGAAATGAGTTGGTATGGGTGAATAGTTAGAAGGGGATAGGCTACACTGTGGCGGCAGGTCTTGGGGTCTTCCTGGCCTGCCAGCTGGGTGTCTGTGGGCTCCCTCCTTGGGTTCCCCAAGTCTGCTCCTCTCACCTCCTTTTCCCTGTTCTCAACCAACAGGTTCCCCACCACATGGGGCCAAATTCCTGTTCACTGAGGCCTCTGTGGCCACTCTCATGTATTTTCCCCCCCAGGACAACTTCTGTGATCTCCTATAACATCCCGGGGGTGTGGGCTGCCTCGAGAAGGGTTCATTCCCAGGATGCCCCCCTAAGGGGCTTCTCTCACCCTCCCCAGGAGCCAGCAAGAGCTGCTGCCTCTACCTGAGATGGAAAAGGCAGGGCAGACAGCAAATATTTGGCCTTTGGATCTATGGCATGGGAAGACCCAGGATTTTTTTTTCCACTCACATGGAAAAAGTAAAATGCCCAGCAAAGCAGGGCGGCCCTTCCAAACTGGCCCTTCCCCAAGGGGGACTGGCTTCAAATGCTCCTCCAGAGGCCCCACCAATCTGCAAATTACATTTGTTGGTGAAAAGATTCATCATCTCCCCTCAAAGCAAAACATGGTGATGTTATGCTTTGTGGGGGAGAGGGTTGTTGGTGGGGACGCACACTTAAACCAGAAAACATATTTGCTGAGGAGTACAGCCCCCAGTGGCCAGGCGCCAGGGCCCTGCTCTGCCAGCCAGGCTCTTTCCATCCCAAGGCCCCTCCTGCCTGCCTGCCTGCCTCTGGCTGGGCCCCCCACGCAGTCACCTCTTCGGATGCGAGCAGGTACCTGGCCCCAGGTGTAGCCCTTCTCACACCTGACGGGCATACAGCCGCCAGCAGCCCCTTGGTGACTGGTCCATCTTGGAGCTTCCCACTGGCCTTTCGGATTGTTTCCATACCTGCGGCGAGAGTGTCTGGTCATGGGAGCCCTCCCAGCTTTATGAGTGATTTGAGAGCCAAAGGCATGAGCTCTAGTCCTGGCCCCACGAGAGCTCTGGTCAAAGCATTTCTGTCTCTGGGCCTCCTTTCCCTCCTGCGTGATCCCTAAGGCCCATCCTGCTGTGATGCATTGGGACTCAGCCCAGGAACTCAGGACCTGAGCACCACTTGGGGAGCGGAAGTGACTTGGTGGAGGGATGGCTGGAAGCAGGCCCACTGCACAGGCAACTCTTTGCTCCTGGGGGACTTGTCCTCAGCTGCCACAGACAAGGCAGAGCCAAGCATGGGAGGAACAACCCCTCCCCACAGAATCAGAGACCAGTGCCCACACTCCAGGGGACAAAGGGTGGAGAGGGAGAGAAAGGGATGCAGAATACAACAGCGTGATCCCTGGAAAATCTACCCCTCATGGCTTGGCAGAGGAGATTTTGACCACTCGTGAGTGGGCAGACTGGGGCCCCTTGGAAAGCCTGGCCTCCATCTCCAGACCTTGGGTACTGGGAGGAGCCTGAGACTAGAAGAAAAGGAGCTGAGGTGCAACAAGCCTCTAAACAGCCTGGTGGGGGGGAGGGGCAGCCAGGAGCTTAGATGATGGAGATCAGCTCCAAACCCTCACCACCCCCCTGCCCCCACTACTCACCTTGCCATCCAGTTGGGGTAATTTTAATAGCTGAAGACTCACATCCCAAAGCCAATTTCAGAGAAAAAAGCATTCTGCTTCTCAGCAGATGTTTGGTGGATAGCTTAGCAGTTTTCGTCAAAGATAGGCCACTGTGCTGGGCGTCGGGACTGCCAAGGACTGGTATGATGGATTGTGCTGTGCCACTCATAGATACACTGCCCGTGTTTGATTATATTTAATTTAGCAGCTGTGTGTGTGTGTGTGTGTGTGTGTGTGTGTGTGTGTTGGGAGCACTGAAGCCAGAGGTTAGCCCTGTCACCCGCTGACTCTACAATCACATGGCTATGATGAAGTCATTGCCACTCTCTGGCCCTCCTTATCTGCAGGTAAACTACATCATCTTCAATGTTCTTTCCCGCTACAACATTCTGCTCTTTTGTTTTTCCTTCTGAGAGGGCTTCTTCATTTATGTAGTTATTTAATTTGAGGATAGCTTACACACAATATTACGTTAGTTTCAGGTGTACATGGTAGTGAAGGCACAAGTTCATACATTATGCTGGGCTCGCCACAAGTGTAGCTACCATCTGTCACCCTCCAACTCTGTTTCAGTATCACTGACTATGTTCCTTATGCTGTGCCTTTTCTTCCCCTGATTCATTCATGCCACAGCTGAAAGCCTGTATCTCCCACTCCCCTTCTCCCACTCTGCCCACCCTCCCATCTCCCTTCTGGCAACCATCTGTTTGTCCCCTGTATTTATAGATCTGATTCTGCTTTTTGTTTATTCATTTGTTGTTTTTTCAGATTCCACATATGAGTGAAATCATATGGCATTTGTCTGTCAGTCTGACTTACTTCACTTAGCATAATACCCTCTAGATCCATCCATGTCATTGCAAATGACACAATCTCACCCTTTTTATGGCTGTTTTAATGTTCCACTGTATGCAGAGAGTATATATATTTATATCTATCCATCTATTGGTCTGTATCTATTTTTCTCTCAGAATAGGACTGTAGAGCCCACAGGGTAGTATTAGGATGTGAGTTTCGGGGCACCTGGGTGGCTCAGTCTGTTTAAGCATCCAACTTCGGCTCAGGTCATGATCTCACAATTTGTGAGTTCAAGCCCCACATTGGGTTCTGTGCTGACAGCTCAGAGCCTGGAGCCTACTTTAGATTCTGTGTCTCCCCTTCTCTCTGCCCTTCCCATGCTCATTCTCTGTCTCTCTCTCATCTCTTAATAATAAATAGACGTTTAAAAAAAAGTTTAAAAAAACAAAAAAAGGATGTGCATTTCATGAATATGGTGTCCTTGTTTGCCTTTTTCTTGCCTCACTCTCTCTCACAGTGCCTGGCACCATTACATTTGCTAGTGGATACATCTGAGTCCCCCCACTACGGGGCTGAAATCCTTAAAGGCAAGAGTCACACCATGCTACCCCCAGAACCTAACGTAGGTATCCCATAAAGACTCATGCTTCTATTTAACATTCACTGGCCAATGGCCAAATGCCAGGGCTTGTGTGTCTATTTATGTCTAAGGGCCAAGAAAGACGAAGGGAAGAACTCACTGTACTTTCTCTCAAGGAGCTTACCTTTTGCTGAGATGCTTAAGATTTGTGCCCAAATCATTCAAAAAAGATTGAAAGTGTGTCGTAAGAGAGGTGCCAAGGAGGCCGTTCCTTTCTTGTCTCCCTCCTTTGTTGCTCCTCCTCTGGATGAAACTGTGGTATCAGCTGTGGACTCTCTGGTTCTCACGGGGCACCCATTCTAGAACAGTCTTCCCCAGCCTTGTAGATTTGACACAGGAGGACAGGCTGAGGAGACCAGGTTTACTGCTCTGGGCACCAGACACATATGACTGACCGTGTCCTGAACACCTCTAGGTAGAGGCCTGCAGACACCTCCTTCACCGTTCAGGTGAGATACCCTCATGCCCCTTGAGCCTAAGCTAAGGTGTTGGTTATTCTGGGATGTTGCTCCACACTTTGGTGGTTTCTGCCCTCGGACAGAGACCAGACATACACACTTAGGAAGAAAACCGGATCATGAAGGAGATGAAGTAAAGAAAAATTAATGGCATATATAGTGGGTTTCATAGGAATCCCAGGGAGAAAGAGCAGTACAAGTTGGGGGGGGGAGGCAGTTTGGAGAGGCCTTAAGGAGGAATTAAAGGGTAGGCAGAACTTGGATCAGGTTATTTAGGGCAGTCATGAGAGGCAGGAAACAGTGCTGTGGAAAGCTGGGCATTATGTCATTGGGTAAATGTGTGTAGGGCTGATGGGTAAAGTGATTTGCCTGGAGTTGAGAGCTGGGTCAGAGACTCAGGGAGCCACAAGACCAAGAGGCCTGGAGCGCCATGCCAAGGACTTCCGGTTGTGTCTTGTTGATTTTGGAGAAGCCCTGGAAGGGTGTGTCAGGAGCCGGCCTGGAGATGTGCTCTAATGACTTTAGCCCACATTGGAAAATCTCTGCTTTTAGAAAATGGGGGCAGAGTCGGGGAAGAAAACGAGTCTGTAAAGGAGCCAAAAGTGGTAAGGGACACAGGCAGAGAACTGTGCCGGTGATGTCAGGGAAACTGAGAGGAGAAAGTTCCAAGAAGGAGGAAATGGCCAACAATGTTGACTGTTTATAATTGATCTGAGAAAGCCAAATGGCACAGGCTGAGAGAGCAATGGCTAGATCTGAAGCAAAGGTGCAGGGAGACCTCGCATTAGAGAAGTTCCAGAAATGGGGAACTGAGTAGTGAATACAGGAGGCAGAGCCAGGCATGAAGGGGATTTCAAGGTGGGGCTGGCCTGTGCTTGTCTGAAGGGAGAGGGAGAGAAGCGGGAGGGAAATGGGCACATGGTGAGGGAGGAGTCAGCCGTGGGTAAGCTTTGTCTTCAAAAGAAGAAAGGCTCTCTTTTGGGGATCACAGGATAGGAGAAATGACATATACAGACAGACTTGTTGCATTTAATCTTTTTATAGTACATATGCATTATAAAAATTTAGAAAAAGGAAAAAAAAAAACCAGCACTTTCTCCTGACCCTCAAGGATAATTGACAAGCTTTGGATGAGCATTTTTCCAAAAATCTTTCTGCAAATATTGGCACACAGATTTTTTTTATATAGATAAGATTATACTTTCCATGTGATTCTCTGTATGTAGTTTTAAAATTCAGTGATAGAACTTAGATATCTTCCTTGGGCAAAAAAAATATATATTTTTTAAACTTTATTTCTGAGAGAGAGAGAGAGAGCAGGGGAGAGGTGGAGAGAGAGAGAGGGATACAGAGAATCCCAAGCAGACTCCATGCTATCAGCACAGAACCCGACATGGGGCTCAATCCCACAAACCATGAGCTCATAACCTGAGCCAAAATCAAGAGTTGGACACTCAACCTGACTGAACTTTGAGACCCAGGTGCCCCGGGTTACATTATTTTTAAAATGGTTGCATAGTATTCCATATATGACTTTACAATAATTTATTTAACCAATCCCTTATTGATGGGCATCTGAGTTATTTACATTTTTCCTTGGATTTATCACAGCGCACAGTGATTCCTGGAATGGGGGTTGCTGAGTCAAACAGCATCCTCATTTGAAGTTTGGAAACAGAGGACCACACTATTCCAAAAGCATGAGTGGGTCCCTCAGCCCCACTGGGTTTGAGGTGTAACACATGGAGGAAGTTTGGAGAAGGAGTAGGATTTTGATGTTTGTAGAAAAGGAGGAGGTGAGTTCACCTTTGGAGAATAAGTGGTCAGAGAAGAGAAGGAACAGTGAGTGAAGATCCAGGTGGCGGGACTTGATGGAAGCCAAATCCATACCATTCTCTGACGTGCTCCCACCAGGCTGGGGTTCCCCAGAGCAATGCATTGGAAACAGGCTGAGGGGGCCAAGGGCACAAGGGCCAGGAGAAAAAGCTAATGGCTCCAGCAAGTGGGAAGCTTATCCTGGGGGGCTAGACTGATAGCAGGGTGGAGGGAGGAGTGTAAAGGCAGTGCAGTGGGGAGTTTGAAGAGCAGTGGGAGAGGTCCTTGAGGTCCAGCAGATGCGACAGCAGTAAGCTTTCTGTTCCAGAGGGCATGCCAGTTGAGCTGTGGCTGAGGCAGAGAAGAGACCTATAGATTCCAGATCAAGGAGCTTGGAGGTCTCGAGAACCAATGGGCTTTCAATAAATGTTGCTTCCATTAAAGTTGATGGCAGGAGAAAATGATAAGGAAATAATAAGTGTTCCCCAAAGTAGGTGTCCCTCTGAATACCAGTTCCGCGGGATTTAATGGATCTTTTTTTTTTTTTTATCAAGAATGGCAGGAAGTTCTATGGTCAAATAAGTTTGAGAAACATAAAATTAAATACAGATTGAGATGAGCTTTTTTTTTTCTGCAGCCTTGTCAAAATGTTCACTATGTTAATGTGAGCTTCTAAGATAGTAATAGAGTATGCAGCATTTTCCAGACTTATTTGATCAAAGAGTTTTTTTTTTCCCACAAAGAATATTTTGGGATTAGTGTTCCACAGGACGTCTTTTGAAAAGGGGATTTCTTGAAAGTTGGAAATTGGCCCTGAGCATAAGGGGCACTGGGAAAGGATGAAAAATGACAACAGCAATTCCAGAAGGACCAAAAAAAGAGTCCCAAGAGAAATGACAGCCACCACCATTTATCAGGTATTTGCTCTTCACCAGGTCCTTGTCATTTATTGACTCATTCGGTTTCCACAGCAGCTCTGTGAGTAGATGGTGTGCTCTCTAGTTTGCCTGTGAACCTGGGAGAAGGGAAGAGAGTTCCCACAAGACAGACAGCAGGGGCCTCAAGTGGTAAAACACAGGAAGAGTGAGGGGTTTGAAGATCCATATTTGACCACAGAGATCAAACAACTGGTGATTCCTGTCTCTCCCCCACCATTCCCGCAGGGTTTCAGAGTTCAGGGGGAGCGGAGGAGTCACTGTCTACACAGAGGAGGACCAGTGTGTATGTGATAGGGGAGGGTTGACTCTATTGCATGGAGTGAATAGAATAGGCAGGGTTCTTTTCTCAACTGGCGGCCACATGTCCCTTTGAAGGGGTTTCTAGAAGGGGTGGGCATCTGGAGTTATCACAATAATCAGGGATTGCTGCTGGCATTTAACGCGCTCAAATGCCAGTGGGTATAAGACCGGTCTAACAAAGAATTGTACCCCCCAGATGCTGGCCCTGGGGTTGGGAACACAGAGGGCAAGAAAGGGGAGGAAGGTCACTGGGGATAAAGAAGGCTTAGGATAAAGGGCAAGTCTCCCCTCAGCCTCTGTGGTACCCAGGAGCACAATGGGAGGCAGGCTGTGGGCTGGCTCAGAGGACTGACACCAAGGTGGGCAGGAGGAGAGAAAAGACCTGACCCGGAGCACTGAATGTGCATTTTAGGAATGAAGGAGCAGGGAGCAGATAATTGTCACAGGGAAGCAGATCATGACAACTTGATGAGCCAGAGAATCTGAAAGGGAAGGAATGGATTCGTTAGAGCAGAGAGGGGCAGACGGATTCCCATCGGAATATAGCTGTATCCACACAGGAAGCCTGTGGGGAGGGGGTAATGGCAGGGGGTTCTAATGAAAACAATTTTGCAACCTTAATTATAGCATTCTGCAACCCTAAACTACAGCCATTCTGCAACTTTAAATATAGCATTGGCTCTGGAGAAGACTCTGAAATCGTTATTTTTACTGACCCAATTGGCTGTTTTGAAAACCCACTCTGTGAACTCTGTAGAAGATAATCATCAAAATATGTTCCTTGAAGTTCCCAAAGAAAGACCTTTTATTCTGTTCCTCGAATCTCTCCCCATCGCTGACTCTGATGGAAGATTGCAGTCCCAGAAAGGCCATGGAGTGAATTAACTCCATATTTTTGGTCAACCAAAAGAAAGCCAGAGTCGACGACCGCAGTTGAGTTAGCAGTTGGTTCACAGGTCCAGGCTATTTCCCACCTCCAGGGAGAAGTGAACGGAGCTCAACCCCAACAGAGTCAGCAGTCACGGCAAGAATGTGCCAAGGAATGAACCTTCAATCATGTGTTCTACGTGGCTCTGTGGGAGCAGAGGCTTAAAAGGGGAGTGGGGGGGCGCCTGGGTGACTCAGTCAGTTAAGCATCTGACTTCAGCTCAGGTCATGATCTCAAGGTTCGTGAGTTCAGGCCCTGTATTGGGCTCCATGCTGACAGCTCAGAGCCTGGAGCCTGTCTCAGATTCTGTGTCTCCCTCTCTCTTGGCCCCTCCCCCACTCATGCTCTGTCTCTCTCTCTCTCTCTCAAAAATAAACATTAAAAAAAATGTTTTTAAAGTAGCTTCTCTTGTGGCTGTCCTGATGTTTGAGTTGGACATTATGACCTGAGGTATGAGGGGAACAGAGCCTCTTTTAAATCTTCTGTGGTTGCTACAGGTATGCTTTATGCAATCCTGGCCTTCGAGGGCTTTCGGGTTGTTCATTTTAAACATTGCCTGCAATTTGTGTAGAGGTCGCTAGGTGAGGAGTAGAGCCTGGCTGTGCCTTTGGTGGGTCATTTGTGGGACCTGGCTTCTTTATCACAGGGACCAGGATATATACCTCGTGACAGCTATAATCCTTTGGGGCCTCTGGAACAGGGGAGGCAGAAACCAGCTCATAAAGCCTTAGGGGTTGGCTAACTGGGCAGCTTGCCACCCAAAGGCTTATAGTCTAATCATTACCATTTTTTCTCCAGGGTCCTCTCCCAAGCCCACCACCTCTTGTCACAATTTATGCTAGAGTCAGCAAAATGAGAAAAGGAAGGGAACAAAGAGAGAAAGCAACAGAACCTACTTCTGTAGCCTCCCTTCAGACACCCATGGCCTACCACATGGCCTGTCCCTCAGCCATCATAGACACCTGGCACCCATGATGTTTGACACTCAGCTCTCCCCCTGCCGCGCCTCGATTTTCAGCCTGCCGGAAAATCAGGGCCTTGTTTTAGAGAGCCATAAAATGCTGGTGCTACTCTAAGGTAATTGATTGGGACACCATTGGAAAATAATACTCCCCCTGACCCCCCCAAAAGAGGTCTTTTAGCTTTAGGAGAGGACTACCACATCTCTTGTTCTGGTTCTGAGAAAGGGAGGGGGAAGCAGACCCTACATTCCACTGTGCCCCCCCAAGTTCATTCCTTTCCTTTAACATTTTTTTAATGTTTATTTATTTTTGAGAGAGAGAGATAAAGCATGAGCAAGGGAGCAGCAGAGAGAGAGATACACAGAATCCAAAGCAGGCTCCAGGGTCCAAGCTGTCAGCACAGAGCCCGATGCAAGGCTCAAACCCATGGACTGTGAGATCATGACCTGAGTCGAAGTCAGACCCTTAACTGACTAAGCCACCCAAGCGCCCCCTTTCCTTTTCAGTTCAAACATTAGGTCCCTATAGGTGAATGCTAAACCTCTGCTGCTTTAAGCCTTTGCATCCTCCATGCATTAGCACCCCCAATACCCCCAGCCATGGAGAATTAAGAATACACCAAATTTAAACCATATTTGAAGTCATTGGTCTTTATTTTTTAATAAAAATGAGCTCTTAATGGAAATGGCAGATGTCAAGAATTAATTAAGGATTCAGGCTTTCGCAAAGGGATCAGTAAACCCATTTCTTTGGAACACACACTCTGGGCTCAGCCCTGTGCAGACTGAGGCTGGAGGAGGATTTCAGACCTGAAGAGGGTGTAAACAGATGTCGGACCTGGAAGGAAAAGACTTATCCCAGCTCTGTGGCCTGTCTGAGCTGGGTATATGCAACCCTGCAAGCCCTCTGTGTGTGTATTTCGATCTTCCTTCAGATCCCTGGACGTTCAGGAACCACAAACTAGCTGGCAGGTCACTTCACCTCTCCAGGCCTGTGGATCAGTCATAGGTGGGCTCTGTGACTTTTAAGTTCCTTCCCACTCCCTGTTTCTGAAAACACTTTGACGTTTATTTATTTTTGAGAGACAGAGCGCAAGTGAGGGAGGGGCAGAGAGAAAGGGAGACACAGAATCTGAAGCAGGCTCCAGGCTCTGAGCTGTCAGCACAGAACCCGACACGGGGCTCGAACCCACAAACCATGAGATCATGACCTGAGCTGAAGTCAGATATTCAACTGACTGAGCTACCCACATGCCCCTCGGAAAACACTTTGGAAAGCTAGTGAACCCATTAAGTTTGCCACAAAACCCCTAGGAACAGGCAGGCATGGGGGACAGAGAAGGGGAGGAAAATTCTCTTCCTCTGTGTCTATTGACCCTGTTTGGCCCAGTGCAAGGAGAGAGTACAGACTCCTGTCTAATCAATCATCCTCTGATCAATCATAGCCTCTGTATCCTCAAGCCAAGCTTTTCCCAATTCTTTAAGTCTGTTTTTTCCCCCTGTCCCCTGACCGGAACAATCTTGGTGTAATGTGAATATAATGAGCCCGTGCTTGCAGAGGGCTTGGCTTATAAAAGCCTCCCAAATGCTTTGGATTATGGTCTCATTAAAATGAACAAGGCTGAAGTGGAGAGTTGCTACAGCATTCCAGACAGAGGTAAATTAGAGGTCCCCAAGGCCTGGGGCTCTGTACTGGTGAACAGGAAGTCCAAAGGATTAGAAAGAGGAGGATACCCCTTTGGGGATCCGGAAGGGTGTGAGCTATGGAGCTGAGATGTCAACAGAGGGAACGGCGCCAAGCACTTGTGAACCCCTCATCTACAGAGAGCCAACTGGCAACTGTCATTTCCCTGCCCATGGGCTTCAGAGTACCGGAACAGGGTATTGGTTAATTCTCACTTGCTAATGATGGCCAATTTGGGGGGCCCTCAGTGGGAGAGCAAAGTTTTGACAAAGCTGTGTGCTTTTGGAGGGGGTGTTTGCTGAAGGTCAGTGTCAGGCTTGCTTGATTTAAGTTCTCCCAGATCCCTTGCAAAGGCTATAAACAGCGAAGTGATGAAATTGGCCCTGGAGCCAGAACAGGGAGGAGGCCTAGCCACAAGGGAGGGCAGAGAAGCACCATCAAGGGGTGGAGAGAAATGAGAAACGGGCAGGAAGGCCTTGAAGGCATTTCTGCTCCAACGAATGGAAGGAATACCTCCCCCAGGGACCATGGTGGCGGTAAATCCGACAGCACACAGCGTGGTTCTGGCTGAGATCATCTGGGGCTGAGATGTTAGGGTGAGGTTTTGGTCAGATGGAGCATAGAAGGCACCAAGGGATCCTAGCCTACCTCATCTGAGGCTTCCATTTATGGGAAAGGGCTGGTAATCATGGTAACTCCCTAGGCACAGTTACCCTTGACCCTTGTAAACTATTGGCAGATTGATGGCATGATGACAGCCTAAGGTACAACACTGGGCTGAAAACATCGATTTCTTAGGCTGTTTATGAAGTGATCAGTAGTACCTGCCATGTTAGCCCTCCTTCTGCCATTGTACCCGCCCTCCTCCAAGGTGCACGCGCACACACACACACACACGCACATACACACAACACACACACTCATGCACACACACATGAGAATACACTAGCTCTATCAGAGAGAGGCTACCTGGAGTTCATCACTGTGGATGGGAAAACAACCAGAATTCAGGAGGCTTTGCCACTAGCTAGCTCTGTTACTTTAGCCAGGTGTTAAAAGATAACCCCCCGGCCCCAACTCAGTGTCCTCACCTGGAGAGTGGGGAGAATAACGTCTCACCTTGTTTCTCTCTCAGGCTAGTCATAAGGACTGAATGCAATAATGTATATGAGCCCAGGTCTCCCCCCTCCCCCCAGATTAACTCAGAATCTTTGAGAGTGGGGCACTAACCTGGGCTCTTGACCAAGCTCCCAGGAAGTTCCCCAGGTGAGCATAGACCCACCTACTACTGGGAAGCATAATGTAAAATTGTTCCTAAATTCATTGAAAATTGTGTTGAGCATGTTTCAGTGCCATATACTGCACAAGGGTCTTTGGACAAAGCAGTGAATAAGACAGACATACTCCCTGGCCTCAGATCTTACACACTGGGGAACAGAGCTACTGAGTAAATAATAAAAAGTATATTGCCTTCTACAGTTGGGAGACAGAGCACACAATGCATGGAGAATACTGACTATTCCCATTTGCGAGCTCAAGGAAGGCCACTTAGGAAGTGACATATATGCTGTGACCTGGAGGTTAAGCAGGAGGCATGCATGGCAGTGATGGTGGCATCTTTAATTTGGGGTCACTCTCAGTCCCTCCCCTCCTGAGCCCATTCAGGGCTGCCTTCACTTACCCGATGTTCTCGCCCATTCTGCCTCCTGGCTCCTATGCTGATCGGTGGTCACGACTGCACAGCGTTTGGGAAATGAGGTCTCAGTGTCCCTCAGGCTGCTTCCAGGTCATTAGCAGAGCCCCTGAGCCCTGTCCCTTCTACCCTCTCACCTTGTTCCAGAAGCAGGGTCACTTGGGGGCGCCTGGGTGGCTTAGTCGGTTAAGCGTCCGACTTTTGCTTAGGTCATGATCTCGCAGTTCGTGGGTTCTGTGCTGTGCTGACTGCCAGCTCGGAGCCTGGAGGCTGTTTCAGAGTCTGTAACTCCCTCTCTCTCTGACCCTCGCCTGTTCATGCTGTCTCTCTCTCTCCTAGAAATAAATAAAACATTAAAAAAAAAGAAGAAGCAGGGTCACTTGGCATTGGGGGACATTTGCTCATTACTCTGAGGAGGCGGTAGGCATGGCTGAAAAGATGTTTGAGTTCAGATCTCAGCCTCACCACATATTCTGTAGGCTGTTAAGTAACATTCTTAACTTCTCTGAACCTCAGTCTTTTTGTCCATGGAAGTGATACTTGAGACTGTAAAGTTTATAGGGTTGTCGTGAAGATTGCCACAAGGCAAGACCCAAATTTTCATCACATTAAAAAAGGGAAGAAACAAAAACAAAACTTCAAGCTTCTACCTCTAGTGTTACTGGCTTAAAATATTCTTGGGAGATGAGGCTTTTGTCCTAGATAAACTACAAGGTTTAACCAAATGCCAAGGTTAAGTTGAAAGAAAACTGAGGACGTTTCCAAAGACGAAGAAAAAGAATTCAAATTAAGAGCTGAGACAGATGGGTTCACAAACACAGAAGCTGATTGTCAGGAGCAAGGCTGTAAGTGGCACCAGGAGGGGGCAGCCAGCTCGAAGACACCCACCATAAAGCTTGTCACACTGTCACCCTGTGAAACTCTGGGACAGCCATTCTGCCTGGTTTGGGGGGTTTTGTTTTTGTTTTTGCTCTTGCCCCAGTCTTTTCTGATTGGTCGCAGTCTCCCTACTGGTTGGTCAATGCCAGTACCTGTGGCATTTTGAAGCTCAACCCAGCTAGTCTGCTCCTTGGAAAAAGGGGAGGGGAGGAGTGAGAGGCTGAGTGGGGTGGGGGAATCCACCTGTCAGAGAGCTGACAAGGAAACTGCATGTGTCCAGAGAGTCCAGAGGGTGGAAATGGCTGTGCCAGGTAGATATAGGCTTGCCCTCACAAGGGTCTGGGGGTCCAGTTTATATTCAGTGTGCACTTGGGCAAGCCAATTTTATTTACTTATTTATTTAAAAATTTTCTAATGTTTATTCATTTTCAAGAGACAGAGAGGGACAGAGAGAGAGAGAGAGAAGAGAGAGAGAGAGTGTGTGTGTGAGTGGGGGAGAGGCAGAGAGAGACACAAAGAATCCAAAGCAGGCCCAAGGCTCTGAGCTGTCATCACAGAGACTGAAGGCTCAAACCCATGAACTGCAAGATCATGACCCGAGATGAAGTTGGATGCTTCACCCAATGAGCCACCCAGGCGCCCTGGGCAAGCCAGTTTTAAAAAGCAAACTGCAGTGGTCCCAAATTGGTTGTTCCCTTGGCACCTGGCAAAAGTCAAGAAAATCACCTCTGGAAGAAAGAGTCCTGAATAGAGATCCCTCCGGATTCTGTCATTTAATCAGGGGCTTCAGTGTGGATGCCCTTCCACATCTCCCCACCCCATCCCCTCCCTCTGGTAGGCACTCTGGTGGCCCCTGGAGCTGTGCACACACAAGCTTTAGCAGTTTAGAAATAAATATATTGAAACATCTGCAAGACACGTAATAAAATGTTATATTCTTATGAAAGCCTTGAACACACACACAAAATCCAGAGCTCAATGGAAAAATGAGCAAAGGCTACATATAGACAATACATGGAAAAGAATAGCTAGCAAGCACTTGATAATGGTCAGCCTCTTAATAATTATTAAAAATTTTTTTTAATGTTTATTTATTTTTGAGTGAGAGAGAGAGAGTGTGTGTGTGTGGTGTGTGAGCAGAGGACAGGGAGAAAGAAGAAGACACAGGATCTGAAGCAGGTTCCAGGCTTCAGCACAGAGCCTGGCACGGGGCTCAATCTCACAAACTGTGAGTTCATGACCTGAGCCAAAGTCAGACACTTAACCAGCTGAGCCACCCAGGCACCCCTCATTTGCTCAGTCTTGAATTAATCTAAAATAATTTAAGAATTGCTTTACCCATGCTACAATAATAAATAAAATTACTTTATAAGTTTAATATTTGTTTGCACTTCCCCAGGTATATCCTGCTATATCCCAGATAAAGATTACATAGTCAGAACTAATTTATTTAGTTTACTTAGATTAAATAATTTAGCTAATTTATTAGGTTAGTTCTTCCTTTCCTTCAGTATGCTTTGTATTCATTCAAAATGTAAGAAGGTTCATTTGGGTCTAGGTAGGTTTTTTTAATCAATAAAATTTAATTTTTTGAATGTGTAAAATATCAACATGTTTTCAAAAGTCAAAACTATACAAAAAGTTTCACTCAGAGAAATGCCACTCCTTCTGTGTCCCTTTCACCCCATTCCCCCATCCCATCTTTTATAGAAAACAACTTTTTGTTTTTGTTTTTTTCCTTCCTGTGTTTCTTCTCTTAATAATAAGCAGATGTATACATGTTTTCTTATTTTCCCTTTTTTACAAAAAAGGTAGCATACTGTATATTTGCACTTTGCTGTTTTTATTGAATATCCCCTGGAAATCACTCCATGTCAGTTGATAGAGATTTCCTTATTCATTTGTATAAGATGCATAGGGTCCCATTGTGTGTATATAACCATAGTACATTAACCACCCCCACCCCTGCTTGAACATTTAGATCTCAGTTTTTGCAATTACAAATAATCCTGCAGTAAATAACCTTGTCATATATGTTTTCAGATTGTTGGAGGTATATATTATGGATAAATTTATAGATGTGTGATTGTGGGGTCAAATGTATATGTTAAATTCCCCTCCACCAGGTCTGGTCTGTTTGCATTTCCACCCCAACTCCCCATACCCTGGCCAATGGAGTATATTGTCAGCCTCTGCATTTTTGCCAATCTGATAGTTGAGAAATGTTTTCAAAAAACATTTTTTAATGTTTAAAAACATTTTTAATGCTTATTTATTTTTTGAGAGAGAGATCATGAGTAGGGGAGGGGTAGCAAGAGGGAGAATCTGAAGCAAGCTCCAGTCTCCAAGCTGTCAGCACAGAGCCTGATGTGGGGCTCGAACTCGTGAACTGCGAGATCGTGACCTGAGCCAAAGTCAGACACTTAACCAACTGAGCCATCAAGGCCCCCCTCACACTGTAGTTTTAAATTACATTTGTCTTATGAATAAAGTTGAATATCTTTTCATTTGGTTAGGGTACCTTTTTTTTTTTCCAACTGAAGTATAGTTGACACACAATGTTACATTAGGGTCAGGTGTACAGTATAGTGATTTGACAAGTTTATACATCATGCTATGCTCACCACAAGTGTAGCTACCATACAACACTATTATAATACCATTGGCTATATTCCCTATGCCATACCTTTTATCCCCATGGCTTATTTATTGCATAATTGGAAATACTTAGGGGACATTTTTTTTTTTTAGCTCTTTCCACAATCGCCTGTTCAGGTCTTTTGTCCATTTTTCTAAATTATTTTCGGTTTTTGGTTTTCCTCTTTCATCCATCCCTTCACCCCCCTTCCTTCCAGTAACCATCAGTTTGTTCTCTATAGTTAAGAGTCTGTTTCTTGATTTGTCTTCTTTTGTTTTCCTTTGCTCATTTGTTTTACGTCTTAAATTCCACATACAAGTGAAATCATATGGTATTTGTCTTTCTCTGACTGACTTATTTCACTTAGAATTATGCTCTAGCTCCATCCATGTTGTTGCAAATGGCAAGATTTCATTCGTTTTATGGCTGAATAATATTCCGTTGTGTGTATATACACCACATCTTCTTTATCCATTCATCTATCGATGGGCATTTGGCTGCCTCCATAATTAGGCTATTGTAAATAATGCTCCAATAAACATCAGGTGCATGTATGCCTTTGAATTAGTGTTTTTGTATTCTTTTGAGGGGGTAAATACCCAATGTGTGATTACTGGATCCTGGGGTAGTTCTATTTTTAACTTTTTTAGGAGCCTCCATACTGTTTTCCACAGTGGCTGCACCAGTTTGCATTTCTACCAATTGTGCAAGAGAGTTCCTTTTTCTCCACATCCTCGTCATCACTTATGTTTCTTGTGTTTTGATTTTAGCCATTCTGACAGGTGTGAAGTGATATCTCATTGTGGTTTTGATTTGCATTTTCCTGATGATGAGTGATGTTGGCATCTTTTCATGTGCCTGTTGGCCATCCGGATGTCTTCTTGAGAGAAATGTCTATGTCTTCTGTCCATGTTTAATTGGATTATTCACTTTTGGGGTGTTGAGTTTTAGATGTTCTTTATGTATTTTGGATATTGACTTTTTATCAGATATGTCATTTACAAATGAATTTTCATTTTGAATTCCATTTTGAATTTATTTTTGTGTAGGGTGTAAGAAAATGGTCCAGGTTCATTCTTTTGGATACTGCTCTCCAGTTTTCCCACTACCATTTGTTGAAGAGACTTTTTCCCATTGCATGTTTTTTTCCTGCTTTGTCAAAGATAAGTTGACCATATAATTATGGGCTTATGTCTGGGTTTTCTTTTCTGTTCCATTGATCAGTGTGTCTATTTTTGTGCCAGTACCATGTTTGTACAGCTTTGTAGTATAAACTGAAGTCTAAAATTGTAATACTCTAGTTTTGTTTTTTTCAAGGTTGCTTTGACTATTCAAGGTCTTTTGTGGTTTCATACAAATTTTAGGATCATTATTTCAAGTTATGTGAAAAATGCTGTTGTTATTTCGATAGGGACTGTGTTAAATGTGTAGATTGCTTTGGGTAGTATAGACATTTTAACAGTATTTGTTCTTCCAGTCTGTGAGCATGGAATGTCTTTCCATTTCTTTATGTCGTTCTCAATTTCTTTCATCAGTGTTTTACAGTTTTCAGAGGTCTTTCACCTCTTTGATTAGGTTTATTTCTGAGTACCTTATTGGTTTTGGCACAGTTGTAAATGGGATTGATTCCTTAATTTCTCTTTCTGCTGCTTCATCATTAGTGTATACAAATGCAACAGCTTTCTGTATGTTGATTTTGTATTCTGTGACTACTGGATTAATTCCATTTCCAGAATGTTTTAAGGCTCTTTATAAACTTGGTATACTAGCTGTTTATCTATAATATGTGCTATGAATATTTTCTTCCAGTTTGTCATGGACTTTTTTTGGTCATGCAAAAGCATTTTTATTTTATTGTCATGTGGTCGAATGTATTATTTTTTTTTCCTTTATTGCCTCCAGATTTTCAGGCATAGTTTTTAAAAAAATCCCCTTAACAGCTATCTCCCAGGAATTCAGTTGTCATGATCAGCTTGTACATCACCGCCCACCCCACACACCCACACTTCCCAGGACAAAAGTACTAGTTAGCTCGGTCCTTAAACACCCAGTCGGAAATTTGGCTCACTCTGCCTATTTTGGGTGTCTTTCTCCTCATCATTTATAAAAGACCAGGTCTTGGAAGGAGGAGGTGGTATGAGGTATCTGGGGGAACAAGAGAATCTTCTGAAAGAGAGAATCCATCACCTAGGTCTTATTTAGGGAACATGTGACCCCAGGAATGAGTGCCAGATCAGCCTTCCCGCAGGAGACCTGCCCCACCCCTGGTTCTTTCCACACCCCGGCAGGTCCTGGATGAGGCAGTGTGTGAGAAGAGGTCTGTGATCATTTTGGCCATTTTGTATTTTCTTTGTTCCCACTTCCTCCTTTCTGCAGCTCCCCAGCTGGGCTGGACTCAGAATCTTGCAGATTCACCTTTGACCGTGGAGCATGTGCCAGGGAATGGAAGGATGCTGAGCTGGATCAAGCAGCCAGCTCTTATTCCTTCTTAGTCCAGCCCAGGGCTTTGAGCAAGGTGCAGAGAGAGGAGGCAGCAGAGCTGGTCTGTGGGAAATCTCCTTACCCAGAGGTGTTGGGACATCACAGTTCCTCAGTCCCTTGATTCTTATCCCTTTCCCCCTTCCCCTTTCCTCCAGGTCACCTGGAGCTCGAGTGGGCTGACTTGGATTCGAGGGTGGGGGTGGGCATGGCGGTGGGAATTTTAAGCAAACTGGGCAGCTGTTGAGGGGTGGGCATGGCTTGAGGTTCCAGCCCCGGGTCTGACAGCACTGGCTCCATCACAGTGAGGTCGGCCACTGGCGACAGAGATGCGTTGTGTGTTACAGAAGAGGAGCTGGCCGGGGATGACGAGGACATGCCGACCTTCCCATGCACACAAGAGGGTAAGGTCTTGCATGCCCCCTTATCTCCATACCCCCCTCCCCAGGCTGCTGACTTATCTCTCTACATGGCTTCAAAATCCTTTCCCCACTGCTTCCTGGAGGGTGGAAGGGCAGAGTTGCATAGGCCTGAGATATATAGTATGGATGATGTCAAAGTCTGACACAAGTGACGTCTGTCTCCAGGGCTCCTCCTGAGACCTGTCAGGGACCTCTGCCGTTTTCCCCAGGACCTGTCCTCTAGCTGGCCCAGAAATGTCCCCTTCACCCAAGTGGCTCATCCACTTGGCCTACAGGACCCAGCTAGGCATTTGGATAGTGTCAGAAACCAATGACACTTAAACTATTACTTAGAGTAGAGCTTCTCAGTGGGTTCTGGTATAGATTAGAGGAGTTATTATTAACCTTGGCTGTATTTTTTTTTAAATTTTTATAACATTTGTTTATTTTTGAGAGACAGCAAGGGACAGAGCATGAGTAGGGGAAGGGCAGAGAGAGGAGACACAGAATCTGAAGCAGGCTCCAGGCTTCTAGCTGTCAGCACAGAGCCCAACGCATGGCTCGAACCCTCCAACAGTGAGATCATGACCTGAGCCTTAGTCAGACACCCAACTGACTGAGCCACCCAAGTGCCCCAACATTGGCTGTATATTGTAACCACCCCAGGATGCCTGCGACCAGCCCTCAGAAATTCTGATTTCTTTTGGTCTGGAATGTGAAAAGAGCACCAGGAGTTTTAAAACATTCTCAGTACTCATAATATGCAGCTGAAGTCGAATTCACCTTAGAAATGTCACAACTGGGAATATCACTGCCTGACTGCCGGACGTTGGCCATGTCCCTGAGTAGTCAGGAAGACCTGGCTTCCTTCTTCTTCTTTCATACCAGGGACCTAACTGGTGGATTGGAACCATTCATTCCATTTCCAGGAGAGCTGCTTGTTACCTGAAAAGTTTAGGGACTGAGGGGTTTCCCAGGGTGTGTGACTGGTTTGCCCCATAGCTGAGGAATTCCCACAACAGGGGACTTTCAGTGCTAAAGCCTGGAAAGTCGGAAGCAGACTGGAACAAGCTGGTCATCCAGTAGCGACCCACGTTATGGACCATCGTAAGGCCAATGTACTGGGAAAAGGTGTTTCCCCACACCATGGGCTGACTGACATTGCCATAAGAGACTGGTGGCAGTTGTGGGGCTGTTCTCGGAAGACCCCGACTCTGGTCTCTTCTATTTCTCAAAGCTCAAGACACAGTGAGATGGGTAGACATGAGGATGGAGAACAACTCCCTTTCTGAGGCTGGTTTGATATGGGATGAGACAGGTCAGAGCAGGACCATGAAACTGTCCCTTCATCTGCGGCATCAGCCATGGGTCTCCTTTGTCCTCCAACAGGCCGGCCGAGGCCTCGCTGCAGCCGCTGTCAGAAGAACTTGTCTTTGCACACGTCGGTGCGGATCCTTTACCTCTTCCTGGCCCTGCTACTGGTGGCCGTGGCCGTGCTGGCCTCTCTGGGTGAGTGCAGGCTCCCAGCAGCCTCCAGGATTCCAGCATCTTTCTGGCTAGGGAATCTTCAGACTTGATTCAGACTTCAAAGACTGGCCCTGATTTCCGGTCAATTCATAGCTGTTTGGCTTTGAGCAACCTTTCGGGAGCTCTGTTTTCCTTCTGGTAGAATGAGAGGACAGAACCAGCTCAGCGGTTCCCAGTTTCCACTATGTGTTAGAATCACCTGGGAGCTTTAAAAAATGTTGCTTCTGCACCCCACCCCAGGTAATGTCCATCCAGGGTTGAGATCTCTGTATCGGTCATGTTTAAGCCCCTTCCATGGTCTTTTGAGTGTTTCTCAAAGTGAGGTTGGATGCCTGCCTGCATCAGGATCGCCCCCACTATTTGTTAAAATGCAAATTCCAGAGTCTCGTTTGGTCCTATTAAATCAGAGTCCTGCAGGCAAAGCCCAGGGACCTGGAGTTCAGCGGCTCTCAGAAGCACTACAGCCTGTATGGTGGCCAACCCACATGATGGTGCTCAGTCAGGTTCAGGCACCCCTGCCTTCTGGATGCTAATAGATTACGGTGAACTGAGGGAAACAAATGTGACAGCTTCTCACTGCAGTCTTGTTGCACTCAGCTTCAGATTAAAAAAAAATCTAGATGCCTTTACTAAGGACACCCAGTAGGTTTGTTTGCTCCTGTGGACGAGATATCAGGGACAAGGCCAGGACGCAGGTGAGACAAGTGAGGAACAGGGTGGGGTGCCTCAATCCAGGTGCTGCCCTGCATTGTGTGACCCTGAGGGTGTGTGCCTCCCTGAATGGGAGCACCTGGTCCCAGCCCTGGCTAAAGATATTCAGCCACTGGCTTGCTTGGCTTGAGGGCATGACTTGAATGGACACTCTAGTCATATTGCAGGAATCCTAACGGTGTTGATGAATCTAACACAAGCCAAGCACCTACATCGTGCCAGGTAAAGGGAGCACCAAGATGAGGCCCTTACATTCTGCCGTCAGAGGGAGCACCTCTCAGTTTTGTCTCTGCCCATTAAAAGGCACTTAAAATGCTAATGGCAGGGCTCCTCGCTCCATCTGAGTGAGATCATCATCTCTGGGTAGGAACCAGGGCTTACTAAACTATAGAAGCTTCTCAGGTGATTCCAGCATGCAACTAGGTTGGAGGACCACTGATTTCTGGAACTTTCCAAGCCCCTCACCTGGTTTGGCCCTACCTCTTTCTGCTGAATCACTTCATGAAGCTTGGCCTCTCAGAAAGTGACCAAAATCCTGGGCCAGAGGAAGGGGGAGCTGTGGCCTGCCATTCTGAGGTAGCAGACCAGACATCAGAGAACCTCCAGAGGTGGTCAGGCCTTTCAGGGCCTCAGTTCCTGGCATGCGCAGGACTGTGAATAAAGCTCCGGTAGCCACTAACTTGAGCTGAGAGTGGAACACAGGCACGGCTACCCTTCAGAGGGCATGGACAGTCATCAGGTGTCCACCAGCTGCGAGCACTGTCGTATACATGATACCTGAGTCATCTCCACCAGCCCCAAAGTGGGAGGCTGCCCTCGTTCCACTTACCTGGAGAGGTGAGATGATTTGCCCCAAGATCCAGAATGAATGCTTAGGAGATCATAATAATTGGGGGTGAGGAGTGCACTTGGGGACTCCAGGGAGAACTTTAG
This sequence comes from Crocuta crocuta, assembly GCF_008692635.1. Taxonomy (NCBI): domain Eukaryota; kingdom Metazoa; phylum Chordata; class Mammalia; order Carnivora; family Hyaenidae; genus Crocuta; species Crocuta crocuta. Next base: position 207,911 of record NW_027530969.1, read on the forward strand.
GTTTCCTTTTGTGCTTCTGCCTCCAGCCTGGGTCTCCCAAGTCCCTAGAGCAGAGCGGGCACCGTCCTGGCCTGGCTGGTAGGTGCCCAATAATATTCGTCAAATGAATGACTAGAGATTTGTGAGTATGTACATGGATAGTCCTCGTCGAGGCATTAAGGTCAGGACTGTGGATAAAGTCTGGAGGACTGAGCAAAATCAGTCTTCCTCACAGGGAAATGGAGAATCCACTTATTCATGTAATCGGGTATTTGTTGCATGCATACTATCAGCCAAGAACTGCATTAGGCACTGGGCATGTACTGCTTAATAAAACATAGGCCTTGCCGTGATGGAGCTTGTAATCTGGAGCAAGGTTTGGCAAACTTTCTGTAAAGGGCTAGGTAGTAAATATTTTAGGATGTATAGGCCACACATGGTGTTTGTCAAAACCTTGCTGCCATTATACAGCCAAAGCAGCCAGAGATAATATGAAAACGAATGGGGGTGGCTGTGTTCCAACAGAATGACTGGGTTAGATTACATATTACACAAATCCTACTTTGCCAACCCTTGGTCTAGAGCAGTAACCTGTGAACTTATTTTTGACTGTGCACCCCATCAGTAAAAAAATTTGATTTAAAATTCATCAAAAACTTAGATGGGTTGGTAAATGAATAAGAAGATAAAATGGACAGATGTACAATAAATATAGTGAAATGTTTTTTTGTTGTTTTTTTTTTGTTTTTGCGGTTTTTTTTGGGAGGGGGGCGCAAGTGAGCAAGGGGAAGAGAAATAGTGAAAGAAGCCCGGCTCATCAGAAGCAGGGCTCAAGTTCACTGGAAGGGGACTTGAGCTCACCTAATGTGGGACTCCAACTCAGAAACCGTGAGATTAAGACCTGGGCCGAATTAAGATGCTTAATGACTAAGCCACCCAGGCACCCTATAGTAAAATGTTAATTATAGAATGTAGGCAGTTAATACACCACTGTCTACTATGCAAGTAGGATATTCACTGTACAAGTCTTTTGATTACTCCGTTTGAAAATTTTTATAGGGGCGCCTGGGTGGCTTAGTCAGTTAAGCGTCCGACTTTTGCTTAGGTCATGATCTCGTGGTTCGTGGGTTTGAGCCCCGCATCGGGCTCTGTGCTGACTGCCAGCCCAGAACCTGGAGCCTGTTTCAGAGTCTGTGACTCCCTCTCTCTCTGACCCTCCCCTGCTCATGCTGTCTCTCTCTCTCTCTCTCCTAGAAATAAATAAAACATTAAAAAAATTATAAAAAAAGAAAATTTTTATAATTAAATATTGGAAAAGAAAAAAACCAATAATCCCATACCTGTAAAATACACCTATTTATTTATAAGTTATACATGTGTACTCTTGATAGTATACATTATAAGACACAATTTTGAAAAGATGAGAAAAAATAAGGTCTAAAAAGTAAGGAAAACAGTAGACAAATTAATATATATATATTTCATGATTCCAAAAAATACCATGATTCCAAAAAAGTTGGAATCATGGTATTTTGGAGCTGAGAAAACATTAGAAGTCATTTAGCTTCATACTTGCCTTTCACAGATGATTCCGTTGAGCTCCAGAAAGATTAATTGACTTGCCCGAAGTCACCCAGCAAATCTGAGACAAATGTGGATGAGAAGTCGCATTACCCAACTCTCTTGGTAGAGCTAATTCCATCCCTGTGCACTCACCTTCGTAGGCTCTGTGGGAAACATCTGGTCTACCTCTGTCCTATTTGGGCTCTCCTCTCACTTCCTCCTCCAGCCAGGCACTTGCTAGAGAAAGGTAGGGATCCTGCTGCTGGCCAGATGTGCTCTAATCACTGGCCAGCACTGATCCCTGAGAAGGGTGTGATCTTCACAGATCACAGTATAAGCTGATGCAGTATAAGCTGATAAATCCTCTTCTAGGAGTCAGTTTGGCCACATGTATCAAAGATTTAAAAATATTAATGCCCTTTGACTCATCAATTCTACTTCCAGCAATTTATTCTAAGAGAATAACCCTATACACACAACTGTCAAACATAAGGATTATTTCTAGGAACAAGTGTTAGTCATATTTACATATTAAGGTTTATTTGTAGGCTCAGAAAGGGAGGTGGCTTAAGTGTCCCCGAACCACAGAGGATTTTTATATAATTGCCAAATCATTTATATACAGTATGATACAAACATTAAATGTAATGATTGAAACATTTTTAAAAATGTATTCATTTTTGAGAGTGAGAGAGACAGAGTGTGAGTAGGGAAGGAGCAGAGAGAGGGAGACACAGAATCTGAAGCAGGCTATAGGCTCTGAGCTGTCAGCACAGAGCCCAACGCAGGACTCAAACTCCCAGGCCGCAAGATCATGATGCTTAAGCAACTGAGCCACCCAGGTGCCTGTAAAAGTAATGATTTTAAAGCGATTTAAACTTCAATGGGAAAATGTCCATAACATGATACCAGTGAAGCAAAATGAAAGAAAACAGATGAGATACTCAGAACATTCAAGTTTTCTAAGAGCATATGTATATCTATGTAGCTATAGGATGATTATGGAGATAAGTAAGAGTCTAAGAGATACATGAAGATATTGATGGCTATTATCTATCAGTGGTAGGATTAAGCATATTTTTATATTATTTTTATATTTTTTCTTAATTTTTCCTATTGTATCCTGTGGGGGGTCAGGTCCTAGTTTTAAAATCTCAATGTGGATGGATATATATATATATATACATATATATGCATATATATATATGTATATATATATAGGCACAAGGGTGTATATATTTGTGTGTATATATATATATGTATATATATGCACACAAACTTTTGATGTTTGTATCATACTACATATAAATGATTTAGTATATAATATATATACATATATATATATTTAAGGGAGATGTATAAAGAGATCTACATCTAGATAGATATTTTTGAGGAATGTGTTAACTCTGGCCATGAGAAGCATCTTCCCTTACCACCACTTTCAGCCCCATAGAAGGGTGAATGGTCTTGGTTGCAGACAGGTTGATAAAATGCCTTCTCAACAAAAGACTGCTGTTTCTCTGAGCTACAACCCTGCCCCACGTTCTCATCTGTATTTCTCATACAGTTTTCAGGAAAGTTGATTCTCTCTCAGAAGACATCTCCCTGGCCCAGGCCATCTATGACAAGAAGCTTATGTCTATGCAGGAAAATCTGCAAGGACTAGGTAAGTGTCCAGTGTCCAAATGTGCTAATGACAATGATGGAAGATCAGGGTTAATTGGGGAGGGGTGAGTGTTCCCCCCCAGACCATGGTGCCCTGGAGCAGGGCAGCTTTTACCCACCTTCTAGGCACAAAGGAAAGGCAGTTATGATTCCCTGCTTCCCTGTTCATTCAGAGTGGGCTGCGGTCCTGGCTTTCATCCAGGACTGAGGCCAGGGTTCTATGTGAGGTACAGATCTAGCCAGAGCCTGAAGGTAGAGAAGGGACCCAAAGACAGTCCATTCCCCAGGTATCCTACCCTTTCCTCACTACTGCCTTAAAATGTGCACAATTCATGATGCTATTTCCTGCTTTAACTAGGGACCTTCTCATTCTGAGACTGAGACAGAGGAGCTGTAATAGAAGGTGGTCTACTCTGATGGAAAGAGAAAGTACTAGCTGAGTGATATTGGGCAGGCCTCCTCTCTGTGCCTCATTTCTCATCTGACACATGGAGAAATAATCCCTGCACCATCTTTTCCCCATAAATTCACTGATAAGATAACAAATATAAAAATATTTGGAGAAATTTTAAATTAAAGCATAAATGGACAGTTCTTGGCAACCTTTGAAAAGTTATGAAGATATATTCTTGAGAATTCAATGCTGAGATGGAAAAAATGTCTCCAGTTCTACATTTCAAGTCCTAGTAAAGACAGTTGGTAAAAATAAGATATCATAGAGATGGCAAGGTTTGTCCATAAAGGATTTCATAGCAGACTTAGGATAGGAAGAGGGATCGGGAAACCAATTGACAATTCATTATGCTCTGAAATATTTAAAGAAGCAACTTTTGTCCCATGATCCTTTAGCCACTCAAAATGTTGTCCCTTTCTCCTAAAGATCTGAAAGCCACAAATAATTGTTCCTTCTGCCACGAGGCTGGGCAGCTGGAGCAAGAGATCAGAAAACTGCAGGAAGAGCTGGAAGGAATTCAGAAGATGCTTCTGGCCCAGGAGGTCCAGCTGGACCAGACCTCCCAGACCCACGAACTGCTCTCTACCACTAGCAGCCAAATCTCCCAAGAGATGGGTAGTTGTTCCTTCTCCATCCACCAGGTCAACCAGTCTCTGGGGTTCTTTCTCACCCAGGTGAGAGGCTGGCAGGCCACCACAGCTGGCCTGGACCTCTCTCTGAAGGACCTCACCCAGGAGTGCTATGACGTCAAAGCTACAGTCCACCAGATCAACTTCACTGTTGGGCAGACTTCAGAGTGGATCCATGGGATCCGGCGGAAGACTGATGAGGAGACCTTGACCCTCCAGAAGATTGTCACCGACTGGCAAAACTACACCCGGCTCTTCAGCAGCCTGCGTACCACATCAGCCAAGACCGGAGAAGTGGTCAAGAACATCCAGGCCACCCTGGGGGTCTCCTCACAGCGCATCAGTCAGAATTCCGAGAGCATGCATGACCTGGTGCTGCAGGTCATGGGCTTGCAGCTACAGCTGGATAACATCTCGTCCTTCCTGGATGACCACGAGGAGAACATGCACGATCTGCAGTACCATACCCGCTATGCCCAGAACCGCACGGTGGAGAGGTTCGAGACGCTAGAAGGACGCATGGCTTCTCACGAGATCGAGATTGGCACCATCTTCACCAACATCAATGCCACTGACAACCATGTGCACAGCATGCTCAAGTACCTGGATGATGTACGGCTCTCCTGCACGCTGGGCTTCCACACCCATGCTGAGGAGCTCTACTACCTGAACAAGTCCGTCTCCCTCATGCTGGGCACCACAGACCTGCTCCGGGAGCGTTTCAGCTTGCTCAGTGCCCGGCTGGACTTCAACGTCCGCAACCTTTCCATGATTGTGGAGGAGATGAAAGCTGTGGACACGCAGCACGGAGAAATCCTTCGTAATGTCACTATCCTCAGAGGTAAGAGCCCGACCTGCGCCAGACCTGCTACAGAGCTCCCAGAGGGCCTTGGTGATCTTGCCAGACACAGAAGTACCTGGTTTCAGGTAGAAGTCCTGGTAGCCTAACACAATCCTGTAGCAAATGCCTAGGGCAACTGGAAGCTTTAAAAACACAGTAGTTGCCCGTTTATCTGTGGGTTCACTTTCCTCCTTCTGAAGTATAGTCAGAAGGTCAGTAGTAGCCTAACGCTATGTCACGTTGCCTACATCATTCATCTCATTTCATCTTGTTACTTGGGCATTTTATTGCCTCACATCATCACAAGAAGGGCGAAGGCAGTACAATAGATATTTTGAGAGAGAGAGAAACAGATAGAGAGAGAGAGATGACATTCACAAAATGCCTAATTTACAAATTACACTTTATCGAAGGTAAGTATATAGGAAAGAACAGGCTTTAAGGGGGTCTTGGAACATATCCACGTGGTTAAGGGAGGACTACCGTACTTACAAGGCTCTTTGGTAAAGGTGTTGTGGCTTCTAACTTTGCCTGTCATACAAATCTGGATTTTCATATGTGGGTTTGTTTGATTGGGTCCACACAGAGAAATAGGCAGATCGCATCTTGGAAACCGTTTTCTCCCTTCCCACCCCATCACTGGTGTTCTCAGCCATCTGCCCCTCATATGCCCATCACTCTAATGCTCCCTTCTCCTCTACTCTCATCCCTGCATTAATCAAAGTTCTCCAGATAAATGGAATCAATAGGAGAGAGAGAGAGATTCTTTCAAAACCTGGCTTATGTACTTATGGAGTCTGGCAAGTCTAAAATCTGCTTGGCTGATTTGAGTCAGAGGGCCGGAAGTTGCCATAGAACTAGTTAGATGTGTCAGTTAGAAGGCCACCAGGCAGGAGAATTCTGTCTTACTTAGGAGAGGGTCAGCCTTTTGTTCTATTCAGGCCTTCAACTGATTAGATAAGCCCCACCATATTGTGGAGAGCAATATTAATTTTATCTGTAAACACCCCTACAGACATATCTAGAATGGCCATTTGGTGGTCCAATAAAGTTGACACGTAAAATTAACCATCACATGTCAAGTTGGTACTCATACACATCTCAAATAATACTTTATCCCCAAATGGAGACAATAGCAAGGTTACAATTCTGCCTAAGTTAGCTCATAATGCACGCATGCTGTATACAGCCAAAATCATACTAACCCCCTCCCCAGAAGAGAAGGTAAAGTCCTTGAGAGAGATTTACTCTATCCCCCATGATATACCATCATTTAAATACTATGATATAAAGTTAACAATATTTAAATATTGTGATATAAAGTCAATGCATTTTTTAAAAATTTTCTTAAGTTTATTCATTTTGAGAGACAAAGCAAGCAGGGGAGGGGCAGAGAGCGAGGGAGAGAGACAATCCCAAGCAGGTTCTGCAATGTCAGCACAGAGCCTGATGCGGGGCTTGAACTCATGAACCATGAGATCATGACCTGAGCCAAAACCAAGAGTTGGATGCTTAACCAACTGAGACACCCAGGCACACCTACAGTCAATGTGTTTTATGTTTTATGTTACATGATAAGGGGATAAGAGAGGGAAGAAAGCAAAAATATTTGCTGTATATGTATTTACATATTTATAACACACCAAGGGGGAAATACTCTTGACAAGTTCAGTCCTTATTTTTATAGTTTAAAAAATTTTTAAATGTTTTTATTTATTATTGAGAGACAGAGAGAGACAGAGCATGAGCATGGGAGGGGCAGAGAGAGGGGGAGACACAGAATCTTAAGGAGGCTCCAGGCTCTGAGCTGTCAGCACAGAGCCCAATGTGGGGCTCAAACTCACAGACTGCGAGATCATGACTTGAGCTGAAGTCAGATGCTTAACCGACTGAGACACCTAGGTTCCCCAAGTCCTTGTTTTTGTAACTGGCCACATGGTCATAGGTGGTATTTATGACTGCCTTCTTCCTCTACCCGTCTGTATTTTCTTTGCCCTTGGCAAACACCTCAGCTGGTTGTTATTCTTTACCTGGTAGGGTGATCCAGACCTTCATTCCTGAAGAGCCATTCTAGTTCTTCCTAGATTGGGTTGTTGTAGTTTTCAACTGACATTTATCTTAGGGAACAGTAGCACTAAGAGGCATCCTAAGGGAGCTTTTGAATTCCAGACATGCTCTCCCTTACCCCAATTGTAGAGTAATAGTCCAGTTTCTCCTCGGTAGTTGGCATCAGTCACGTGGTCAGCACAATAACTTCTTCTTTGCCTATTAATTCAAGGCCATGAGAAGCCCAAAGTGACCAGGCAGCAGTCTTAACTTCCAGTTCAATGGAATCATTGTTGTGTCTCCTGGCAAGAACACTCCTTCCTTTAGAACTAAGATCTCTAAGCCAGCCAGAGCATAAGGTTGTGGGAATAAGAAGCAAACATTTTGCTACTGGGTCACTAGGGGTAATAGTGAAGCAGACTTTCCCATCTCCATCCCTTGATCCCAGGACCTGGCTATCAGAGAAACAGCACCACATACTGGATACTGATTCCGACCATATACAGCCTGGCAAGGTATTGTCACCTAACTAGCACTGTAACTGAGTCTTCAAAGGCCATTTCCCCTTCTGTTAAGCGAGCTGTTTCAAGATGGTGGGGACCATGGTAACCAGTGAGTTCCATGATCTTGGGCCCATTGTCACACTTCATTTGCTGTTAAGGGATTTCCTTTGTCAGAAGCAATGCTATGTTGGAATACCATGGAAAACCATGATGGCAGGTAACGCTTTCTGTCTGGTATTTTTGGCAGAAGCATTTCATGCAGGGAAGGCAAATGCATATCCAGAGTACGTTTCTATTCTAGTAAGAACAATCATTGCCCCTTCCATGATGGGAGTGATCTAATGTAATTAACCTGCCACCAGGTAGCTGGCTGATCAACCTGGGAAGTGGTACCATGTTGGGGACTTGCTGGTGGTCTCTCCCATGGACAGATTAGGCACTTGTCAGTAGCCATATCCAGGTTGGCCTTAGTGACTGGAAGTCCACTCTGCTGACCCCATTCCTGCCACCAGGGCCATTTTGTTCATTAGCCCATTGGGTGATGACAGGGGTGCATGGAGAAAAAGACTGGTATCCACAGAATAGGTCATCCTATCCACTTGTCTATAAAAAGTCTCCTGTGCTGACCTCACCCTTTGAAGAACATTTACATAGGATGCAAAGGTCTTCACATTTTTTACCCCTTCAGAGAGGACTGTTCACAAACCTCTTCCCCAACTTTTCTTGTAACCACTTATCCAATTGTGTTTCTTCTAAGTCCCTGACCATTCAGCCAAACCATTGGCCACAGTCCATGAATCAGTATATAATCATGTGTCTGGCCATTTCCTCTTCTGAGCAAACATGACAGCCATGTACGCTGCCAGAAGTTCTGCCCACTGGGAGGAATTTCATTCACCACGCCCTTCAGGGATGTCCCAAAGAGGGACTGTGATGTTGCAGCTTCCCGCTTTCAAATGATGCCTGCATTTTGTGCAGAACCAATTATAAACTAGACCAGAATCTTCTCTTCCTCTATCAGCTGGTCATTGAGAAATCCCCGTAATACCACAGGTGCAGGCTGGGAAAGAGAAGGTAGTATACTAGGAGTGGGGACCATGGGTATTTGGACCACTTTATCATTTCAGGGCCTGCTTAGGCCCGATTACATATATAGCACTTCCATTTGATGATGGAGTGTGGCTCTGTATGCCCAACTTTATAACTTGATGGGTCAGAAAGTACCCAGTTCATGATGGGCAGCTCAGGTCTCATGGTAACATGGTGGCCTCTGGCTAAGCATGCAAGCCCTACAACAGCCCAAGAGCTATTTCTCAAAAGGAGACTAGTTATTTCCAGAGGATGGCATGGCTTTGCTTCAATCCTAAGGGTCTATAGTGCAACTCACTTATAGGGGTCTTCCAAAGGCCCCAGACAACATCCTGATGTGCCACTGCCACTGCCACGTTAAGCACTATCGGATCTCCTGGAGCCTATGCTCCAAGTGACAAAGCGGCTTGCATGGAAGCCTGGACCCATCACAGAGCCTTTTCTTGTTCTAGGCCCTGCTCAAAACCAGCAGCCTCTCAGGTCACTCAGTAAATGGGTTGGAGTAGCACATCCAAATGAGGAATATGCTGCCTCCAAATCCATAGAGCCCACTAGGTGTGCCTCTTTTTTGATTTGAGTAGGAGCCAAATGGACAGCTTATCCTTTACCTTAGGAGGGATATCTCAACATGCACAAATCACTGGAACACTAGAAATTTCACTGAGGTAGAAGGACCTTGAATTTTTGTCACATTTATTCCCTACCCTCTGACACACAAACATCTTCGAAATAATGAGCTACAACTCACTTGCTCGCTAGGTTGAATCAGTATAATATCATCACTGTAGTGGACCAGCCAGCATGATATCTGCTGGGGGAGAAAGGAGATCAAGTTCCCTGTGAACTAAAGTATGACAGAGAGTTGAGATTCCCCTGACGCAGGACAGTGAAGGTGTATTGCTGGTCCTGTCAGTTGGAAGCAAACTGTTTCGGGTGGGCCTCATGAACAAGTATGGACAAAAAAGCAGAGGATGTGTTGATTCTCTCAAGCAATGAGACTGCTTCTGGTATAACAACTACAATTGGAGTCACAACCTGGTTAAGCTTACAAAACTCCAGTGTTCTTCTCCAAGCTGCACCTGTCCTCTGTACAGAACAAACAGGCAAATTTAACGTTCTTGGTGGGGACAGTAATCTCTTCAGTCCCTTCAGGAATTTGGTATTGCTCTTGGTTTGCTATTTTCCTTTATAGAGATATATGTTTATTTATTTTGAGAGAGAGAATGAGCAAAGGAAGGGCGGGGGTGGGGGTGGGAACAGAGGATCCAAAGCAGGCTCCAAGTCAACAAACAGCAGAAAGCCTGATGTGGGATTCGAACTCACAAACCATGTCATGGCTTGCGCTGAAGTCAGATACTTAACCAACTGAGCCACGCAAGTGCCCTTGGTTTACTGGTTTCCTAGGTAAAGGCAATTCTAGTGGCTTCTTCTTAACTTTTCCCACCATGATATCCCTTACCTCATAGTCCAGGGAACCAATGTGGGAATCCTACCAGCCACTGTGTGTGTCTATTTCAATTATGCATACCAGAACTAGGGAAACCACCACAGGGTGAACTTGGGGACCTTGTGGGCCTCCCATGAGACATCTGAGCTAAAACCCCATTGACCACCTGACCTCCGTAAGCCCCTACTCTGACTGGAGGGCCACAATGACATGTGGGTCTCCCGGAATTAGTGTCAGTTCAGAGCCAGTGTCTAGGAGTCCCCTAAAGGGTTGATTATTTTCTCTTCCCCAGTGCACAGATATCCTGGTTAAAAAAATAAAGTAAAAAGCTGTGGGTCCCTTTAGGGAAGGCTGGGAGGATTAACAATATAAATATTTGGTGGTATACTAAGGTCCCTCCTCAAGGGTACCCAGCTTCCCTTTCATTCAAGTGGTTCTGGATTTGTAAACTGGCTCAAGTCTGAGATTTGACTGAGGAGCCATGAGTGTTTTTATGATTCACATTATACTTTTGTTCACTTGACCTAGAACCTCTCTGCGTATACAGAACAAGTAAGAATTTAGTAGGCTTCTATCTATCTATTTCACTTCTAGGCACACCATGATCAACTAACTAGCTAACACCACGGTCTGTGCATGTCAGCCTATTCTGATCACTGAGTTGACTCTACTGTCTATTAGGGTATCCATGCTCTCCTTGCCTTGGGTAGCTGAGTGCCACCATTAGGTGTCTGCCATCCCAGGACCGAATTACTCCCATTATGGTAGGTTTCCCAGTTGAGTAGCTAAAGTTCCCCCTTTAAGGTCTGCCTGCAAAGGAGAGCAATAAGAAAACTCTTCAAGGGTTCTAAGACTCTCCTCACAGATTTATTTCTCACAGTTGTGGTGAAAGGCATGTCTTCTGGATCTTCCCAGGGTGGGTGAGTAGGTCTCAGATGACACATCCACTCCAACACCCCAGCCTCTCTCACTCTTTGAATCCCTTTCTTTACATGAAGCCAATGAGATCCAGAATTTCTAACTCCCTCACTGTGGGTCTATTGGCTCATGCCTCAGCCAACCAACCAGACTAACTGTGAGAGCCTTTCCAACTCCCCAAGATGCAGAATCCCTACTTAGTGAGCCCCATCAGTAAATTCTGCGTGATGCAATGTTACGTTCCTTCCACCATTATCTCCACACCTTTAGTATCCATTACCACAAATATTCCCCAGATACCTATCTATATGAATTTAAAAACTCAGGTAGTTTTTTGGAGTGTAGCACACCTCATGGGTCACACATTGTACCTCACTTTTAGGGCCCTGCTGAGAACTAAGTCTAGTTATAAGTCTAGGAACAAAAGGTGGGGGGTGATGGTGTGGCCATTGTCTTGCTTGGGGTGCCTCAGGGGAGGCCAGCAGGGGAGGCCACTTCCCTTTTCTCAGGTAATGAGGGCTTCAGACAGGGGTTGAAAGACCACTTTTACTGGGTGTGGAGGAACTGCTGCCATTGTCAAAGATGGCTTATCAGAATTTAGGGGTCCAGTGTCCCCAGCTCCATCAGGGTCTTCCCACATATCCCCATTCCAACTTTCAGGATACCATTCCTTCCCAGTGAATGCCTTTTCTTTAAGAATGGACACCCTGGGAAGCTGGGAATTCAGTCTGCATTGCAATTCAGCCAGTTATGGGATGAGGTTGTGAGTTAGATTTTCAGCAGTCTCAACCCCAGGGCCACAGGAGATAAGGGTCTCCTTCAGGGCAGACATGGTCATTTATGTGACACTTGAGCCGGGAATTTGAATCCCCAAGATCAACCTTTTATATCCTCACTTTGTCCAGTAACATAGGAGCAACCAATCTCATTATACTTGTTCTTTTGACAAAAAAATGTTCAAAAGTATCAGTCCCCAATACTTTGCATATCTCTATGCCAAATCATGCCGTGGACTAAAAGTTTCTCTTGACTACTAGAAATAAAGTCATTAGCATCTTAAAATCTTAAATTAGAGAGTCAATTCTAGAAACCCCAGATCAATTTAGAACACTCATCTTTAAAATTCTGTTCCTTTATACTTTCTCTTGGTCAGGATTCTCCAGAGAAGCAGAACCAACCAGCAGGATATATATATAGCCTGTGTCCATTAGGACCTTTGCAAAGAGAAACTGATTTACTATAAGGAATTGAAGGAGGTGGCTCATACAATTAGAGAATCCAGAAAAGCCCAAGGTCTGCAGGGTGAGTCAGCAAGCAAAAGACCTGGGAAGGCCAATGGTTTAATTCCAATCTGAGTCCAAAAGCCTGAGACCCAGGAAGGCTGATGGTGTAGTTGCAGTCTGAAGGCTGCCAGGCTCAAGACCCAGGAAGAGCCAATGGCTTCAGTTCAAACCCAAAGGCAGGAGAGAGCTAAAGACCTCATTTGAAGCAGTCGGGTAGGAGGAATTCCCTGTCAGGCTTTTTGTTCTATCAAGGCTTCACCTGATTGAGTGAGGCTCACCCACATTGGGGATTTCCTCAGTCTACTGATCTAGATATTAATTCATCTCAAAACACCCTCACAGGCATACCCAGAGTAATGTTTGACCAAATATCTGGACACCCCAAGGCCCAGTCAAGTTGATACATGAAATTAACCATCAGAGGTGATATTTGACCTGAGACCTGAAAGAGATAGAGTAAGTTAGATATAGCAGGGTCAGCATGAATGAGCAGAAGAGTTCCAGGTGGAGGTAGCAATACCTACAAAGACCGTGGGGAAAGTGTACGGCATACGCATTATCTCCTTTCACTCCCACAGTCCCTGAACCCAAAAAGCCTGCAGCAAAGAACTAGATATCACATGAGATCTAGCCAAGTTCACACAGCTAAAAAGGCAGTTCAGATCCACAGTTGCAAGCTGCCTTGAATGGCCTTCTCCAAAGTCACATAAAACCCTGTCCCTCTAAAAGCACCTGAGCAATTGAAATGTGCTTCTTGGTGATAGCACCGTCTGCCCAGTGTAGTTTCTGCAGTGCACTCCTGTCTAAGAAAGCTGACCTCTTCTCCCCCTTGGGGAATCTCTATCCCCAGCTTACCCCTAGATTCCATATCAAAGGTGGGTTACCTGGCCCACTCCTTCAATTCATGCTCTGTGGCTTCTGCTTATGAGAGCCTCATTCTGAGATAAGCACTGTATTAGTCTGCCCAGGCTGCTGTTACAAAGGACTGCAGACTGGGTGGCTTAAACAACAGAAATGTACTGTCTCATAGCCCTGGAGGCCAGAGGTCTGAGTTCAAGTGTCGGCAAAGTTGGTTCCCTCTGAGGACCGTGAGGGAAGGCTCTGTTCCAGGCCATGGCTGATAGAGGGCCATCCTTTCCCTGTGTGTGCATTTCTGTCTGTGTTCAGTTTCCCCTTTTCCTAAGGAAGCCAGTCATATTGGATTAGGCCATTACCTACTGGCCACATTTAGAATTGATTACTTCTGTGAAGACCCTGTCTCCAAGGAAGGTCATATTCCCAAGGCGCTAGGACTTTACCATATGAATTTGGAGGGGACACAATTCAATCCCTAACAGATACTATTACTTTTTCATTCTATGTCTTCACAGCAGTATTCCCAACAGTTTTTCTCCTGGAAAACAATCCCAAAGACTCCTAATTGGGATTCTTTTATCCTAGGAATCTTGATGGCTATACCCAGGCTCCCTGGACCCTCCCCAAAGCAGTGTATGTCTCTGCGGGAAGAGTTTTCAACCTGAAAATATAACCAGTCTTGGCTCTAGAGAATAAAATTAGTTAGCCACGAGATCTCGCAGTTTCAGAATATATGGTTTACATTTGGGGGAGGGGGCAAACATCTGTGCTTGATAATCTAGGGGAGCTCCAAGGAGGAAGGAGAGAGGGCCCCACAATCCCAGACAGCTCTGTTCTCTCTGCAGAGCACAGACTTGCAACCAGTCTCTCTGATTCTCTGTTTTGCTTTAACCATTTAGTCTCAAACTTTATGTTGCCTTTATTTTATATCATTGAAGATTTCCAATGCCACCAGGGTTAAGTTTTTATTTAATCGAAATTGGTGGTATTGGGGGGATGGGAGTACATCTTGTTTGCCTGCTGTCATATTTTTGCAACAAAGCCAAGTTCTGAGTGTTTCTTGGGCAACTGAAACATTCCCCTGGTATTTTATCTAAAATATGTATCTCTAGGATACTTCCTCTAGGATGCATTGTTCTAGAAAAGGCATTATCAGGGAGTTCTCATGGTTCATTCTCTGTTTTTTTGTTGCATTCATCCTAAGAACAAATGAAATATAAAGCTTTCCCAGTGACAAAGCCCATTTCCAGGCTTTGTTTCTTTTCGGCTTCACAACAACCTTTGTACTGTAGACAAGGCAGTGTCTTTATTTTACAAGAAGGTGACCTGAGACTGGGAAAGGTTAAGGTGCAAGCTTAAGGTCACACTATGACTTTGAATTCCGACCCCTTATCATGGCTCTGAGATGCACACATCCAGGGCGCAGCCAGAAGAGGGGACACTGAGAGCATGAGCTTTCAGTTACCAAAAAGGCACTTTCCCTTGGGTCCTGGCTAGGTGTGGGGTTCGGGGCAGAGAGTGGAAAAGGGGTAAATGATACTCAAAGTGTTGGCAGTGGAACCATTTAAGACCCCAGCAAGAGTCATGGGAATTTATATTTGTTCCTGTCTAATAATGGCAGAGTCTTCACCCAAAGACCTCATCTTAGCTGGAGAGCAAGGCGAGATGTTTATTTCAGCTACATCGACTCTTGGTTCAACCTCTGCATATCTGTTTAAACTCCTCATGGTTGTTAAAGCACCACATGTAAAACCTTTCTCACCTGAGAGAAAATTTCAGGTACAAAAATGTACGTCTGTTCCTATAGGAGCTTGTTGCTCATTCTTTCAGGCATAGACAGGCACTGACAGCCTCTCATGTTGGAGCTGGCAGTGAAGTCTCCCCCCAGGCTGGAGCTGAGCTGCTCTCTAGAATGAACGGGGTGGGACAGCAATGACCACAGCCCGTGTGGAAGGTGCCAAGTGCTGACAGAAGGGCTGGAGCTCTTAAACAACATGGGAAAGAAGTCTGACTTCTAATTTGCCTTGAGTCTTTAGGCAGAATCACTTAATCTTTCTAAGCCTCTGTTTTTTATTTTTGTAAGTCTAGCTGTTCTCAGAGACCTCTTCCAGCTCCACTTGCTCAACAGACAGCCTGTGGTACTTCCATAGTGTGTGTGCCTATCGTAGAATCTTTCTCTCTTTGGGGCACCTGGACGGCTCAGTTTGTTAAGCATCCAACTCTCGGTTTCAACTCAGGTCATGATCTCACGGTTCATGATTTTGAGCCCTATGTTGAGCTCTATGTTGACAGTGTGGAGCCTGCTTGGGATTCTCTCTCCCTGTCTCTCTCTGCCCCTCCCCTGCTATCTTTCTCTCTCTGTGTCAAAATAAGTAAATAAACATTAAAAAAAAAAGAATATTTCTCTCATCCTACTCTGTAGGATGATTTCTGTGTCTGTGCTAGGACTAGTACTTGGGAATTGGAAACAGGAAACCATCATTGCTTATTAGCTGAGTGACCTTGGATAAGGCTCTTGGCTACTAGTTACTTTCAACTCAACTTCCTAATCCACAAATAGGAATATTAACACCTTCCTTGCTTATAGCCCATGAGGACAGTTGTATCATTGTTAACAGTGCATGTGAATAAGTTTTTATAAAATATAAAAGGCTGTCCTAATTTAAGGGATGATTCTGAATCTAATTTTCTTGATGATGGGCTCCTTGTCTCCCTCATCAAGTACCCAGAATAGTGCCTGCCCTTGGAAGGCACTCAAGAAACATTTGCCCAGTGAATGCAGAATGAAAGCATCAACAAGGCTAGAAGCTATGGGTGGGCAAGAAAGGTGACACTTGGCCTATTTCTGATACACTCATACCTACAGTGCATGGTCCTGGAGAAGTGTTTACTAGGGCCCTACCACCTTGTCAGTCTTGAACTCCAATTATTTTCTCCCCAGCACCACAAGACTAAGTAAACAAAGCTGAGGTTTCTGCTCAGTCTGTCTGCCCTGTGCAAATGAGCACGTGGTCCCCTCTTCTCCTGAATCTTGGCAACCTTCCACCCCAGCCCCAGTGAAGCTGCTGAAAGCCCTACTCAGCTTCTTAGCCTGACGGCTGTGGCATTTTGTTTGGCTTCTCAGCTTCTCTGCTCAAACTGACCACTAGTCAACAAATGCCGTGAGAAGGAGAGTGCCAAAGAATGCCAGGCTTACTTCAATGAGCCTCCCTTCTCCCTGTGATTTTGGCCTTTGATCTCCCTCCAAATCCATCAGGATGTCTTGGTATTTTAGCTGATGATTCTGACTATTGTCGGTGGGAAGTTTGGTCTGTTACAATCTAGTGTGTCACAGAAGTGAAAGTCATTTTTTCGAGATTCCTCAGGTAACAGCAGCCAGTATTGAGAGTCCCTGACTTAGGCCAGTACATTCACGGAACAGAGGGAAGCATGAGGTCCAAAGAGGGACAGAGACTTACCAGTCATCCAATTGGTTAATACCAGAGCTGGGACTCAAACCTACACCCCCCAAAGCCCAGGCCAGTGTGCTTTCCTTCCATGGCACCAGTCTTTCAAGAGGTGCCCATTCCGTTTGTTTCCTTCTGTCTTCATAAGCTGGCCTGTTGCTTTGGACTGAGATGGACCATGGGCCCCTCTGCCCATGCACTACCCCACCCATGGGTGGGGAGTGTTGGGTGCTGACAGACTCGGTACTTCTGCTCATCCCCAACCCCACCTCCTCCTGGTTCCCAGTGCAGACCAGGAGCAGACCACCTACTTGTCCCAGACATGCAGTCAGTTGTGGCTCGACCCTAATGGGCCAGGATGGCTTAATTATAGTTTTCAGCTTCCTGGGTAATTATGGGCCTCCCCAGAACTCCAGGGTGCTCCATTCCTCTCCCACAACTCTACCTTTCAGCCACACTGCTCACTTTCCTCCTTTGCTTTAAATACTCCCCGAAGCATTTAAATCCTGCCCAGAGCAGGATTGAGCCCTCCCCTCCTTTGCCCTGTAGCTCTACTGATACCAAGATCTGATAATGGGCTGTGTCAGGGGACCCTGTCCTGCAGAGTGCCTCCTCTGTCATTCTCTGTCCACATTCCTTGCCTCTAAGCTAATGACGAAAGCCTGGGTTGTTTACCTCCTGCCAGGCTAGACTCAGGTCCCACAGCATGATTCATGGCTGGGAGGGACCAGCTCACCTGAGGAAAACAGCCCTTCATGTTACCCTTTCCCACTCCATGTGGACCTTCCCTGGGACAGGCGGGGGCGGGCGTGGGGAAAGGTCCAGGAGCCCAGCCACAGGGTAATGAGGACCAGAAGCAGTGGGGTAGAGGGAAAGAGCATGGGTTTCAGAGCTTCAGGCCTGGCTTTGAGTCCTGTCTCTGCCCCTTCCTGGCCGGTGATCTTGGCCAAGTTGTCACTCTCTTCACCACATTGTCTCATCTGTGAAATGGGACAGCAGTGTCAAAGTGCAACACTGGCATGGGAGGGACTCCATGGACAGATGTTGGTGCTCTGGTTGCCCTTCCCTTCTCTGAGAGAAGGCAGGTCTCAGAGAAGTCAGAGAGTGAGCAGGGATGTTGGAGGGCTGTCCCTGGCCCCTGATGCCTGGCCTCTGTCTGCAAGAGGCTCCTGGCAGTAGTCCCAGCTGAGGCCACCCTGCCTGATGTCCTCAAAGTAGCTGTCTAGGACCCCTTTCTGTGTTCTCAGAGATGGGGTGGGAGGTGCAGCTGTGACAAGGGGTATGGAGAGTGAGGTCCTCCTTCCATTCATGCTGGGGGCTGTGGTTCTGGGGGCAGTGTGGTGAACGATGTGGCCCAGGCTTCGGCACACACCTTCTGTCCTGGCATGTGGGCCCCCAGCCTTCCCCATCCAGGGAACCCACCAAAGAAGACTTCCCCAGGAAGAGGAGGCTGAGAGGGCGGGTGGGAAGGGGCAGAAGAGAGGGCCTCGCCCTCTGCCTTCTCTCCCTCACTACTGGCATAGAGACCCTTGGAAACCCTCGCAACCAGCTGCTGCGCCCCTTGAGTAAGGGGGGTGGACACCTGATGCAGATGACATGGGCAGGCGGGGGTCCCTGGGAGAGAGTGAGGGGCTCCTGCAGGCCCCAGGGGCTGCTCAGAGCAGGGCAACCTCAACAGGATGATACTCCTCATGCTTTTCCTGAGTCACTGCTGGAAATGGGGATTGTGGACCTATTCGCCCTGGGGACAAGAGAGGAAGCCACAGAAGTGGTTGGAAGGGGAGGGAATGAAGCAGGGGGCTACGTACTNAGGGGCCCCTCCAGCCCTGAACAGCTCCATTTTTCCAACCTCAGCTGGCCCAGATGCCAAGGCCAGAGCTGGGGTGGAGATGGGCGCCCTGGTTCTGCCAATTCCCAGCAAGTGCTGCCAGGCTGGGGGGATGCAGTCCCTGGGTGGGCCCCTCTCAGTGCCAGGCTGTTCCCAATGCCTGGCTGCGAGGCGGGGGTGGGGGGCTCCAGGGGCCTCTGCTGCCTCCTGGCTGCTTCCAGCTGGTCCCCTGCTCCACCGGCCAGCCCCACTCCTGTGGCCTGATGTTGGGATCCCAGCCTGTGCAGCTGGCACGCCCCGTGAGCCGAGCTATACAGACCATGTGCCCCCGTGTGGGGGTGGGGGGCATGGGCAAGTGGGGGCAGGGAACGGATGTGAGGTTTTTATTGGCCCTCGTGGGGCTGACTGTCTGGGCTCCAGTTTCCAGTTTAGGTCCCTGTTTAGGTCTTAAGAGGACGGTATTCACTGATCCACAGAACCCTCTGGGAAGCAGACCCACAGGGAGCAGCAGGGGTGGGGGCATGGAGCGGGTGGTGAGGTGGGGCAGCAGGTAGCATCAGTCAGGATTAACCGCAGTGGCATTTTCAGCTGGGGCAGAGCCCCGACACCGCAGACCTGGGTCACGGCCACTGGCAGGGCTCCCTGCTCCAGGGCTGCAGGTCTCCCTCCTCTCTGATAGGCCCACCTGGGTTCTGGTTTCCACTCAGGGGCCCCTAAGTAGACTGCTTCACCTCTCTGGGCTTTAGTTGCCTCCTCTGTGAAATGCAGGAATTGGACTGGCCCTCAACTAGCTTGAAAATGGCAGAAGTCTTTTGCAGGAAGAATGATGTAGCAGTAGAATTCTCAGGGAGAGCTGAGTGTGGGTGTTAGAATCCATCTCCCCGGCCAGCCCTGGGGCCCCCTATTCCCACCAGTATCCTTTGCTGAGACCACTAAAAAAAGCCAGGTCTCTGCATGATCCGAGGCCAGAGGGTCCCCTTTCCTCCGGGAATTCAGAGATGCCTTGGGCAGAGTGACGGCCACGCTGAGGGATTGTACAGCTCTGAGAGCTGGTGACTCAGACTTCCATCGTCTGAAGGATATTAAAGTCATCTGACCCCTGGCTTGGGAGCTAAAAAGGGCTCTTTAAGGACAGACCATGTCCTTGTCTTGGCGAGAGCCAGGTGGGAGCCAGGGGTCCACAGCTATTTGGTGAATCACTCTCTTCCAGCATATTCTGAGTTTTCCCTGCCATGTGCCAGGCTCCGTGCCCAGGGCAGGGGAGGTAAGCTGTGGCCCCCACTCTGTCCCAGAAGCTCCACAGTCTAGCGGGGTCTACCAGAGAGGCACCAAGGGTTTGCTTTCACTGTGCCCTGACTTCTTTTTCCACACATCAACTAAAAGATTCAGCAAGTGGTAGCCTCAGGAGCTCAGAGCAGTCAGGGCGGGCCTCCTGGAGGAGCCATCCTTTCTCTGGGCTGTTGTGCCCACATGCCTCACTTTTTTGGTTTTCTCCCCTGTGTCACCTGATGCCATCTCTGGTCCCAGATGCAGAACAGTCATGGGCCAAGCCTGGGGCTAAGATGAGGGTGGGGCAGGGGGGTTGATTCAAAGACCACGAGAAGGTGTAGAAGGCCAGGCGGCCTCCAGACCAGGACAGACAATCCTGGCCAGTCTTGTTCTTTTCCCAGCTCAGTTCCTAGCTTGCGTGCACATGGAGAACTATGGGCAAGCCCTGAGGTCAGAACAGCGAGTTCTCACTGTGCCCCAGACCTCATGCCAGACACTTAGTTGCAGTGTCTCAGGGCTCCCTACTCTCAGGCGGTATCTCCAGCTTAGGGAAGGCTTAGGGAAGTCACAGAATGGGCCTGAGCTCCCAGGGCCCACAGGCAGCACGCCTGGCCTTTGTGTCTGGCTAACCCTTGAGCTGTCACTGTGGCCTGTGTGTCACACCTCCTTCATGGGAAAGCCTTGTGACGCCTGCCCATCATAGACTGACCTCTCCCCTCTTCTCTTTGACCCTAGGTGCCCCCGGCCCTCCAGGACCAAGAGGACTCAAAGGAGACATGGGCATGAAAGGGCCTGGTGGTGGCAGAGGACCAAAAGGAGACCCTGGCAGCTTGGGCCCCCCGGGACCCCAGGGTCCTCAGGGACAGCCTGGAGACCCAGGACCCATGGGGGAAAGGGGACCGGTTGGCCTTCGGGGTTTCCCAGGCGTCAAAGGCTCAAAGGGCAGCTTTGGAACCGGAGGCCCAAGAGGACAGCCAGGCCCAAAAGGGGACATGGGGCCCCCAGGGCCAGAGGGACCCCCAGGGTCTCCAGGGCCCTCAGGGCCTCAGGGAAAGCCAGGGATTGCTGGGAAGACAGGGTCACCAGGCCAGCGGGGGCCCATGGGGCTTAAGGGTGAACCAGGCATCCAGGGGCCCCCTGGTCTCCCAGGGCCCCCAGGCCCACCAGGAAGCCAGAGCCGCTACTAAGGCCCCAGTCCCAGACACTGCTGCACAGAATGCCGGGGAGGGCCTCGGGGCAGCGTGAGCCCCCACCCCAGAAAGCCACACTTAGACAACTGTGGTTCATTGATCCCAGAGGGGCTTCTCCCTGGCCTGCCCTTGCACCTCCGGGCTCCCCGGTACTGACCACACCACAAAAAGCAGCCCCCCTCACACACACACGCACACGCACATGCACACACATTTCCCTGCTGGCCAGGGGGGCCAAAGGGGTTTCCTTGGCTGGGCAGGAGGAGAGGGCCGGAGAAGACCCCCCTCTCCTGTGACTGAGCCTGCCAGGGAGGTGGCTGCCTTGGGAGGAAGGTCTTAACTCTATTTCTGAATTGCCAACCAACTTGGCTTTCCGGTTTCTTCTGCAACAACCTAGCCAGCAGTTCCCCGTGGCTCCCAGCCATTAAGAAGAACCAGGAAAACCTTTGAAGGGGATGTGGTTCGAACTCTAGGGACAAGGTGGATTTGATGACCAAATGCTTTCCTCACAACCATGGGAGCAGAGTCCCGGGAGGTGCCCCCCACCTCATACAGCACAGAGGGATGCCACCTGAGTCACTGTGCTTGGGCTCTGGGCACCATGCTCTCATGAGTTGAGCAATTTTTTCACATCTCCAAAAAATTCCTTACTTCATCTTTGCCTCCTTCTCTCAGGAGCATCTTGGAAGAAATGCAAGCAGGAGCTTCATCTGCATGGGGAGACTATGTAGGCCCTGGAACATTCTCCCAGAGTGGTGCCCAGCAGCTGGGAAGCTGGAGGAAGGGAGGCAGAGGCATGTGTGCAGATGCCTCCCTTGCTCCATCTCAGGCTGGCCTGTTCCATTCCTGGCATAGGTCCCTCTGTGGTGACTGAGGGAGGGCCAAGCCTGGCAACAGCCGCTTGACCCTCTTGCACCCAGCTCTCCTGCCCTCAGTGGCCTGCTGACCTTAACCCTGCCATGACTCAGAATGGCCCGAGGCTCCCCTGCTTGGGTGGTAAGACTGGATGAGGAGGGAAGGGCCCTAACATCCACAAGAGGCCCACTTTCACATCATCCCTCATCACCTCCACCTTCCTGCGCACAAGGGCAGAAAGGAGCCCGAGAAGCTCCCTTAGCAAGGTGAAGGCCTCCCACAGACTAACCTCATGGTAAAGCTGCCCTGCCTTGGTGTTTGGCAGATTCCGACCGGTCTTGGGCTGAGGGGCATAGAGTCCTCCCCAGCCTGCCTCAGAGACTAGCCCCCATCCTCATTCCAAAAAGCCTTAATGCCACCTCCCTTCTTGTAATAGATGTGCAACTGGTTTGCACTCCCGCCTGTCCCCCCCACTGCCATGTAATTCTGTCTACATATGATATCATGTGATATATTACTGACTCAGTAAAGAGCTGTTTCCAGGAGGGAAGTGTCTTCTGGTCCTTTCTGCCCAACCAGGGGCATAATGCCTTCAGGGGCTCTGCCACAGTTGGCCTTTGAAGGGGAAACGGTGGACGAGGGGTTCCCTAGATATTCACTGTAGAGTTTGGCTCTTAACTCCCTGCCCTTCAATCTAGAGATACTGAGCTCTGTCAGGAATTCACAGTGGTCCTGTTGGGGCCAGGGACCAAGAACATGTGAGGGACTCACCCATAAACAGTGGGAACCCAAGTGAGAGACAAGGTGAGTTTTATTATTCTTTCAACAGGCTAAAACAAGTCCTAGACATCTGAGTGATACCTTCACCTTCCCTCTTCTGCAGATAGAATAGGAGGAAGAGATCGGGCTGGATCTTCCCCCAAAAGTCTGGCCCTCCAGGATCCACAGGAAACAGCACAGCTGGGTCCCCAGTGAATCAGCCAGATCTGCTCCAGAATGCCAGAGTGGATGAGGGAGCGCTGCCCTTGGGGGCTAGCTTTTAAAGCATAGGTCTCTCTCTCTCTCTTTTTTTTTTTTATTAATTTGTTAATGTTTATTTATTATTGAGAGGCAGAGAGGCAGAGAGGCAGAGCATGAGTATGGGAGGGGCAGAGAGAGGGGGAGACACAGAATCCAAGGCAGGCTCTAGGCTCTGTGCAGAGCTCGATGTGGGGCTCAAACTCACAAACTGCAAGATCATGACCTGAAGCTGGATGCTCAACAGACTGAGCCACCCAGGTGCCCCTAAAGCATATATCTTAGTCCATTTAGGCTGCTCTATCACAACAGCACAGACTGGTGACTTACAAAGAGACATTTATTTCTCCCAGTTCTGGAGGCTGAACATCCACGATCGAGGTGCCTGGAGATTTAGGGTCTGGTGAGGCCCTGCTCCCTGGTTCATAGATGGCCATCTTCTCACTGTGCCCTCGCATGGCAGGAGAAGAGAGGGAGCTCTCTGGGGTCACTTTTATAAAGGCACTAGTCCCGTTCATGAGTGTTCCATCCTCTAGACCTAAACACCTTCCAAACACCCTACCCCCTAATCCCATCACACCACAGGTTAGGAGGCTAGGATTTCAACATATGAATTTGGGGGAGACACAAATATTCGGTCTGTGATAGCATAGTAGGTTCATTTGCTAGGTGAATATGGCCTAGCACAAGTCCTATGCCCTGTTTTGATTTTGTATTTTGGGAGATAAGGGGGACATGATGTGTATTAGTAAGGTTTCTCCACAGAAACGAAACCAGTAGGCTATACAGTAGTCTCCTGTAGTCTGTGAGGGGCTCCAAGACCCCCCGCAGATGCTCGAAACCACAGATAGTACTGAACCCCATTTATATTATGCCTTTTCCCCAAATATGCATGCTGATGATAAAGTTTAATTTATAAATTAGACACAGATGAGGTACTTGGGTTAAACGTCTGACTCTTGGTTTCAGCTCATGCCATGATCTCACGGTTCCTGAGTTCAAGCCCTGTGTTGGGCTCTGCATTGACGGTACAGAGCCTGCTTGGGATTCTCTGTCTCTCCCTTTATCCCTCTCTCTGCCCTTCCCCCATTCATGTGCACACATAATCTCTGTCTCTCAAAATAAAAAAAACTTGAAAAAAAAACCACCTTAGCAATTCAAGAACATAAAAGTAAAGACAGAAGAAAACTCGTGTGTCCTAGACTATTGCCACCAGCATCTGGCTCTGGAGTTTGGAGGGTGAAGGTCAGCTTGATTCATAGACGAGGGTGAGGGACACACCTGAACCCACCTGTGCTGGCACCACCCCCCACAGGTGCATCCCTCCACCTTCCCTGGACAGGGAAGTTCTCTCAGGCCCCAGGCAGGAAGGAAGAGAGAGGGTATTTATGAAATAGGTGCGGCAGACAAAACCAGAGCAACAGAAGCTGAAGAACAGCTGGGTCTTGGGCTTGCTACCCGTGGGAAGCTGCCAGCATCTTAGGCTTCTGTCTTTACTGTGGAGGGTGACTGGTCTCTTACTTTCTCTTGGTGGCCACTGACCTCTTCTCTCTGCTCCCCTTTAGCTGCTTTCTCCTGACCATAATCTTCTGTAGGCATAAGACTCAGCTTACCTGGGTTACTGCTCTCCACCCAAGGACTCTGTCCTTCAGTTGCTCATTCTCAACACTAGGGTAGCGATTAAACTGCTAACCCTGGGGGCCAGGCCGGGATCCACCTCGATCCAGTGGGCTGGGACCACACAGGGAGAGTCATGTGGTCAAATTCAAGGCAGAGGAGCAAGACCAACTCTGAGCAAAGCTGGCCATAAATCTGTGGTTGGCAATAAAGGAATAAGAGAATCATAGCAACAATAATAGCGCACACCAGTGGGGGACTTACTATGCAACAGAATACCATTCTAAGCATTTTACATATATTTAAAATTCTTTGTAAGTGTGTTTGCTTGTTTATTTATTTAAGTAATCTCTACACCCATTGTGGGGCTTGAACTCACAACCCTGAGATCAAGAGTTACACACTCCTGCAACTAAGCCCGCCAGGTGACCCAGCACTTTACATGTAGGAACACATCTACTCCTCACTACAACTTGTAATGCAGCTCTTCTATCCATATGTACTATTATTATTCCCACTATTATTTGCAGATGAGGAGACAGAGGTTTGGAGAGATTAGCTTCCCAAAGTCACATGGATTATGAGTTTTTAGAAGTACTTCTATTGAAACTCAGTCTTGGGCAAGTTACCCTCTCTATGCTTTTCTTTCTGTCCTTTTAAAATCGGGATTATATTATACCTACCTCCTGAGGGCATTGAGGGGGTTAAAAAGATACTGTAAAAAAACAAAATTCTGCTGACTAAATTTGAAAATCGAATTGGCTTTATCAAGTGATTCATGAATAGGGCAGCACCCCATCTAGCAAATAGAGGGTACTCTGAGGAGTTGTACAAAATGGGAAGTTTTGTTTTTATTTGTTTTTTTTTTCATTTTATTTATTTTAGAGAAAGAGAGGGAGAGGGAGAGAGAGACAGGGAGAGTGAAAAGGAGAGAGAGAGAGAGAGAGAGAGAGAATCTTAAGGAGGCTCTGCACTCAGCAGAGAACCTGATGTGGGGCTTGATCCTGTGACCCCAGGATCATGACCTGAACTGAAATCAAGAGTTGGATGTTCAACTAACTGAGCCGCCCAGGAACCCCTTGTTTTTATTTTTATGAATGTTTACTTATTTGAGACCCAGAGGATGAGTCAGGGAGAGCAAGAGAGAGAGAGGGAGAGAGAGAATCCCAAGCAGGCTTGACACTGTCAGCACAGAGCCCAAGGAGGGGCTCCATCTCACGAACTGTGAGATCATGACCTGAGCCGAAATCAAGAGTCAGATGCTTAACTGACTGAGCCACTCAGGCGCCCCAAAATGGAAAGTTTTTATAGGAAGGAGGGTGGGGCAAAAAAATTATAAGCAAGAGAAAAGAAAGGATTATTTCAGGGAAAATCACCTTCCCCTAGTGGGAAGGGCAAAGGGTTTTATTATGCAGATGGCCTCATCTTCCTTTGGGGGATAAGGAGGGCCCATGTCCCCAGATTACCTCACTGGTGCTTATCAGAAAATTCCTGATTCACAGACCAAGATTTACATTTCTGGGGGAGACTGAAACTGCAGTTAGGTTAGGTATTAAGCCCGGGTTTGATGACCTGGGCTGGCCCAGGTACCACCATTTTGGGCCTGTGGTTTTCTTTTCAACACTGCAGTTGGCCATTTGCCCAGTGCCCTGGTCAGCTCGAGCTTCCACAACAGAGTACTAGGTGGCTCAACCAAGAGAAATAACTTTCTCAGGGTTCTGGAGGCCAGGAAGTCCCAGAGCAAGATGCTAGCTCTTCCTGGCTTGTAGACGGCTGTGTCCTCACCCGGTCCAGGTGGACTGGGAAGAGAAGTGTTGGGGAAGGGAGAGAGGGAGTGGGAGAGAGCACTCTATTCCTTTTTTTCATAAGGCTACAGTCCTAACAGATTAGGGCCCCACCCTTCTGACCTCCTTTAACCTCCTAGCACCCTAGCTCCAGATACAGTCACACTGGGGTTGGGGCTTCAAGCACCCAACATAGGGATTTTATGGAGACACAGTTCAGTCCCCAGTACCCAGAAGTGGTGGTCATGCGATTAGCAGCCATTATCGTGTGAGTCATTATACAGATGCAGACCTTCTCGGGTGCCAGTGTTGTCACCACGGTTCACTACAGATGAGTGGTCAGAACAGGGGCCCCTGCAACTCCTGCTGCCACCATCCCTGCATCGTTAGAGCCAAGAGAGAGCTGGTGAATCACTGGGCTTGGCCTCTCCACTTTCCAAGAAAGAAAGCAAAGGCTGGGAGAGGGGAGGAGCTTGTCACCCACCTGGGCCTCGAAGCTTCTCACATCTCTGCTTGTGCTGTAAACTCCACTTCTGAGGCCACTTTGTTGTTGGTCCTGACCATTGGGCTCCTGATGCACAATCCCCAGAAAGTACCCTCTGGTCCTTCTCTCTATCCCACCTCATCAAATAGCCCCTGCTACTAATGTGACCCTTCAGAATGTTGGGACCATCTGAGGTGCTGGGAAGCCCAGCACTAGCTGGTGGGGTGGGCAGTTGGAGCCATAAAGCCTGTGGCAAACACCATGAATTGGGACTTTGTTCTGTGCAAAAACTCTGTGAGACTGATCCACCCACATCATGCAGGATGACTGGGTGGGCTCAATGATGACTGGGTGGGCTCCATGATGGAATTCCTTCACAGACATGAAACTGGAACCAATCATGCTTCCACCCCGCTGGGCCCTCCATTTGTGGTGGGACTGCAGGTGACACCATGCATCTCTGACTGTTGGTTTCTCTACCAGGAAACAGAGAGTGGCCAGGTCTTGACTCCATTGGGAAGTCACCCGTAATGCGCTAGATTTATCTATCCTGCAATTCTGACCAAGTGTTCTTGCTCCTGCCCTGCTTGGTTGCTCTCCTAGAACTGGCTAGGGCCAAGGCATTAAAGTCTGAACCCAGACTAAGAGGTGACAGCCTGCAAGATTTCTCATCACTGGATTAGAATCATGGCCTTTGCTGTCAGGTGTTTCACTCTCCACCAGATTTGCGAAGCCTAGAAGGAGCTTCTGGGCATCCTTTTAAGCACAGAGCAAGAGGCCTTCCTGGGGGCCACAGAACTGGGGTATGTTTAAAAACCCAAG
This sequence comes from Crocuta crocuta, assembly GCF_008692635.1. Lineage (NCBI taxonomy): Eukaryota > Metazoa > Chordata > Mammalia > Carnivora > Hyaenidae > Crocuta > Crocuta crocuta. The sequence goes on from NW_027530969.1 coordinate 235,495, forward strand.
GCTGTCCCACCCTTCCTTCCCAGGCCACCACACTGCCCCTCCAGCCCAGGCAGATGTGGTGCTGTGCAGAGCCTCAGGGCCTTTCTCCTGCTCCTCCTCCCTGCCTGGGGCCGTCCTGGCAGCAAAAGCGGCGCCAGCCTTGGACACACCTGTCAAAACAGAGCCAGAGGAGAGGCGAGCAGGGTGCTGACACACATGGTCTGAGCATGCTGCGCTTTCCAGCAGGGCTGGGCTGGGGCGGGGGAGGGCCTTGCGGGACGCTGAGTGGCCTCCCCAGAGATTGCTTGACCCGCAGAAGCACAGGTTATTTGCTTTCCTTGCCACCACCTGTCCATTCCTTGTGTTTCCTTTTGCACACTTCAAAGTGCAAGGCTGTGTGTTTGATGTGGTGGGGAATGTTACGGAGGTTGGGCAGTGCTCTTAGCAGGGACAGCCACCCAGGAGGCCCTAGAAATGCAGGCTGCAGGCCTCCACCACCGCTTCAGAATCACAGAGGGGGTGACACAGGAGTTTGTGAGGAGGAAAATCCGCAGGGAATTCTGGTGCCCCAAATACAATTTGAGAACCATGGGTGTAAGAGCTATAGAAAGCAGGGGCGCCTGGGTGGCTTACTCGGTTAAGCGTCCGACTTTCGCTTAGGTCATGATCTAGCGGTTCGTGGGTTCGAGCCCCGCGTCGGGCTCTGTGCTGACTGCCAGCGCAGAGCCTGGAGCCTGTTTCAGAGTCTGTGACTCCCTCTCTCTCTGACCCTCACCTGCTCACGCTGTTTCTCTCTCTCTCCTAGAAATAAATTAAAAAAAAAAAAAAAGAGCTATAGAAAGCAAACTATGTTCTTTAAAATTTGTGTGCAGTCATCTCAGGGCATCTGGGTGGATCCGTCCATTGAGTGTCAGACTTCCGCTCAGGTCATAATCTCATGGTCTGTGAGTTCGAGCCCCACATCAGGCTCGCTGCTGTCAGCACAGAGCCCATTTCAGATCCTCTGTTCTACTCACTCTCTGCCCCTTCCCTGCTTGCGCTATCTCATCCAATTCTCACAAAACTGAAAGTATTTTCATTTTATAGGTCAGAAAATAAGGCTGAGGAAAGTAAAGTAGTTCACTCACAGCCATGTAGAAGTTATATGGATTTGAACCCAGAATTTATGGAAGCTTCTTACAGAAGGATAGGATTGGGAGTTCAGTTGAGCCTATGCTCTCCACCTGAGAAAGCTGAGGTCTGCAGAAACAGATTTGTTCAAGGACCCGGAGCAAGCTATCGACAGAGCTGTAACAAGGCCCCAGTCTCAGGGCTGCCGGACTTTTCTGGCCCAGCTGCCTTATCACTAAACGTGACAAGGCACATGTTTAGGATTAGGGATTAGGAAGAGCAATACAGGGGTTAGAGACAGGAATCTAATTTCTGCTGTGAAAGCTGGGGGCTTTACAAAGGAAGCCAGGTGCCCACCAACCTCCCAATGGCCTTTTCCTTAACAAGGTCTCCAAAACAGACACCCAACTAAATCTTTCAGGGCGAGAAACAAACTATTAAGTATTAAAATGTCTACCACCTGTGTTTCATCTATTCTAAATAATGCTTTGTTTCCATACAATCAGATATGACACAAAGTCAGCCAGAAAGTTTGGAATGACCTAGAATATGATTTGAAAATGAATTTATGTTCATTATCTCTAATGCTAAATAGTGCTCTATGTGCAATTATGCCTTGGGACATTAGCCAATAATAGAAACATAAAAAATAATTTGTAAATAAATATATTTACATATATTGGGAAATCTTAAAATTCAAAACAAATGTTTTTCTTAAAGGGGGATGTGATCAAAATATTTGAACACAACTGTCCTAACACATCTCCTTTATGGTAAAGCAGAGCTCCTCCTGATGGGGAAAGAAAGAATCTCCATGTGATGATTTTAGGTTTATAGTCTGATGGTTCCTTCTTCTTCAGAATTTTGAGAACTTCTAAATGCACTAGACAAGTCCAACCCCTAAGTTTACAACCTGCAACTTGCTTGCTCCTCATTATCCATCATTGTCCTTATTTCAACTTCATAGAGCTTCCTTCTTGCAGACAGAGAAACATTTAAAAACATAATAGGTGGTGTGGGGATCCCACTGTGTTGTTCACCACTCATTCAACAAATGCAACCAGCTGCCACTTACCGTACTTGGTTAANGGTTAAAAAAAAAAAAAAAAAAGAGGCAAGCTCCAGATTCCTTCTAGCTTCCTGTCCAGGAACACTTTCCAAACCACCTTACAGAGAGGTGGGGCCCAAACAGACAGTAGTAGTCTCACTGGTTGGTAGGGGTAGAGGTCAGAGTTTGCAGGTGCCAAGGCAGCTGAAATTGTGTACCATACAGGGCCCTGGTCAAGAATAAGCTGTGCACAGAGTTTCCTTGAATGGTTGACCTGAATGCTTAAGGCAAGAAACACAAGGTTTGTGAACTGTGAACTGATTTTACACACATAGTAACAAAGCCGTTCTCAATAACTGGTAGAATAAATAAAAAGAAAAGCAGTAAGTATACAGAAAATTTGAACAATACTATCAACTAATTTGACCTAATGATAAGAAAAGAACACTGCATCCAACAACAGGTGAATATTCGTTCTTTTTGATGGCAGATAAAACATTTACCAAGACAGAGCATTACCAAGACTGTAGGCCATCAAACAAATATCAACAAATTTAAAGAAATTCAAACCATTCAGAGTATATTCTCTGAACACAGATTAAGTTAGAAATGAACACAGAAAGATATCTAAGTCTCCAAATAAAGGGAAACTGAACAACACACTTTCGATTGCCTGTGAGTCAAAGAAAAATATCACAAGACAAATTAGAAAATATTTTAAACTTTATGAAAATGAAAACGTAATGTAACAGAATTTGTTGGATATAGCTAAAGCAATGCTTAGAGGGAAATTTATAACATTAAGTACTTTTATTAGAAAAGAAAAAAGCTCTGAAATCAATGGCTTAAACTTTGACCTTAAGAAACTAGAAAAAGAACAGTAATTAAAGTGCAAAAACAAACATGCAAAAAAAAAAAAACCAAAAAACAGAGGAAAAGAGGTGGTAAAGATAAAAAAATGAGAGAAAAATTACAGAGAAAAATTTTTAAAAACCTGGTTCTTTGAGAAGATCAATAAATGGATAAGCCACTAATCATACTAATCAGAAATAAGACAGAGAAGACACAAATTACCATTATCAATAACAATAGTGGGGCCGTCACTACAGATCCTAAAAACAATACAATAATAATAAGGGCATATTATGAACAATTTTAAGCCAATTTAAGCCAATAAAGTCAAAACTCTTAAGAAACACCAACTACCAGAATTAACTCAAGGAAAAATCAATAATAATAACTGTATTACTAATAAATAAATAAAATTTTGGTTAAAAAAACTTCCCACAAAGAAAACTCCAGAGTCAGCTGGGCTCACTGATGAATTCTGCCAAACATTTGAAGAAAAAAGAACAGAAATTCTACACAAGGTCTTTCAGCAAATAGAAGAGGAGAGAACACTTGCTAACTCATTCTGTGAATCTGGCATTTTCTTGATAACAAAACAGAATACAAATTACAGGAAGAGAAGATTATTATAAGAAAAGAAAACTATAGATCAATTTCCTGAGTATATAGGAGCAAAATTTCTTTAAAAAATGTTTTGTTTTTTTTTTTAATTTAGAGAGAGAGAGCACAAGCAGGGGAGAAGGGCTGAGGAAGAGAGAGAGAATTTTTTTTTTTTGAAAGAAAGAATCTTAAGCAGGCTCCCATGCTTAGCACAGAGCCCAAAGGGAGGCTCAATCCCATGACCCTGGGATCATGACCTGAGCTGAAATCAAGAGTCAGAGGCTCAACTGATTGAGCCACGTAGGCACCCCTTGAAGCAAAATTTCTTAAAAAAATTTTAACAAACTGAATCCAACAATATATAAGGATAATATATCATCAATGAGTTTTATTTCAGAATACAAAGTTGTTTTAGCACTCAAAATCAAGATAATTCACATTAATAGAAAATAAGACAATATGATTATCTCTATAGATGCAGAAAAACATTGGAAAAAATCCAAAATTTACTTATTAGAAGAACCTCACAACACATTCTCAACAGATTGAGAATGGGCCTTTCTCAATCTGTTTTAAAACATCCTAAAACAACCAAGTAACCTAGAGTTAACGTCATACTTAATGATAGAAGGCTTAATGCTTTCCCCTAAGAACAGAAAAGAGTCAAGAATGTATGCTTTCACCACTTGGAGTTAACCATGTATTGGTGATCCTATCCAATGCAATAAAGGAAGTAAAAGATAAAAGAAGATATCCAGATTGAAAAAGAAGAAGTAAAACTGTCTTTGAGGACAGTTTGATTATCTATGTAAAGAATACTAAGGATTAAAAAAAAAAAGGTGACTCAGCAATGATGAGTAAACAAAATTAAGAACACAAGTCAATAAACAAATATCAATTGTATTTCCATATACTAGCAAAGCAAAATTAGAAGTTGAAATAAAAAACAATAATACAATATGAAATATGAAATACTTAGTAATAAATTTGGCAAAATACATGTAAGACCTAAAATTTAGAAAATGGAAAATCACATTGCTGTGAGAACTTAAGGAAGACCTAAATAAATGTAGGTAAATACAAAGACCATGGATCAGAAGACTCAATATTGTTACAATAGGAATTCACTCCATATTGATATATAGACTCAATATAATCCTAATAAAAAATCCCATCAGGGATTTTTAAAGAAATAGATAAACTTATTAAAAAATTTGTTTGGAATTGCAAGAAACCCAGAAGAGCCCAAACTTTTTTAAAAATATTTTTTCACATTTATTTGTTTATTTTGAGAGAGAGAGACAGAGCATGAGCAGGGGAAGGACAGACAGAGAAGAGGAGAAAGAATCCCAAGCAGGCTCTGCACTGTCAGCACAGAGCCCAACGTGGGGCTCAAACCTACAAACTGTGAGACCATGACCTGAGCTGAAACCAAGAGTCAGATAGAAGTTCAACTGACTGAGCCACGCTGGCACCCCAAAACCAAAACTATTTTTACAAAAAGAAAGAAAGAAAGTAGGGGCACCTGGGTAGCTCAGTCAGTTGAGTGTCTGACTTTGGCTCAGGTCATGATGTCACAGTTTGTGGGTTCAAGCCGTGTCAGGCTCTGTACTGACAGCTCGGAGCCTGGGGCCTGCTTCAGATTCTGTGTCTCCCTCTCTCTCTGTCCTTCTCCTGTTCACTTACACACACTTTCTCTCTATCAAAAATGACTATAAACATTAAAATTTTTAATTTAAAAATTAAAAAAGAAGAAAGTAGAAAGACACACTACCTGATTTCAAGACTTATAAAGCTATAGTAATCAAGATAATGCGATATTTGTATAGAGACACACTCATAGATAAATGGGACAGAAGAGAGAGTTCAGATATAGATCCACTTATATATTGTCTATTGGTTTTCAACAAGAGTCCCAAAACAATTCAATGAAGAAAGTATAATCTTTATAAAAAACAGTACTGTAACAATAGTGTAGTCATATACAAAATATGAATCTTGACTCTTATCTCTTACCATACAGAAAAATTAACTCGAAATGGATTATGTACCTAATTGTAAAAGCTAAAAATATAAAACATCAAAAAACAACATATAAAAATCTTAGAATAGTGAGTTAGGCAACAATTTCTTAAATATGATATTAGAAGTATGTCTAATGTAAAAGCTTACAAACATGGGCTGTAAAAGAGATTTTCATATAACCAATCTGAGCAAGTTTATAACCAATAGACCTGCACAAAAAAGAAATATTAAGGGAAAATCTTTAGGCTGAAAGGAGATTATACCAGTTACAAACTTAAGTTTCACATACAACATTCTTTTACCCAATGAAAGATACCATAAGTGTTAAGTTTATGGGTATGAAATACTTTTTATTTCTTGATTTCTTAAAAGAAAATTTATGGTTAAATGGGTAATCATCACAATGCATTGTGAAGTTATTACATACAGAAAAGGAAAATGAGTGATAATAGTGGCACAATGAAAGGGAGGTAGAGAAATGGAAAGTTCTTACATCATATGTGAACAAAAATAACATTAATTCAAGGTAGGATAAGCAAGGATGCATACTGTAATTCTTATAAGCAACCATTAAAAACTAAAGCCAAGAGGTAGAGCAGAAAAGCAAATAGAAGAGGTAAAATGAAATATTAAAATTACATAATTGAGTTAAAAATAGATGGAAAAGAGGAATAAATGAACAAAAACAGGACAAAAAAAACAAAAGGGAAGATATGGGCTTACACAAATTATATAATACTTATGTTAGATGTAAGTGAACTAAATACTCAAAAGTCAAAGAATATCAGACTAGATTTTTTAAAAAATGTAAGACCTAATGATATGCTGTTTGAAAGGGATGCTTCTAATGCCACACTTTTTCTTTCTTTCTTTTTTCAGTATGGAACACTTCACAAATTTGCATCTCATCCTTGCACAGGGGCCGTGCCAATCTTCTCTGTATTGTTCCAATTTTTATATGTGCTGCTGAAGCGAACACTCTAATGCCACACTTCTAATTAACAATAGGTCAGAGAAAAAAATCACAAAGAAAATTAGAAAATATTTTAAATAGATATTGTAAATACATCATACCAAAATTTGTCAGATGCAGATAAAGTAGTGTTTAGGAAAAAGAAATAGAGCTTTACGTGACTATGTCAGTGGGGCACCTGGGTGGCTCATTCAGTTGAGTGTCTGACTTTGGCTGAGGCCACCATCTTACAGGTTCATGAGTTTGAGCCCTGCGTCAGGCTCTCTGCAGTCAATGCAGAGCCTACTTCAGATCCTCTGTCAGCCTCTCTCTCATGCTCTCGTGGTCTCTCTCAAAAATAAATAAACATTTAAATGACTTTATAAAAAAAGAAAAGCAATTTTTAAATCATTGACTTAGTTTCTACCTTGAGAACTAGAAAAAGAAACAAATGTTAACACAGAATAAGATAAAAAAAGAAAACTGAAAAAGCCAAAATCAGACAAAAAATAAGGAAAATTAGCATGACCAAAAGTTAGTTCTTTGAAAATATGAATAAAACTGATATACTCTTAACTAAATTGATCAAGAAAAACAAAGAAAGAACAATATCAGGAATGAAAGAGGGGTATCACTATGAATCCTACAGACAGTAAAGGACAATAAAGTAATATTATGAACAAGGTTATGCTACCAATTTCAACAGTCTAGGTGAAATGAAAAAATTTCTTGAAAGACAAAAATTACAGAAACTAATAAAAAATAATTGAAAAATCTCCACAGCCTTATATGCATTTAAAAATGGAATTCAGAATTAGAAACTTTTTCCTAAGAAAACTTATTTTAAACATTAAAAAAATAAATACCAGTCTTACACAAACTCTTTCAAGAGATAAGGAGGGAACCAGTAAAGTGGAAGAAAATGAAATCATAGACCGATAATTTTCATGAATATAAAAGCAAAAATTCTTAACAAATTGGATTAGGGTACTAGCAAATCAAATCTAGCCATAGATAAAAAAGATAATTCATCATGACTAAGCAGGTTTTATCACAGTAATGCTAGGTAGTTTAATACTTTGAAGATCAATTGATATAATTCATCATATATACAGAAGAATAAAGGAGAAAAATCATTTGATCATCTCAACAGGTGCAAAAAAATGTTAAAATTCAACGTTTTCTAATTAAATGTCTCAGTAGACTAGAAATAAAAAAATCCTTCAAATTTTGATAAAGCTGTCTTATGAAAATCTTTCAATTAACATCATATTTAAATACCAAATGCTTTGTCTCTAAAATCAAGCACAAGGCAAAGGTATGGACATACCACTTTCATTCAACATCGTCCTGAAGATCTTAGCCAGTGAAATAAGGCAAGGAAAGAAAATATAAAGAATGTAAAAGAAGTAAAATTGTTTCTATCTATAAACAAAATAATTGTATATGTAGACATTCCTAAGGAAACTATTAAAAAGAAAACCTTACTTTCTACCAACAAACAACTTAATCAAGGTAAAAAACAACTTAATCAAGGTCAAAGGATACAAGAGCAGTATATAAAAATCAGTCATTTCTCTATATACTAGCTACAAATGAATTGAAAAAGGAAATTTAAAAAATATCACAAAAGCATGAAAGACCATAAAATAATTGGGAATAACTTTAACAAAATTTGTATGAAATCTCTACATATAAAATGATAAAATGTTGCTGAGAGAAATTTTAAAAGACCAGAATAAATGGAGAGATGTACACATTCACACACTGGAAGACTTAGTACTGGACATTCTCTCCAAGTGATCTATAGTCAATGCAATCCCAGAGTTCCTGCACTCTTTTTGTAGAAATTGAGAGGTGGATGCTAAAATGTATATGGCAATATAAATGACATGGAATAGCAAAAAAGAAAAATTCTTGAAAAAAAAAGAACCAGTTTGGAAGATTTGCATAGCCTGATTTCAGTGATTACTATGAAGATTTAGTATTCAAGATAGTATTGTACTGGCACAAAGATGAAGAGACAAAAGCAATAGAAGAGAGTCAGAAATGAGCTCAACATTAAATAGCCAACTGATGTTTTTGTTTTGTTTTGTTTTGTTTGTTCAAATGAATTCAATGAAAAAAAGAAAGATTCTTCAAAAATGGACAATTGGAAATCATAAGGAGAAAAATATATCTTGACTTCTAGATATGTAGCTTAACTTCTTTATATGTAGCTCACACTACACATAAAAATTAATTCTAGATAGATGAAGGCCTAAATGCAAATGTTAAAATTATAGCACTTCTAGGGGCTCCTGGGAGGTTCAGTGGGTTCAGTGTTCGACTCTTGATCTCAGCTCAGATCTTGATCTCAGGGTCGTGAGTTCAAGCTCTGTTAGGGCTCTGTACTGGGCATGAAGACTTATTTTTAAAAAAAATTACAACGTTCTAGAATAAAACACAGAAAAAATACCTTTATTATCTTTGGGTGGCAATAATGTCTCAGCTGAAACAAGAAAAACATTAACCATAACAGAAAAAAATTGATAAATTTCATAAATTAAAAGCTGCACATCAAGAGATTCAGTTACACACTGGGAGAAAATATTCATGAACAATTTATAAATAGAATAAATATCTCTTGCAACTCAGTAATAAAGAAGACCATTAACCCATAACATGGATGAAATGTTTGAACAGACTTCACAAATGACATTTATTTGTGCACAAGAAGATGGTCAACATCATTAGTGATCAGGGAAATAGAAATCAAAACCATCAGTTTGCTAGTTTCTTAAAATGTTAGACATACATTTATCATATGGTTCAGCCATTCCACTCCTAGGAATTTATCCCAAAGAAATAAAAACATGTATCAAAAAATGCATTTAGGGGCGCCTGGGTGGCTTAGTCGGTTAAGCGTCCGACTTTCGCTTAGGTCATGATCTCGCGGTTCGTGGGTTCGAGCCCCACGTCGGGCTCTGTGCTGATTGCCAGCTCAGAGCCTGGAGCCTGTTTCAGTCTGTGACTCCCTCTCTCTCTGACCCTCCCCTGTTCACGCTGTCTCTCTCTTTCTCCTAGAAATAAATAAAACATTAAAAAAAATGCATTTATTCAGAATAGGCAAAAAGTAAAAACAACCCAAATGTCCACTATCAGGAGAATGTATAAAATCCATACAATGGAATGCCCCTGAGTAAGAAAAAGGGAAATGTTAATGTTGGACGCAAAAATATGAATGAATCTTAAATGTTGAGAGGCGCCTGGGAGACTCAGACGGTTAAGCATCCAACTTTGACTCAGGTCATGATCTCGTGATTCATGGTTTTGAGCCCCACATCAGGCTCTGTGCTGACAGCTCAGAGCCAGGAGCCTGCTTCAGATTCTGTCTCCCTCTCTGTCTATCCCTCCCCTGTTCACACTCTGTCTCTCAAAAAGGAATAAAGAAAACATTTTTTAATAAAAAAATTATGCTAAGTGAAAGAAGCTACCCAAAAAAAGAGTACATAGTGTATGATTCCACTTATATGAAATTCTAGAATAGACAAACAAATAAAAAAATGATACAAATAAGATTAGTGGTTACTGGGGCAGAAGTGGGTAGTTATTAACCAGAAAGCGACATGAGAGGTTTCTGAGGTGATGGAATTGTTCTGTATCATTATGGGATGGTGTTTACACAGGTGTGTATCTTTGTCAAACTCAAGAAATTATACACTTAAAATGTGTGCATTTTATTGCATGTAAATTACATTTCAATAAAGTTGATTTTAATTTTTTAACATTTATTTATTTTTGAGAGAGAGAGAGAGAGGGAGGCAGAAAGAGGGAGACAGAGTATCCAAAGCAGGCTCTGTGCTGTGAGTACACAGCCCAATGTGGGGCTGGAACCCATAATCGTGAGATCATGACCTGAGCTCAAATCAAGAGTCAGCCACTTAAACTGAGCCACTCAGGCACCCCAAAATTGGTAAGAAAAAAAAAAAAAAAAAAANAACAACTAGGATACCATATTTTACTCACTAGAATACTTAAAATAGAAAAGATTTAACTATCCAGCTATAGTGAAAATGTTCCTGTTGGGAATGTATGGTAGAAACTCTTTTGAAAACTAGTTTGGCAATTTCTTATAAAGGTAAACATGCACTTACCCTATGACTTAACACTTCACTCCCACTCCTAAGTATTTACCCAAGAGAAATAAAAACATAGTCCACAAAAAGACTTGTACAAAAACATTCACAGCAGCTTTCATCATAATTGCCCCAAACTAGAAATTGGCCAAATATCCACCAACAGAGGAATGGATAAATTGTTACATTTTCATGCGATGGAATATGAACTACTCAAAAGAAGAAGAAGCAGAAGGGGAGGAGGATGAGGTTGAAGAGGAAGAAAGAAAGCAACAACCAAAATATATAAGCAACATTTTACAAAACCACTCAAAAATACTATATTAAAGAAAAACAACTCACAAAAGAACATATATAATAGTATGCTTCCATTTCTTTTAAATTTGGGGGGAGGCAAAGCTATTCTATGACACTAGAGATCAGAATGGTTGCTGCCTCAGGGTGTGCAAGGGAAGAGCAGGAATCGACATAAGAGACCATAAGACAAGGTTCTGCTCTCATGGAAATGGTCTGTGTCCTGGCAGGTGTATGACTTACACAGAGGTATGCATTTGGGGAAACTCATCGAATGATATACATAATCTGTGCGTTTCACTGAAGGAATGTAAAGTAACACTCAGTTTTTAAAAATTAAAAATGTAGATTCACTTCCAAAAGCACATGAGTCAAAAAAGAAATTATAATAAAAATTATATTGAAATAAACACAGAAAATATTATTAAGCTGCTTTATAATTATATGAAATGCCTAAATCTCAGAAGTTGGGGAGTGTAGTTAGGTAATACTTGAAGAGAAAATTAATGATCTTAAATACTTACATGAGAAGAAGAAGAAGAAAGGCTAAAATCAATGAGCTATGTGTCCAACTTAAAAAGTCTGAAGTGCACCAGAACACACATAAAGTGGAAAGAAGGAAATAATAAAGGCCCAAAATTAATGACATGGGAAAAAGAAAGTTTTGAATGGAGAGGATTGACAAATCCAAAAGTTAGTTCTTTTAAAAGACTAATACAATTGATAAACCATATGCAATATTGATCAAGGAAAATGAGAAAAAGCATCAATAAAAGACACTAGGAATAAATAAGACAAAATAGAAATGTTATGAATATTTAGTGGCGATACATTTGAAAGTTTAGATAGACCGAACAAATTCATAGGAAAATGTAACTCATCGAAACTGACTCAAGAAGTAGAAAACCTGAATATTCTGAGGCCATTAGAGATGTCAGATCAGTGGTTTAAAGTATTCCCCCAAAGAAAACACCAGGCTCATGCAGAAAGACTTAGAGGCAAATTCTACCAAAACATTCAAAGACAATTCTAATCCAACACAAATTCTTCCAGAGAACAGATGAACTGGGGAGACTTCCCCAACTTTATTCCATGAGGATAGAAAAGCTTGTTACCAAAATCAGACAAGGAAATAGATGAATAAATGCAGAAAAAATTTATAGAAATAAGGCATCCATTCTTTTTTAGTAAATAAGGCATTCAGACTTTTAAGAAATCCTATCAAACTAGGGAACTTTGAAATCTAAAATGTAGTATCTACCAAAAAAGTTCACAGCAAACATCTTTCATAAGAGTGAAAAATGAAAACTCTTCCCTTTAAGAAAACCAGACATCACATGCCTCCTGATATGATGTAATAGAAAGTACACAGCACCACCTATTAAGTAGATTTGCCAAAATAAAGAAAAGAAAATTGCCCCTAGTTGTAATCAACCCTCTAGATCTGCCTTCCAGTTTGCCCACAGCATCTCCAAAGAGAGAAACATGTTAATGCCATCTTCATGATCTTGAACTGTCAACCTAGAAGGACTCTTTTCTTCAACAAATAAATGGCATGGGAAAAGTAGCGTGGAGATGTTATAGATCAAAAGAGACATTAACATTAGTCTTCCAGTAAAAGTTTATTCAAGAGAGAGGCTTAAACATATCAATCAAATGGAATGTTTGGACTTGGGATTTTTATTCAAACAAATCAGTTTATAGAGATGTTTTTGAGAAAATCACAGAAATTTGAACACAGATTTATTAGAAATTATTAAGTGTAATAATATATTGTGATTAGTGGGGCGCCTGGGTGGCTCAGTTGGTTAAGCATCTGACTTTGGCTCAGGTCATGATCTCATAGTTTGTGAGTTTGAGTACTGCACCAGGTTTGGTGCTGTCAGTGAGGAACCTGCTTTGGATCCTCTGTCCCTCTCTCTCTGCCCCTCCCAAGCTTGTGCTCTCTCTCTAAAATAAATAAACATTTAAAAAATAATATATTGTGATTCCTTTTTTTTTTAAATAAAACCTCTATATGTTGAAGATATATATAGAGCTGGATTGATTTGGTGTCTGGGATTTGCTTTAAAGTATGCCATGAGATAAGACAAAAAAAAAAAATCGGCAAAACATTGATAATTATAAAATTGGGTGAGGAGTGGTACATGGGTACATGGGGGTACATTATCTAGTTTCTTTGCCTTTTCTGGAAACCCTCTATAACAACAAATTAAAAGACAAATAGTGAGGGGTACCTGGGTGGCTCAGTGGGTTGAATGTTCAACTTCGGCTCAGCTCATGATCTCACAGTTCATGAGTTCAAGTCCCAGGTTCAGTTCTGTGCTGACAGCTCAGAGCCTGGAACCTGCTTCTGATTCTGTGTCTCCCTCTCTCTCTGTTCCTCCTCCACTCACACTCTGTCTCTCTGTGTCCCTCAAAAATAAATAAACATTTAAAAAAATTAAAAAAGAAGACAAATAGCGATGATGATGGTGGTGGTAACAACAACAACAACAACAAATGTTATTTTAAAAACAAAACAAAGAAGACAACAGGCCCTCCACCTCCTTTACCATCATGGGGCCTCCCAGGGAGACCACACTGCTAGTTAAAATGTCTCCAGCCTACCTCCATGGCTTTTGCTTGCACCATTTCTTCCTCCCAGAATTCCCTTTTCTCTTGTCTTTGCAGACATCAGCCCTGCGTTCCTGCAAACCCAGCTCCCAATGTATAGCTGATATCTGCTGTAGTTACTGAATACCGTTCCCTCTTCTTCAAGTAACAACACCCGTCTGTCTTTTCCTTTTGATAAACACCTTTAATCAATTCATATGGTTCAAATAGGGTTGACCCTACCACTCACATCCTCCCAGAGTCTGACAAGTGAGAATACCACTGCTTTGTCCACACTCATTGCAGGAATGGACGTGTTACCCAGGCAGGACCAATTAGCCAAAGAGTGTCAGCCTCCACACGTTCTCTGGAAATATTAGAAAAGAGGGGCTTTCTCTCTTTTATGGGGTAGCTAGTTCAGCAGACTGAAAGCTTGGAGTGGCTGTGGCCATTTCCCTAAAAACGGAAGGAGATCTTACCTAACAAAGAAGCCACTATAAAAAAGCAGAGACTCAGAGTCTTGTGACAATTATAATCCCTGTACCTAGCCACACCTCCCCCCAGTCTTCTAGTACTTTAATTAATAAAATGCCTCTGTGTGTGTGTGTGCGTGCGTGCATGCATACGTGCACACATGCACAAAAGGGGAGAAAAAATGCAATACATTCTCTTCAGGATCAAGAACAAGGGTGTCTGCTGTTATCACCACTTGTTATCAACATTGAATTGGAGGTCCTATACATTTCATTAAAGTAAGAAAAAGAAACAAATGGTACAAGGCATATGGTGCTGAGATATTCTTTGTCTTTTACAGTCTAATGATGTGCTCATTTAGTCAACATCCTTTATTTTGCCATTGGCCTTTTACCATGAACCTAATAGCCAACCTGCTGCATGATTACATATCCGCCTGTCTGCCAGTCAGTGACCAAACCAGTCAATCAGAAAAGACCTGAAAATCAGAAGCAGTGCCTTAAAGGAGTGTGTCTCGGCAGCGTGAAAGGGTCCTGAGAAAGACAGTTGATAAACTGGTTCTGGAAGTGTCCAGGGAAGCCACTATGTAGGGTGGGAGTCTACAGACCCCAGGGTTCTAACCAAGGGGTTGACTTGGGGGAACAGTTGGAGCTCTTGTTTCCTCAGAATCTGGAAAGCCAAGAGGGAAAGGGCTTTAGGCCAAGCTGAGGATGGAAGGTACTGAGGAACCAGGAAGTGAAATAGGAGCTGCTGATAAAAAGTGTGATTATTCTTGTCACAGCTCCAAGCTAAACTAGTGACCAATGTGAGACTGATAATGCACTGAGCCATGTCTCATTTATATCTTGTTATCTTCCCACACCACAGAGAAGGGATTCAGGTAGGTTGAGCAGGCTTCCCAAGGCCCTGTCTTTGGAAAAAAAGTCCTATTGTGTTTGGATGTGTGTGTTCAGGCACTGAGAAGAAACTAAATTGCTCTAGATTCTGGGGAATTCTATGTTGGTGGGGGTGGGGGTGGTAAACTTGCTCAGTCATCTCAGGGCTCCAGGGCACTGGGATAAGCGCAGACCTAAGATGTGCTCTCAGCTCTGCTCAAGGTGAGCCAGACAGACCCTGGGTGGACCCCTAAGTGATCCCAAGTAACCTCTGAGACCAATTTGGACCAGAAACCTGACTTAGGTTATTTATCACAAAGGACACATACTTCTAGAGACCTGACATCTTTATCCTTTATCTGGAGACATACAACCTTTCCCAATATTAGGGAATCCAAGAGGCTCATTAAAAGTTGCCCAGTTACTTTGGAATTGCCAGCACCTTGCTGAGCTTGACTCCATGTATGTCCAAGGATGTTTATTGTCTAGTATGGAATATCAAGAGACTAGAAATTAACCTGAATATCCATTACTATGAGACTAGTTAAATTGTGAACATCTATAACATGAGATTATGTGGTTGTTGAAAAGTAATAAGGCATTCCTCTATGAACTGATAAAGAATGATTTCCAAAATATATTTCAAAAGTTAAAATTTATAAAAAGCGAGGTACAAAAGAACATATACATTATGCTATCATTTGTGTGAAAAACATAAATATATACATAGCTCGTTTTAAATGCTGAGAATATCTTTGGAAGGATCTATAAAAGCCTGATGATAGAAGCCTCTGGAAAGGGGTGCTCAGGTAGTGGGCAACAGAGGCAGGAGGGAGGTCTGCCTTTCCCTGTATATTCTTTTGCACCTTTTGGACTTTGCGAATGTGTTAAGCAACTGTTTTTATTTTAAAATACAAAAAAGTAAAGAAGCTAGGCTACCTTTCCAAAGCAAGGAATATTTACAATTTATCCAGACTGAGGAGAGTTTAGCAAATCATTAGTACACATGTGAGAGTACAGCTTTCTAAAGACGACATATTAGCATTTCCCAGCTCAGTTTCTCCCCCTTGGCCGGAGCAGCAGAATCTCTGAGATTCTTACTTCCCTTTACTTTTTTCTCTTTTTCAAACTCTCAATCCCTTCCCTTCTTCTTGCACTTGCCATGACATCATGATTCACTTCAATATAATTTCATAGCTCACTCACATTTCCAACTAGACAGTTCATTCATCCTGATTATAAATAATGTTGGCACCCCTTGCTGAGAGGAGGGGGGCCTGACTGCACTCACCTGATTCCTGTCAATCCACATGTAAGTGGCTTCTGGGAAGGCTCTCTGTCTCCTGCATTAATCCTGTCCCCTGTGGATTCCTGTAAGTTTCAGTGCCATACTCACCTGGTTCCTGCCACTCTACATATGAGTGGCTTCTGGGAAGGCTCTCTGTCTGCTGCACTGAACCTGCCCCCTTTGAATTCCTGTAAATTTCAGGGCTGAATGACCCTTTTGTCCCCTGAGGTTCTATTCTTCCTGCTGACCTCATCCTCAATCCCTTCTTCTCCTAACCTTGGACTCATTCCCTTGTGAGTCCTATGATTCCCTTCCTGTAGTTTTCAATTATTTTAATCTCTGCTGATCTCAGCTAAGTTCTCCCACCCTTCTCATTCTCCTCTGCCTGATCACAAATCCTCCCAGATCACACAAATTTCCGATGGAGATTATAACAGAAGACTCCTAATATCTGACAATTTCCATCCAGGTAACACTGGGCCATTCTGAGTTCATGAATTAGGGAACAGCATGCTTTTTGACCAAATTTCTTAACAGGTATCTTTCTGGGTAAAAAGTATTGCATAGTGAAAAGAGTCCAGATTCCTAGAAAATAAGTGTAGGAATCCTTACTTCACAAAGCAGTAGAGAGGATTAAATGAGTTTTGTATGTAAAGGGTATATTTTAGTGTCTTGACTCAGAACCAATGCTTAGTGAATATAGTTCTCTCCTCCTAGATGTTTCTCAGCTCCATTTTATAAACTATGCCACGTAAATTCTCACTTACATATGTAGGAACACTTCTCATCAAGCATATATATGTAAATCAATTAATATATGTAAATCGATTTTTATAAAATTTATAAATAATATACAAATAATTGTAAGTGCTCCTGGGGGTTCAGTTGGTTGAGCATCTGACTCTTGATTTTGGCTCAGGCTGTGATACAGAGTTGTTGGATTGGCCCCTGTGTTGGGCTCCACACCGCATGTAGAGCCTGCTTGGGATTTTCTCTCTCTCTCTCTCTCTCTCTCTCTCTCTGCCCCTCTCCCNACAATATTTTTTTAAAAAATAGGAAAGCAAGTAAAGGAAGCTTACATTTCGAAGAAGAAAGGAATGAGTGGATAGTTAGAGAAATGAAAAACTGAGAAGAAGGCAAGTGAATGTGTAGGAATGAGAAGTAAACACAGCTTTGGTAAATAAGAAGCACACCTCTATGATAGGTTGGCAAATACAAGTTATTTTTTGTGACCTAATTTGTAAACTTGACCTACTCAGAATAGCAGGAAACAGGAAGAGAAATGGGAGCTAGCCATAGAAAGAGAGATCTGTGCTTATTTATTGCCTGCTGGAAGATGAGCCAAAGTAGTTAAGTACATCTGTGTGTCACCTTAGGTCCCCATAAGATCAAATCA
The DNA here is from genome assembly GCF_008692635.1 of Crocuta crocuta. Lineage (NCBI taxonomy): Eukaryota > Metazoa > Chordata > Mammalia > Carnivora > Hyaenidae > Crocuta > Crocuta crocuta. The sequence goes on from NW_027530969.1 coordinate 253,098, forward strand.
CCAGAGGGCAGGGCTCTAACTGGAAAAAGCATACAAAAATAAGAAGGAATGTAAATGGAATGAAAAATGGTGGGGTTGGGTAAAATAATCCCTCCTCATCAGAGTCAATCAAGGGTTTTCTAAGTGGTCTCCCTCAACACTTTCCCATTCAATACAGACTGAAGTGATGCTGAGACTTCCTTATCTGAAATTCACCGGATGACCTCCACTTCTGGATATAACAGAGTAACTGGTACCATACCAGCCCTCCCATCATAGACAACCATAACACTGGACAAAATATATGACACAACTGTTTTCAGGCAGTGGATAATGGGCAGTATAAGACTCCAGTCCCCAAGATGGGAAAAACCCCACAAGGTGAACTCATGATCACTCTGGAGACAATTTTGTAATAGAGGGCAGAGGGTTAAAGTCTAATATAAGCATAGCAGTCCTGCTGAGCTGAGGAGTCAGCTTGTAGAGTGTGGGGTAGCTGAAGCAATGGGAACTACAGAGCAGGGCAATGAATAAGAAAAGGATGTGTACATAAAAAGCTGAAAAGTTGTGCTTGGGTTACCCATCAGGCCTTGGGTGAGGGCTGTACACACACAGGTAAAGACTACAAAGGATTACTAGTGAGGCTAATATGGGCTTGAGAAGGGAACAGAGATATAAGATCAGGAAGTTCTGGAGATACTGGAGTTATATAACAGCAGAGTGGAGAGATGTTATTAATACTTTGTTAACATCTTCGGTATCAGGCTGAGACATCAGAAAAGTGCTTTAGGAGTAAGAACTACACCCTAGAGTGAGGTTTATTTTAGACTCATTGTAAGAAAACTAAAGCTCTGGAAAATGTCTAAGAGACAAAGTTTGGAGGTTGAGTCCCATGAAGTTAGAAGGCTAGGAATAACAAACTTGCCATAAAAAAGCATCAAATCAAATCAAGTACAAAGGGATCAACCAGTGATTGAACAGATTATTAGAACAGAAATCAATATTCTACCGAAGAAAATAACAGATTCCATAGTCTCTAAAATGTACCATCACTAATATCCAAAAATTACTGGATATTCCCCCCAAAAAGAACAAAAGCCAGAAAATGTGACCATTGTCAAGAAAAAAATAAGCAAAAAATACTGACCCAGAATTACCAAAGTGTTAGCAAAGACTAAAAATATGATAATAAATATGTTCAAAGAACTAAATGAAAATACTGTCATAATGAATAACAAAGCAGGAAAACTCAACAGAAAAGTGGAAGCTATAAAGATAGTAATTTTAATACTGAAAATTATAATAACAAATAAAATATTCACTAGATGGAATTAACATTGCATTGGCAACAGAAAAGAAAAAGTCAGAAAAACTTGAAGACAAATCAATAGAAATTATCCAAACTGAAGGAAAAAATAGAGCAGAAAAAACAAACAGAATCCCCAGGGGTACATGGGTAAATGGCAAATAATCCAACATACATGAAATTGGAGAACCAGAAGAAAAATTAAGAATAAATAGAAAGAAAATCACACCTATGAACGTACTGGTCAAACTGCTAAAACCCAAAGATATAAAATCTTAGAAACATCCAGAGAATAAAATACGCATTATATACAGAGGGTCAATGATATGAAATATCTTAATGTTTTAGTCAGAAGCAATAGACACAAGAAACATTGGAATAAAATAAAATCTTTAAAGTTTTTTAAAAAATTACTGTCAACGTAGAATTTTATATCCATTGAAAACATCCTTCAAAAATGAGGATAAAAAATATCTTCCCAAAAATGAAAGCTGACAGATTTCAGAGTTGAATATCTGCATTATGAGAATTGATAATTTTTTTCATATAATTTCATAACAGGAAATATTAGATAGAAATTTATGTACAAAGAAATTGGGGTGCCTGGGTGGCTCAGTCAGTTAGGTGTCCAACTTCAACTCAGGTCATGATTTTGCAGTTCAGGGGTTTGAGCACTGCGGCTAGGTGTCCTACTTCGACTCAGGTCATGATCTCACAGTTCATGGGTTCGAGCCCTGGGTCATGCTCTGTGCTGAATGCTCAGAGCCTGGAGACTGCTTCGGATTCTGTGTCTCCCTCTCTCTCTGCCCCTCCCCAACTCATGCTCTGTCTCACTCTGTCTCTCAAAATTAAATAAATGTAACCAAAAAAATTAAATAAGAAATTTATGTATATAGAAATGAATGAAGTGCAGCGGAAATGGTAAATGAGTGGCTACATATTAAAATTTATGGAATTTTTATCTTCTTTATAATTGTCTTAAAAGATAACTGACTTTTTAAGGACAATAATAACATTGTAGATGTTATGTTGAGCGAAATAAGTCAGGCAGAGAAGGACAAATATCATATGTTTGCACGTATAGGAGGATTAGGAGGAACTTAACTGAGGAACGAGGGGGAGAAGAAGGGGGGAAATGGTGGGGGAAAGGGAGAGAAACAAACCATGAGAGACTCTTGAATGCTGACAAAAACTGAGGACTGATGGATGTGGGGGGGAGGGGGGATGGGCATGGAGGAGGGCACTTGTGGGGAGGAGCACTGGGTGTTATGTGGAAACTAATTTGACAATAAACTATTTGTAAAAATAAAAATAATAATAATAATAATAACATTGTAATTTTCATTGTATTGCATTGTAATAATAATTGTATTGTAATAATAATAACATTGTAGAACATTTATTTATATGCATTTATTTGCAAAGTTAAGAAGATATAGCAATTGCACTTTGAACAAGGGGAAATGCGTAAATGAAATTGTGCTATTATATGGTTATTACATTAGTAAAATGGGATGTGTGAAGTGGGAGGGTCAGGAGTGAAGTAATAAATAGGAAATGTGAATTACAAAGTGAAAAGCAGTATAATATTGACTCTAGACTTATAAGTTAAAATGCTTATTATTAACCTGAAGCAAGCACTAAAATATAATCATAAGATGTATAGCTAAGAAGCCAATAGAAAAATTAAACTAGAATATTAAAAATTACTTAATTAACCATAAAAAGGCAGGAAAGCAGCAAAAGAAGAATAGAGAACAAAGGAACAGATAAACACACGGAAAACAAATATAAGGTAATAGACTTACATTCTACCATAATAATAGTTACATTCAACACTCTAATTAAAATTCAGAATTGTCAAATTGGTGGGGGTTTTTTGTTTTTGTTTTTGTTCATCTGTTTGCTGTCTGTCAGGCCAGGTTTTTTTTAAAAAGACTAAGTTAGATGCTGTCTACATAGAGGTGCTTTAAGTACAAAGATAAATTGGAAGTGATAAATGGCAAAAGATGTACCATGTCAACAGTATGCATGAGAAAGCTGGTAGGGCTATATTAATAACAGGTAAAACAGACTTCAAGACATTAGAGGAGGTAAAGTATAAAGAAGAATAGGTCACAGTGATAAAAGAGATAATTCACCAGGAAGACATAATAATATTATACATAACAGAGTCAAAATTCATGTAGCAAAAATAACAGAACCAAAGAAAGAAATAAGCTCACAATCATAGTTGGGTATTTTAACACCTCTCACTCAGTAATTAACAATAAGTACTCCCAAAAAAGTCCTAGTAATTGTATAGAAAATCTGAAGCAACTGGAACTAATTGATGCAACTAACTACAGAATGCTATGACAAATAAGAGCATAATAAACATTCCTTTGAAAGAAATATATGCCATCAAAATAAAACATATCTTGGGTCATAAGTTAAGTCTCAGTAAATTTTGATAGATTGGAATCTTACATAAAATATCTCTGACTATAATGGAATTGTATTAGAAATCAATGAAAATAAAATGTCTAGAAAATCCCCCAAATAGTTGTAAATTAAATATCATACTGCTAAGTGATGCCTGGGTCAAAAAGATATCATAAGAGATATTAGAAAATATTTAGAATGAATGAGAAAAATGCAACTTATATAAATTTATAAGATACAGCTAAAGCAGTTTTAGAGGGAAATTTATAGCCTTAAATATTTCTATTAGATAGGAAGAAAGGTTAAAATCAACTCTAAGAAACTAGATATAGGGAAGCCTGGGTGGCTTAGTTGGTTACGTGTCCAACTTTGGCTCAGGTCATGATCTCGCAGTTCATACATTTGAACCCTATGTCAGGTTCTGGGCTGACAGCTCAGAACCTGGAACCTGGTTTGGATTCTCTGTCTCCCTCTCTGTCTCTGCCCCTCCCCTGCTCATGCTCTGTCTCTCACTCTGTCTCTCAAAAATAAATAAATATTAAAAAATAAAATAAATTAAAAAACATTAAAAATTTAAAAAAACTAGATATAGAAGAGCAAATTAAACCTAAAGTAAGTAAATGGAAAAGAATTATAAAACAATAAGAATTAATAAAACAGAAGCCACACAAATAAGCCCCAAAATAGGTTATTCGAACAAATTAATAAAATTGATAAACACCTAGAAAGATTAATAATAAACAAAAAAGAGAACATATAAATTCCAATATCATAAATGAAAGAGGACTATTGCCATAGATCAGACAGACATTAAAAAATAATACAGGAATATTATGAACAATTTTATGCCAATGCATTTGATTACTGAGATAAAATGGACTTATTCCTTGAATAGCACAACTTATAAAAACTAATTCAAGAAGAAATTTAAAATCTGAATAATACTATATGTGTTATAGAAATTGAATTTTTAATTAAGAAAAGTTCTCATAAAGTGAGCACCAGTCTCTGATGGTTTGATAGATGAATTCTATAAAATACTCAAGAAAGATGTAATATTCTTATGCAAAAAGGAGAATCTTCTTAATTAATCATATGAGGCCAGTACTACAGACTGAATAATTGTGTCCCCTCAAAATTCTTATGTTGAAATCCTAACCTCCAAGGTAATGGAATTAGGAGGTGGAGCCTTTGGGAAGTAATTGGTTCATGAGGAAATCGCCTTCATAAACAGGATTTAGTGCCTTTATAAAAAAGACCTAAGAGAAGTCCCTTACCATGTTTACCATATGAAGACACAGCAAAAAGAAGACTATGAACCAGAAAATGAGCCCTCACCAGACACCAAATCTTCCAGTGTCTTGATCTTGGACTTCCTGTACTCTAGAACTATGAGAAATAAATGTCTCTTGTTCATAAGCCACCCAGTCTGTGGTATTTTGTTATAGTAACCCAAACAGATGCAGTCAGCCAGTATGAATCTGGTAACAAAACCAGACAGGGGCTTTACAATGAAGAGAATTACAGGCACATAAACATGAAATTATTTCTTTAAGTTAATTTATTTTGAGAGAAAGAGAGAGAGAGAGAGCACGTGCGTACATGCACACACAAGTTGGGGAGGGGCAGAGAGAGAGAGGGAGAGAGAAAATCCCGAGCAGACTTTGCACTGCCAACACAGAGGGCTGGAACCCAAGAACTGTGAGATCATGACCTGAGCCAAAAACAAGTGTCAGACACTTAACCAACTGAGCCACCCAGGTGTCCCATGAAAACTTTAACATGTACAATTAATAATATTAACAGATTCTTTGAGAGTTATAGTTAACCATATTAACAAATAAAATGCAACAACAGATTAAAAAAAAGATAATGCACCATGACCAAATGGGGTTTATACTAGAAATGAGAGATTTTTTTAACATTTGAAAACTGATCAAGGTCATTTACCACATTAACATCACAAAGGAGGAAACTTATACGATCTTTTCAATAAATGCAGAAGAGTAATTTAACAAAATTCCATAGCATTTCATGATTTTAAAAATTCCAGCAACTTATAAATAGAAATTTCTTTAACTTGATAAAGAACATCTATAAAAAACACCCTACAATAAAAAGCTAATCCTATATTTGATGGTGAAAGACTAAAAGGCTTTCTCTAAAATTAGGAAAAAGGCAAGGATTTCACCTTCTCCCTTCTATTCAATATTTTGCTGTAGGTCCTCCCCAGGGAAAGAAGGTAAATAAAGAAATAAATATTGAAAAGTAAAAAGTAAAGCTGTATTTATTCATAGGACAGCAGGGTTATTTATATAGAAAATCCTAAGGAATCTATAAGAAAACAATTATTAATAAGTGAGTTTATCAATGTTCCAATATAGATGGCCAAAACACTAAAACTCATTGCATTTCTATATACTGGAAATTAACTGGAAAATTAAATTAACAAAATTATGTAGCAATAGGAATAAAAACATAAGATACATAGGGAAAAGTTTATGAAAGATATGCATTATCTCTACATTGAAGACCATAAAACACTGCTGACAGAAATTTTAAACTACCTTTAAAGTGGAAATATATATCATGTTCATGTATAAGAAGGTTCAATATCATTAAGATGTTCATTCCCATCTACAGATTCTATCCATCCTCAATACAATCACAGTAAATTTTTTTAATTGACAAACTGATCCTAAAATATATATGTGAAAACGCAAAGGACCTGGAAAAATCCAACAGAATTCTGAAGAGGAGTTAAGTTAGAGGGCTTTTAACATTTGACATCAAGAGTTACTCTAAAGTAACCATAATCAAGACAGTGTGATAATAGTGTAGAGATAAACATACAGATCAATCAAATCAAATAGAAAATGTAGATAGATCCATACATATACTATCAACTGATTTTCCTCAAAGGTATCAAAGAATTTCAATAAGGAAAAAAAGTCTTTTCAATCAACAATTTTTTTTCCAAACTGAAAAAGATTAAGCTCGATGTTACCGCATGCCACACATAAAAATTTATCATTTATGACCAAAAACATAAATGTAAGAACTAAATCTGTAAACTTCTAGAAGGAAATATGAGATAATTTTCATGACCTTATGATAGGCAAAGATGTCTTAGTATACAAAAGTCACAAGCCATAAAAGAAAAATCTTGATAAATTATACTTTATCAAAATGAAAATGCTTTGTACTTCAAATATTCCTTTAGGATAATAAAAAGCCAAACCACAGACTGGGAGAAAATATTTGCAATACATAGAATAGACAAAGACTTTCATTGAGGATATATAAAGAACTCTAACAATTCAATTTTAAGAAGATATGCAGCCCAATTTAAAACTAGGTAAAAAGCAAAAGAAGATATATGAATGACATGTAAGTACATGAAAAGTGTTCATTCCTCATCAGAGAAATAAAATTTAAACCACAATGAGATTTCACTACAATGGCTTAAATTTTTAAAACTGACAATACTAAATATTGATGAGGATATGGAGAAACCAGAACCCTCATACACTGATGGTGGGATTGTAAAATTGATGCAACCACTTTGGAAAAGTTAGGCAATTTCCTATAAGTTTGAGCATACACTTTCTTTTTAATGTTTTATTCATTTTGAGAGAGAGAGAGAGAGGCAGAGAGAGAATCCCAAGCAGGCTCTACACTATCAGTGTAGGACTCGAGGCAGGGCTCCATCCTACGAACCACGAGATCATGTCCTGAGCCAAGCTCAAGAGCTGGACACTTAACCACTTAACTGTGGTGCCCCAACTTTGAGCATATACATAACAAATGAGCCCACAATTCCACTTCTAGATATTTACCCAAGGGATACAAAGACTTGTATGTAATACACAACAGCATTATTCACCACAGCAAAAAAACTTGGAGACAACTCAAAAGGTCATCAATAGGCAAAAGAGTAAACAACTTGTCCTATATCCATACTCCTGCATAAGAAAAGGAACAAACTACTGACACATACATCTCTGGTGAATCTCAAAAACAAACTGAGCAAAGGAAGTCAGACTCTAAAGAGCACAGACTGTAGAATTTCATCTAGATGAAGTTCTAGAACAGGTGAAACGAATCTCTAGTTACAGAAACCAGGTTAACTGGTCACCTGGTATGGGACGGTTAGGATGGGACTAGCTGCAAAGGAGCACTAGGGAAGTTTTTGGGGTGAGGTAAATATTTTGATTGATGTCATAGTCACATGGATATACGCACTTGTCAAGATTAATTGAACTGTACACTGAAGTATGTACATTGTATTCTTTATTAGTTATACCTAAATACAGTGGGCTAAAAAAAAAAAAGTCTATCCCTACCTTCCCATTGCCCACAGGTGTTGCCATGGTGAAACTTCCCAGCTCCCCTACCAAAAGCTAGTCTCTACCTTCACCAAGACCCATGCCTTTATGTACCCTCTGTTAGATCACTGATCACATGCTATTATGCATCTGCCATTGTTTCCAGATTATGAGCTGCTTGAGGCCTGGGATTGATGTGACCAACCGCTCACGTTTTCATTACCAAACCTGGGAGAGTCCCAGGCAAATACAGGTGTGTAGGGATCTGAAGGTTCTGTTTTGATGCCCTCACGCAAACAGGCCCACAGAGGTAAAGCCAGAGGCAGAGGTGATAGATCCAGGCCCAAATGCCAAGCTCACTGTGTCCTGCCCGTGGCTCTGGCCTCTCTACCATGACGCTGGGTGTTCCTCCGGAAGGCAGGTAAATAAGCCCTGTTTAAGTTTTGTGGAGAGTGAACACCTTCCAGAGCCCCATCTCCAGGAATCTCCGCCCCCAGCCACCTGGCCTGCCTTTTCCCCACTCTGGTGAAGTCATCTGACCCCGGGTACCCAACCGTTTCCTTTCTCCCCAAGCCTCCCAAAGCCACTCTCAAGCGCCAGAGCCGCCTGGTCTTGGCGCTGACCTTTCAGGGAGCAGTTGGGTTGGAAAGTAACTTTTATATAAACAAAAACAGCCTTCAGGTTTTCCAGAGTCAAGCTTGTTTTCTTCTTCAGGTCCTGGGTAGAAAAATACCCCAGTGGGAGGGAGGGGAGAGGGTTGAGGAAGTGACCCTCCTTCCCAGACCTTGGGCCTCTGTCCTTGCAGGCTGTCCCTCAGGGGCTCCTTTGCCAGAACTTGGTTCTCAGTGGGGAGAGGGGATGGGGTGGGGAGGCTGGGCAGTTAAACAATGCCACTGTGTCTGGCGGCTGACTGGAAGCTTGACCTGATTAGGCTCCATGAGCCCGGGCAGAGGGAGGGAGCAAAGGCAGTCTTGAGAAACTGTTTTCCATTCCCATCCAACAGACTTTTCTCCCCCGTATCTCTGCCAAGGCCTCTTCTGAGTGGAAAAGGCTATATTGTCTCATTTCCCCGAGGTCGTGATGGTCTTTTGCCTCTCAGCGTGGACCAAGGTTTGACCTGCCTGTCCTCTCTCCCTTTTTTTTTTTCCTTGCCACCAACCAACTCCCAGACAGAGTGTCTTTCATACTCACAGCCTCCCTCCTCAGGCCCCGCTGGGGTGAGGCCCAGGAGTCCTGCTGGCGCCCACATGAAAGCCCTTCCTGTGGAGAACCCACATGGAACGGAAAGCTGCCCACACCCACAGCCTGGCCCAGGGGCCCTGAACGCAGGGCCATGGAAACTTGGCCACAATGCTCCAGGGGAAAAAACAGCCCCGGGCCACACAGGAGAGGAGCCTCGCGTGGGCACTGCCAGGCACACCGTCCAGCAAAGGCAGAGAGAGGACCCCTTAGCACGCTGTTTTGTGGCACCTGCGCCCGACAGAGGACGTGTAGACTGTGGGGAATAGTGTGTTTGTTAGTGCAGGTGGAGGGGAGACGGGAGCGTGCTGTAGTTTCCAATGCGTTAGCAGAAAAAGTGAAAGCTGAGAAGTCAGGGGTGAGGCCCAGAGGGATGTGAGGGCGTATGTGGAGCTGGGCTGGGAAGCCAGGTCCAATTCTCCAGCTGGTGGCAAAAGGCCACAAGGCTGGGGCTTCCTTGAGAGAAAGGTCTGGTCTCTCAACCTGGGTGTGGTCACCTGGTGGCACAGCCAAGGCCTTTTCCTGTGATCCAGGTGTAGCCCAAGATCCAGGCGGGAGCAGGGAGGGCCTGTGACCTGATCAGGCTGGAGCTTCAGCGACAGAGCCAGGATTCTGACTCCTAAAGAACCTCCTGCTCTTATTCTTACAGACAAATCTGGGAGAACATGCACCAAAATGTCAGCAACGCGATGAGGGGGTGAACTTTAATTCTGTGGTTGGTTTTGCCCACTTGTACTTTTTTTATTTTTATTTATTTTTTTAACGAGCAAGGGTTACTTGTGTAAAACACATCAAGGGAAAAAGAATTCTCCCCAGATGACACACCGCACATAGGTGCTTAGCAGAATGGCTAAAGGCTGCCATCTGCTAAGGGATAGTATTAGCTGAAGGAGAGAAGGGGAAAAGGAGAGGAAGTGGGAGGTAAGAGAAAAAGAAGAGAGAGGAACGTCTGAAATGAGGAAAGAATCAAAGGAAAATGGAAAGGATGGAAGAAGGGAAAGGGGAAGGAGGAATGGCATGGGCATGAAGAGTGCCTCTCCTCCTGCCAGATTCCTGGGGCTCCAAGAGGAAGGCACTGGTGACAGCAAAAGAAAGATTAGTCAATGTTCCCTTTGCTTTTCTTAGGGTTGATAATAAAAACCCTGGCTTGGGCTGAACTAGAAGGAAACTTCGTGAACTAGCTGGGGAACCAGTTAATAAAAGCATTTACAGAGCCCCTGCATGGGGTTTGTTTCTGGATCTCTCTCTTGCTCTCTCTCTCTCTCTCTCTCTCTGACACACACACTCATACTCACAGCTGGAGACACTGAGCCAACTCCCTTCAGAGCATCATTCCTGTTTTAAACTGTGAAATCATGACCTGAGCCAAAGTCGGACGCTCAACCAACGGAGCCACCCAGGTGCCCCTCATTCCTGTTTTGAAACGAGTGCTCTTCCTGTCTCTCTCACGAAGGAGCACAAGCTCGAGATGAGGGAGGGGTGCCTTTGCTTCCAGCATCCCACAGGGTAATCAAAGCATCCTTGGTAACATCATGTTTTCTGAGTGGATGTTTGCCTCAAAAGCTACAAAATAATCTGAAACTTCCCACCTCAATTTCTCCCCAGAGGGCAGTGTCCTCTGAATTGGGCCAAAATAGAACTCACACTTCTGCTTATTAAGGGAATAATTAGTAAGGGCACCAACAAGCTGCCTCTCTCACACTTCCCACCCACTTCCCCCATAAAAATCCCCATAGTCTGAGTTTCTGTGGGTGCCAAGGACTGGGAAAATGAGTGCTAAAGGGGATTAGGGAAGGGAGGGGAAAAGGAAGCATAGGCCCAAAAAGCCTGGTACAGAATGGGGAATGGCCCCCATCTACCTTCCTCTGGGGCTCGTGTCTTTTATTATGGGCACTTGGCTAGCAGGAACTCACTGCAGGATGTTGGCAGACCCAGGCAGGAGCAACTGGAAATCAATGCTGACGGAAAAGCCACCCCAGAGGACACTGGTTGGAAATTTAATCCCTTGGGGGCCAAGGTTAACATACCTGAGCCAGAGGCCAGAACCTAGGAAAGCAAGTGCAGCTTCAAAGAGGAAGTGCCCACCATCAAACAGGGGCTCCCAGGCCTTGGAAGAGGGACTTCAATGCAGCTCCCAGCTGGGTGAACTGGAATGATTTGCTTGGCCTCTCCAAACTTCATTTCCTTCACATGGGAATCCAACCATTTCCTTATATGTTTATTTATTCAACAACCATTTATTGAGTGCCTACTATGTCCAAAGTGCTGTGCTAGGCACTGGGAATGCAACAATCAAATTATTGCCCCTGTCCCAAAGGAGCTTGTAGTCTACTTAGTAAGGTCAACTAGTGCTACCCTAGGCTGTATATAGGAACACATAATAGTTCAGGGATGAGGAACATCTTTCCCAAGGTTATGGCATCTAAGCTGGGTTTGGCAATACAGGAAGGGGTTTTGAAAAGGAAAATGAAAGCAAAGAGCAACATGTGCATAGGCTTGGCAGTAAAAGATAGCCTAGCTTAAGGAACAGAATGGCCAGAGATGGAGTGTGTGTGGTAGGAAGGACATCAGGGAGGAGAGAAGCTGAAGAGGACAGTGGAAGTTGGCTATCGATGCTTGGGTTTAGATTTTATTCTAAGTCTATGCTTTAATAGAGGCTTTCAGCAGGGAAATGAAATGATCAGATTTGTGTGGCTACAGGAAGAACTGACTGAAGGAGAGGAATACATAAGAAGATGAAGAGATTGTTAGAAGAAGGCTGTGGGAGTGAACCATGCAAGAGACAACAGAGATCTGACTACAGAGGTGACGTCAAGGCAGAGAAGGGAAAAATAGATAAGTATGAGAGGTGATTGAGAGGAAAAATCAGTGCAGCTTGAAGACTGACCGGATGTTGTAGAAGAGGAGGCTTGGATGATGAGAAGGGTAGTAACTATTTTAGCACTGGAAAGAAGAAATGTGCTAGTGGAGAATGACATTGATGAGGAGAAAGCCAATCCATGCCATGGACTCCTGGAAAAACTCAGAATATGAAGGCACCAGGTAGGGAGGAGGGCAGAATGAGGCATGAGATTAAAATGAGGACATAGGTTGGAAACCTGCCTACCTTCAGAATTCTAGCAGCCAGATACTTATTTCTTAAGCAGGAGACAGCATTTATTCTTGGAAGAAAGAGAACTGAAGAGGTTATGTACTTGAGGATCCGGGCACCAAATAATGAGGGTGAGATTCAGGGCTGGAAGGAAAGAATTAGTTGAAAGTCTGACTGTGGAGCAGCAGACCTCTAGCCCCTTCCTCTTGCCTTACCTGCTAATTGGCATACTTTTCCCAGGTAGGAAAATAGGATTCTTTAGAGGAACTGAATGATGTCTACAGAAAAAACTTCCAGATGCTAATATTCTGGGGGTAGTGTCTCCAAAGAAATAGCAAAATTTCATCCCATTCACCCTGAAGTGATAAGCAACACAGAGCTTATAGTCAATGTTTATAGTTTCTCATGCTTAAATATGAACACTCAATTTCATATATTCATAGATATGAGAGGCCATAAAACAATAACAAGGTGCTGTGACAAAGGAATAATCATTTGACAAGAAAGGGTTCTTAGAAATTAATAGATAGGGGCACCTGGGTGGCTCATGACTGACTTCAGCTCAGGTCATGATCTCGCGGTTTGTGAGTTTGAGCCCCATGTAGGGCTCTGTGCTGATAGCTTGGAACCTGGACCTGCTTTGGAGTCTGTGTCTCCCTCTCTCTCTCAAAAATAAATAAACATTAAAAAATAAATTAAGGGATAAAAGAAAACTTTCTTTTTTTTATCATGGAATATTATGTATACTTTAGGAGAAGCTTTTATTTTCAAGTTATTAGCATTTATTAAGCACACCATGGTTGGCCCACAGAACTTAAGCAATAGTTTCTATCCTTGAAATGATACTTACTTGAACATGTACTTAAGTCTCATGTATGATTGTTTAATTTCTTTTATCTGACAATGTGTTTTATCATATTTACAGATTAATTTAACTTAATTTATTTATATTTTAAATAGTTTATTGTCAGTTGGTTTCCATATAACACCCAGTGCTCATCCCAACAAGTGCCCTCCCCCATGCCCATCACCTCCCTACCCCTCTCCCCCACCCCCAGCAGCCCTCAGTTTGTTCTCAGCATTCAAGAGTCTCTCATGGTTTGCCTCCCTCCCTCTCCCCAACTATTTTTCCCCTTCTTTTTCCTCATGGTCCTCCGATAGCTTCCTCCTAATTCACCTAAATGTGCAAACATATGGTATCTGTCCTTCTCTGCCTGACTTATTTCGCTCAGCATAACATCCTCTAGTTCCATCCATGTTGCTACAAATGGCCAGATTTCATTCTTTCTCATTGCCATGTAGTATTCCATGGTATAGATAAACCACATCTTCTTGATCCATTCGTCAGTTGATGGACCCTTACCTCTTTCCATGTTTTGGCTGTTGTTGAGAGTGCTGCTACGAACATTGGGGTACATGTGCCCCTATGCATCAGCACTCCTATATCCCTTGGGTAAATTCCTAGCAGTGCTATTGCTGGGTCATAGGGGAGTTCTATTGTTAATTTTTTGAGAAACCTCCATACTGTTTTCCAGAGGGGTTGCACCAGCTTACATTCCCACCAATAGTGTAGGGGGTTTCCCATTTCTCCACATACTCGCCAGCATCTAGAGTCTCCTGATTTGTTCATTTTAAGAAAACTTTCAATAGAAGGGTTAGAAGATAAGACTGAGGACATTTCTGGGAAAGTAGAACATAGAAATAAGAAATAAGAGAGAAAAGATAAGAAAAATAAGGTAAAAATCCAAGGGGTTCAACAACTGACTAACAGAAATTCCAGAGAAAAAGAAGGTGGGAAAGAAGAAATTATCAAATAAATAATATAAGAAATATTCACAGAACTAAAGAGAACATGACTGGATTAAAAGAACCTGCCAAGAGCCTAGAACAAAGGATTTTAAAAAATCTAAACCTAAAAGCTTGGTCCTAAAAGTTCAGGACACCAAGCATAAAGCAAAGAACCAAAAAGCTTCCAGAGACAGAACAACAACAAAATATACACAAATAAGATAAGGATAAGATACACAAGATAAGATAAGATACACAAAGGATAAGAATGGCATTGGACTTCTACAGAGTAAATGTATCTTAAAATTATGACAGAACATTATTTTCTATATCCTCCTAATCTATCAGCCTAGTGTGAGAGGAGAAGAGAAATGTTTTCTGAACGTGCCAAGATTTAGAAAATTTAGTTCCTAGGGGACCTGGGTGGCTCAGTCAGTTAAGCATCCTACTTCAGCTCAGGTCATGATCTCAAGGTTTGTGAGTTTGAGCCCCATGTTGGGCTCTGTGCTGACAGCTCAGAGCCTGGAGCCTGCTTTGGATTCTGTGTCTCCCTCTCTCTCTGCTCCTCCCCTGTGCTCTCTCTCTCTCTCTCAAAAATAAACATTAAAAAGAAAACTTGAAAAAAAAATTAGTTCCCATCCACACTGCCCTAGGAAACTATAGAATAGGTGACAGCAAAATAAAAAAGTAAACCCAGTTATAAGTCATAGATTCCAGGAAATGGGATTGCAACCTAAAGGTGTAGTGAAGAAAAAAAAAAAGTCCTAGAGGACACTCTACAGCAGAACTAGGGAATGACTTCTCCAGGCTGGAGAAATACAGAGTCTCTGAAAGGGAGTTCTCTAGAAAAAAAAAAAAAGATCTGATCATGTAAGTAAGTGATATGGTAGATTATATAATGGAGCTTAAAAAGAAGTATGGAAAGTTATCCAAGTAAAAAAAGAGCAATTAATAACTCCAGGAATAAAAAAGACTATAGGAAAGAGAATGGAATCATAGTGTGCTACTTGACTCTGCCACAAACAGTATTTACAAAATCTTAATGAGGTAAACCCTGATTGCTGATGTAAAATAAAAACTAGTAATTTAACTATATTGAGAGGATGGGGAGGCAACAGGTGGGAGAGATTATGAGAACCAATATCATATACTATCATAACAGAAATGTCTAAAACTTGGGGCGCCTGGGTGGCTTAGTCGGTTAAGCGTCTGACTTTCGCTTAGGTCATGATCTCACAGTTTGTGGGTTTGAGCCCCGCGTCGGGCTCTGTGCTGACTGCCAGCTCAGAGCCTGGAGCCTGTTTCAGAGTCTGTGACTCCCTCTCTCTCTGACCCTCCCCTGCTCATGCTGTCTGTCTCTCCTAGAAATAAATAAAACATTAAAAAAAAAGAAATGTCTAAAACTGATGTTTCAAGAAAAAAAAACATAATCATATTATTTTTATATTGTAGAGTTAAGTAGCAAAAGAAATGGTGGAAGTGGTTGTCTAGGTGGTTGGTGGGTTAAAGGTTTTGGAATGTAGGGAGAGGTTAAACAGATGGTTACTATTTTTCATTAGACTTTTAAAACCACATTCAGATGTTTCTTTTATACAACTTTTGTGTTTAGAAAATTAAATGTAAATGAAATAGCAAAAGAGAAATGTGAGTTCTCATTCCCGTTTCCAACCACCCTACTCCTTAGAGTATGAGGAGAGTCCCAGCAGAGTAGCCATTGCATTTCAGAGTCAGAAAAGGGGACAAAGACAAATTGCTGAAAGTATTATTTATAGCCTATAATTGTCTTCTGGTCAGAGAACACAAACATGAAGTTGGTAAAGTACCCAGCACAGAAATCTCCTCAAGAAATCTCAGTTTTCCTTTTCCCCCACCCTTGAATGGGCACTTTCCATCTATTTGATTATTTAATTAAATGAAAACAGTTCAGAGAAGGGCAAAGGATCAGGCAGGAACAGACTCCAAACAGAAGGAGACATAGTGACCATTTGGTTGAGCACATGGTTTCTAAGCTGTGTGATCATGACAATCACCTGATGAAATTTTGCAAGACAAGTTTTCCCTCCTCAAGACCTGGGGTAACTTGGACCCAGGGAGGAAGAGTAAATAACCAGGCCAGAAAGAGGCAGAATTAGAGCAAGGTCCCAGCCTATTGCCCACAGTGTCATGGCCTCTACACACTAATATGGGCATCTATGTTACCTTGGTTTACTCTTTGAAAAAGAAAGTTCCAACCATGCACCTCTTTGGATAGTTTTATTGACATTTGGTGCTGGGGCTAGGGGAAGTTTTGGGGGAATGGTGCTTTGAGTCCCATGGAATTCAGCTCAGACTCACCTGCCCACCTTCGGATTCCCCAGACCCAGAGGAGCAGTGGAGCACCTTTGCCAAGTGGACAGCTGCTTGACTTCCCCAAATGCCCTTCTGTGCCCAGAAGCATGGGATGCTGGCCCAGGGCTGGAGCCAGAAAATCCAGCTGTGCTATTTGCATGGCCAATGTTATGCTACAGCCAGCTCGGATTCATACACTTCATCACTTGGGCAAGATCCCACCCACTGTTCCTCCTTTCTTCCCTCCCTCCTGATGTCTCTCCCTGCAACCAGTCTATGGGCTGGCCCAGGTAGCTCTACCCTGGGACACGGATGTCAGGATCCCCAGTTCAGCAAATTCAGTGGTATGTGGTTGCAGAAAATCAAAGAGAGATGTATCTTAGGGTCGAATACTTAAAATTCCCTTATACTCATTTTTTCCTATATACTTATAGGTTGGGGCCAAGAAAAATTCTTTTGAGGAGAAGGAATTGAAAATAAAAACAATCTCACTTTACGTTTGCATAATATCATTTTCTACATACAGGCTTTTTCGTATATGTTATCGCAGATATTTGAGCCTCACAAGTGATTTTTATGTTTGCTATTGGAGGCTCTAAGTCCAAGTCCCAACACTACCCACCTCATCCACCTCATCCACCTCCTCTCTTATTTCAGCTCCCTTACTGTTAGGTGGAGAGAGATGAAAGGTTTTCTGTTCAAGGGGAGACCATTAACACAACATGACAGAGGGTCTCCCGCTCCCCTCAGAAGTGGTTGGAGCTAAGAAAGGTACCAGAGCCAGAACAACCTAGGCAGAAATCAATAGGCACATTGGGTTAGCTACATTTAGAAATGTTTATTATGGAAAATTTAAAGCATAACAGAAGTAGAGAGCAATGAACTACTATGAACTGATCACTCAGATTTTAAAAACGGAGATCAACTCATGGCCATCCTTCTTTCAACTGTATCATTGTCCCTTTCACTTCCCATCTCCTCAAATGGATTGTTTTGAAGCAAATCTGTGTTGTCATAAGGTAATCAGACAGTTTCAAACTTCCCCCAAATGTTCACATAGTATTTGGTTGATATGTATCTTAAATCTCTTTCAAACTATATGTTCCCGCTTCCTTGTGAACTTGATTTGTTGAAGAAACTATATCATTTTTCCTACAGAGTTTCCCATAGTCTCAATTATGCTGGATACATTTAAAATATTTTTTAAATAAAATGTTTATTTATTTACTTTGAGAGAGCAAGCGAGGAGGTGAGGGACAGAGAGGGGGAGAGAGGACACAAGCAGGCTCTGCAGCTGTCAGTACAGACTCCAACACAGGGCTCAAACCCACGAACCGTGAGATCATGACCTAAGCAGAAACCAAGAATCAGACACTTAGCCAACTGAGCCATCCAGGCACCCCTTAAAATTTTTAAAAAATGTTTAACGTTCATTTATTTTTTGAGAGAGAGAGAGACAGACAGACAGAGTGCAAGCAGGGGAGGGGCAGAGAGAGATGGAGACAGAATCTGAATCAGGCTCCAGGCTCTGAGCTGTGAGCACAGAGCCCGACGCGGGACTCAAACTCACGAACTACCAGATCATGACCTGAGCTGAAGTCAGACATTTAATGAACTAAGCCGCCCAGGTGCCCCTTAAAATTTTTTTAATATTTATTTATTTTTGAGAGCAAGAGAGAAAGAGACAGTGTGTTAGGCAGGGAAGGGGCAGAGAGAGAGGGAGACAGAGCATCAGAAGCAGGCTCTGCACTGACAGCAGAGAGAAGCCCAATGCAGGGCTCGAACTCACAACCCATAAGGTCATGACCTGAGCCAAAGTCATATGCTTAACTGACTGAGACACCCAGGCACCCTTATGGTGGACACATTTTTAAAAGCTGTTTCTCTGTCCCAGATATTTCCTGTAAACTGACAGTGAGATGTATACAAGTGAGGTGTGATTTTGAACAAGAATACTTCATAGGAGATGCTGTATCATTAAGAGGTACATGATATCTACTGATCTTTTTGTGATTTTAGTGAACATTGATGATCATTATCTAGGTCCACTAGCTCATAAGGGCCTTATGATTTTAGTACTGTATATTCACTTACAAGCTGGAATTCTTACAGACAGAAGCCTTTATCCTCAAATAATTATTACATTGAGGAAATCCTATAGGATTTGTATAAAATTCCTACAGGAAAGGCAGATTGAATTCTTTTTTCCCTTCCCCCCTCTTTTTTTTGTTTTGTTTTTCTAGTGTTCAAAATGACTTGGTCCCCCCATTATATCATTCAAAAATGACCTATCAGCTCTTTTTATTGTTTTTATTATTATTATTATGAACTTGTGGGTTTTAACAATTTTAATGTGTTTAACCTATTGCACTTATTATTCTTTTTTTTTTTGTAGTTTATTTTTGAGAGAGAGAGAGAGAGAGCAGGGAAGAGGTAGAGAGAGAAACAGAGAGAGAGAATCCCAAGCAGGCTGCACACTGTCAGCACAGAGCCCAAAGCAGTTCTCTATCCCATGAAATACAAGATCATGACCTGAACCTAAATCAACAGTCAGATGCTTAACGGACTGAGCCACCCAGGCACCCCAGCACTTATTATTCTTATTTGTGGCCAAACAGTCCCATCTTTGGCCTCTTCGAGCTTGTTCCTGAATTTTCCCAACCCAGGCTTAGTAGTTGTTGGTAGTTTCCTTGCTTTCTCAGGAACAATAAAATGTTCTTGGCTTATCTTGTATATTTCCAATCTTGGACCTGTATATTCCAGTACTCTTTAAGGAATTCTGATTCCTTTTGATGGAAAATGATATTTAGAATTCATAATCTGGGCACAGAAGGCACTCATTGCTACTGGTTGATCACTGTTTCTGATTCTCTTTAATGGATAGAACTAAGAAATACATCTATTTTGGTGCTATTGTTCTTAGGTTTGAAAAAAAATTCAAACTTATGAAAAAGTTACAAGTAAAGTACAAAGAAATCCCCTCCCCCCCAAAAACTGAGAATAAATTTTTGGCATGAATGTCCTCTAATTCCCAAATACTTTAGTTGTACTTCCAACAAATAAAAACATTTTTCTCCATAAGCAAAGTACAACAATCAAAATGAGGTTGTTTTGTCATGCTTTCAATGTCCTTTATAACCAAGGTCCAATATATGATCACACATTGCATTCAGCTATCATGTTTCTTTAGTCTCCTCCAGCCTACAACAGTTCTCCATCTTTCCTTGAAATTCATGCCCTTGACATTTTTGAAGATTATAGGACAGTCATTTTGTGGAACGTCCTACAGTTTGTGTTAGTCTGATGTTTCTTCATGATTAGGTTCAGGTTGTGCATCTAGGGCAAAAATATCACAGAAATGACATCACTGCATCTTATAATGTGACACATGATTTCAACTTAATGAATTATAAATAATATTTGGTTTGATCAATTGATTAATGTCATTTCTGCTATCTTTCTTCATTGTAAAGTAATTCTTTTCCCCTTTGTAATTTAATGTTTTGTTTTTGTTTAGAGAGAGAGAGGCCAAGAGAGGGACAGAGAGAGAGAGGGAGAGAGAGAATCCCAAGCAGGCTCCACACTGTCAGCACAGAGCCCAACACAGGGCTCCATCCCACAACCATGAAATCATGAGCTGAGTGGAAATCAAGAAAGAGTCAGGCGCTTACTGACTGAGCCACCCAGGTGCCCCTCCCCTTTGTCATTAATACAGATTTTGTGGAGAGGTATTCTAAAAACTTTGTCAAATTTTCAATTTAATTACTTACACATTTATATTGTATAGACTCGAGTTTTCCTATCTTATTAAACGGGTTATAATACATTGCACTCATTATTTAGTTTGGTGCTCAAATTGATATGGCCAGTAGATGCTACTTCAGACTAGTTCTCTGTCTCTCTGA
Organism: Crocuta crocuta; assembly: GCF_008692635.1. Taxonomy (NCBI): domain Eukaryota; kingdom Metazoa; phylum Chordata; class Mammalia; order Carnivora; family Hyaenidae; genus Crocuta; species Crocuta crocuta. Next base: position 273,486 of record NW_027530969.1, read on the forward strand.
CTTGTATCTATTATGTTCTAGGTTCATCTTGTCTTTTGCCCATCCCAGCTGTGAAATAAGCCATTTCTCTAAAGAATTCAGTTCCTTTTAGTGTAGAATAGAATTTGGAAGCCAAATTCAGGACACTAGATGAGCTTATTGATTTCTGGGGTGTCTGTGTTCTCAGGACTTCTCTCAATGGACATAGCTAGGGGAGATATATATGTACACACACACACACACACACACCTATATTTATTTCTATTTCCATAGAGCTCCATTCTAATCTAACACCACCGGGTCCATTCTGCTTTATCCTTTCTATATTTGTAATACCTTTTTCCAATGTTTAGACAAGAGTTCCCATTATCCATAATGTATTTACCCATTGGGTCACTCCCCAACAATCTCCCATAGCAGCTGCCACTTCCTGTCCTATGATTATTACTTCTGCCTACCCTACTGGGGCACTGATCCCCACTTCAGGTGCTGCCACTGACTATGTGGACACCCTCTTCATCATCCTGCCCACACTCCAATACCCAGTGTGAGGCTTATCCTTCTCACAGGCACTGTCCTTGTCCTACTCGCCTCTGACCCCCATGCTGGCAGCCCACTCTTCCCCAGGGACACCCTGTGTACCCCCTGGGCTCCTCTGTCCTGAAACCCCAGCATGGACACTGATTTTACTCCTCAGCTGCACGTTATGGCTTTAGGGATGAATTGTTCAAGAAAAGAAAGGAAGGGATGGGGTGCCTGGGTTGGTTAAGCATCTGACTTCGCCTCAGGTCATCATCTCACAGTTCATGAGTTCGAGCCCCACATTGGTCTCTCTGCTGTCAGTACAGACTCTGCTTTGGATATTCTGTCTCCCTCTCTCTGTGCCCTTCCCTCCCTTTCTCTCAAAAATAAACATTTTTTTTAAAAAAGAAAGGAAGAGAAATCAAAGGAAAGCAGAGGAGAACAAAGAAAAAGAGGAATAGCTACATTTTTTCCTTAAATAAAGAGAAAATGGGGTTCCTGAGTGGCACAGTTGGTTAAGTGTCCGACTTTGGCTCAGGTCATGATCTAGTGGTTCAGGGGTTCAATCTGCGCATAGGGCTCTGTGCTGACAGCTTGGATCCTGGAGCCTGCTTTGGATTCTGTGTCTCCCTCTCTCTCTGGCTCTCCCCACTCACACTCAGTCTGGCTTTCTCTCAAAAATAAATAAACATTTTAAAACTTTTTAAATAGACAATTAAAAAGAAAATACTTCTTGAGTATATAACATTTCCAATTCAGATTTAGGAGGTGTACACAATTTTACTTAATTTCCTTGATTTTATATTTTTATCTTTTATTCTCTTAAGCTAAAAATCTTGGTTTCTAACAACATCAAGATTATTACTGATTTACTTCACTTTATGGTATATTTTATTGTTTTAGAATAACAAAACCAATACCATTGCAAATAATATGGTGGGAAATTCTTTTAGAGTTCTTTTTATCCTTAGGTATTTCCTACTAAAAGTGTCCAGCCAAATTACTGCACTTTTAGGTCAATCGAAATATTACTCTCAGTATAATTGAACCTCCAACTCAAAATGCAGTTATGCTTGTTAGTTTCACTTGCCTTTGGATTTTAGGAATAGAGGGAGAAAAGAGAACTGAGAGTGGTACCAAATTTTGGCAGAAAGAACACTCTGAATGAGGCTAGTTCAGGATAGATGCAGGATAGAGGGGAGAGGCCCAAAAAGTTAGGAGGTGGTCAGAGAAAAGGACTGAGAAGCCACAAAAAACATATAACCTTTTTTTTCAATTTAAATTTTATTTTTTTAAAGTAATCTCCAACCCAACGTGGAGCTCAAACTCATGACCCCAAGATCAAGAGTCTCATGCTCCACTGACTGATCCAGCCAGGGACCCCAATCATATAACTTCTTTCGAGAGGAACTTGGTAACATCCACCAAGATGTACCTGATACTTTACTACCATGTAATATTTTATTACTCACTATGGACTCACCATGTAAATCTCTATGTAAGTCTACTTACATATAGAATTAACCCTTGACCCACAAACCCCACTTCTAGGAACCTATCCCAAAGACACACCAGCAGCATAAATATGTTAAGATACATGTTCAAGGTTATTCATTGCAGCACTATTTGTAAAAGATTAGGGATAACACAAATGTCCATCAAGATGTTGAGACCATCATAAGAACATGGGGCCTTGAGGGGGTCATAAAAAAACCCAAGTTAGAGGAAGCAGGGAAGACAGAATGATGAGGGAGAAATACAGGGAGAGAAGAATTGATTTCAACTGGAAGTTCCACGAAGCCAGACAGAAACCTTTCTGTTTTAGTCAGTAAAGTATCTCAAACATCTAAAATGGTGGTAGGCACATAAAAGTGCTCACTAAATATTTGTTGATAAATAAATAAGTTAGCAAGGTACAAAGAAAGGATGAAGGTGGCAGAGAGTTGTGGTGACCAAAAATCCCAGAAAACAAAACAAAACAAAAAAACAACTATGCAAGCTACAAAAAAGAGATGACAAAGAAAGCTTGAGGGTGCTTGATTCAAAGCATGCTGGGATCCAAAATTGAACTCAGGGGTCAAGATAAAATCTGCCCTCTTGTAAATTCTACCCCCTGTACAAGATGAGAATCAAAATAGGTGTTTAAACTCTTAACTTTTTTCTGTTCAACAGATGAGAAATAATACCTCTGCATAGTTAAAATTTGCATTTCTTTTATTAAGAGTAAAGTTGATCATCTTCTTATATATATATATATTTTTAAAGTAGGTTCCACACCCAAAGTGGGGCTTGAACTCACTACTCTGAGATCAAGGGTTGCATGCTCTACTGACTCAGCCAGCCAGGCACCCCTCTTTTTATATGCTTAATAGCCATTTGTACTTTTCCTTTTTGGCCCCTTAATGTTCTTTTAACTTTCTGATTGGGGGGAACTTGATAGTGCCTTTGGGAACACAATAAGCCTGTCTTAATTATTTTATGACATAAATTGGGTTTAAAAAAAATCTTTATTTATTTTTGATAGAGAGAGAGTGTGTGAGCAGAAGAGGAAGAGAGAGAGGGGGAGACACAGAATCCGAAGCAGGCTCCAGGCTCTGAGCTGTCAGCACAGAGCCTGATGCGGGGCTCAAACTCATGAACCATGAGATCATGACCTGAGCTGAAGTCAGATGCTTAACCAACTGATCCACCCAGGCGCCCCATAAATTGTTTTTTAATGGCACAAAAGTTAATAGCAGCCATATACAAGGAGGCTAATGTTAGGTATAAGTAAAACAACTTCCCAACAAATTTCATTCTAGGTTCACCCCTGGTCTCACTCTCATGCTCCCCAAATCAGCCCAAACCTCAGATATAATAGGAAACCTTATTACATTCTTAGCAACACCATCTGGCCAGATACCTCAGTAAGTCTCACCTCCTCTTGCCCCACTCACTACACCACCTTATCACCATGCTGGGAGACAAATATACCCTTCTCTCCATCCTCATGGTTATAACCACATCCTAGCTGATTTCTCTGCCTCCAGGCTGGCCCTGCTCTGACCCATTCTCCACAGAGTGTCGCAGTGGGAAGGCTTCCTAACGATGACTCAAAATCTAGAAGCCATAAAAGAAAAGATTAATGAATTCAATTATATAAATAAAAATTTCTACATGGAAAACATACTTTATGCAAAGTCCAAAGGGAAATAAAAAACTGGGAAAAGAATTTGTAACATTATCTCTCTAGTACCAGAAGTCCTACCCATCAAATAGTCAAGAAGGATGTGAACAAAGAACCAGAAAATGAAATATGAGTGGCCAATGAGAATGATGAATTTCCCTCTTAATAAGAGAGATGCTCTCAAAGGGGGCAAATTACAGTGCATTTCCATCTTTATTATTTTTTTAAATGTTTATTTTATTTTTGAGAGAGAGAGAAAGAGAGACAGAGCATGAGCAGGGGAGGCGCAGAGAGAGGGAGACACAGAATCTGAAGCAGGCTCCAGGCTCTGAGCGGTCAGCACAGAGACCCGATGCGGGGCTCAAACTCACGAACTGAGAGATCATGACCTGAGCCAAAGTCAGATGCTTAAACAACTGAGCCACCCAGGTGCCCCAGTGTACTTCCATCTTTAAACCAGTAATCCCTCTCATGAGAATTTATCCTGAAGATCATGTACAAAATAACACTAAACAGGGTTATCAGTTATTCATTTCAACATTCCAACAGAATGGAATCAATCCACATGCCTATCTAAATGGGACTGATTAAATCAACTGTGGTACATCTACAAAACGGAATACTATGCAGATGTTGTTGTTGTTGTTGTTGTTGTTTTTAAAGAAGTTATACTAATAAGAAGTATCTCCAGGACATATTAGTGAAAAAACAAAATGCAGGCCTATGTACACATTTTTGTGGCAGACAGCAGCTGGTTGTTTTCCAAAATGTTTCTTCTTTTCTCCTGGCACATGTAAGTGACAATTCTCAGCCTCCACTGCAATAGGAATGGCTACTAATTAAGTTCTGGACAATAGAATATAAGCAACAGTGGTCAAAAGTCACTTGTAGGCCTGGCCCATAAAACTGTCCATGCACCATTTTGCCATTCTTTCTCTTCTTACACCTTACTGGCTATATGGATAGGATCCTACAGAGCTTCCCAAGGCTTTAATGGAAAGAGAAAAGAGAAGAAACAAAGTTCTTCAAAATTCTATAAGATCTGCCAACTAATGCCAGACTGTTGTGAGAAGAGATATGTCTTTTTTGAGATGTAGGGACGATTTGTTATACCAGGTAGCACACACTGATTATGACTACTAATTAGCTACCAAAGCAGTTAATTCTATGCATCAACCTTGATTGGCCATGGTCCTCGGTTATTTGATCAAATGCTTGTCCAGATATTAGTGTGCAGGTATTTTTTAGACTGATTAACATTTAAATCAGTAGACCAATCAGTAAAGTTGGTTATCCTCCATAACTCAGGTGGGCCTCATCTAATCAGTTGAAGGCCTTAAGAGCAAAGACTAAAGTCCTCCAAAGAAGTAGGATTTCTGTCTCTCAACTGCAGCATAGAAATTCTGCCTGAATTTCCAGCCTTCTTATGACAGGAACTCCTGGAGGTCTAGCCGGCCAGACTGGTGTGGAGATTGTAAACTTGCTAGATAAGTCCTACAATTGCATGAGCCATACTCCTTCCCCCCTCAAAAATGGTGTGTGTGTGTGTGTGTGTGTGTGTGTGTACTGGCTAAGATGGCCATTAATGATGAGCCACACAAAAATGGCATTAGAGAAGATGGCAGGGGTAGCCCACTGGTTGGCTACATGCACAAGATCAAACAAATAAATAAATCATGGGCAATGGAGTCAGGCTTCTCATTGACAGAGAAAGGAGGTGGAAATATGAAAAGGGAGAAAAGAAGAATGAACCCTGCAGTATAAAGTGAAATTGGAAGTGTCAGTGTGAATTCATGGGTTAACAGATGATAGATGGATAGATAGATGATAGGGAGATAGATACATAGATAAGTAGATAGATGATAGATAGAAACTAGAAAGACAGACAGATAGATAGATACATACATACATACATACATACATACATACATATGTAGGTAGGTAGGTTGGTAGGTAGGTAGATAGACAGATGATAAGTGGACATGTAAAGGGGTACGTGTGTATCTCCACTGAGACGGCTTTAGAGCAGGGGGCGCTAGCAGAAAATGAGCTCTGATGTCTAACTGGCTGATGTTTAAATATCACTCTCTATTAAAAGGAACCAGGAATTCATGAAAAAATGACTGATTCCAAGGGTGGGACAATGGAAGTACAAGATGAGCTTGGAATTTTTTTTTTTTTTTTTTTTTTTTTTTATANAAGAATGATGGGGATATGTAAAAAGACATGGAAAATAGCATGGAGGGGCTCCTGCTTATCAAATACGGAACAATTTAAGCATCAAAATAATGATATTAATAGTTCTTAATCCATTACTTAAAAGAGGAAATCCATATGGATATATGTAAACAAATAAATAAATGGGAAGAAGAGAAAGCTCTTCCCTATAATAAAATGCCACCTAATACATACAAAAGAATGAAGTTTTAAAAAACCACTTTACAGCCACCATAGCAATCATTAAATCAGACCCAAAAAAATTTGATGGCTGTTAAAGCTAGTAGGTGAGAGTGGAATAAGAAATAGAGTTATTACATAGTCTCAAGGGATCACCACAGCAAGTATCTTTTTGATACAAAGTAGCAATAGGTCTATTTCCAGTGAGGAAACCTGGCTGATACCATCTTGATTAAGTGATTAAAACTAACACCATGAGGAATGAAACAAATCAACATGTGAAATCTAATAGTGTTCAGCAAGAACACAGCATCACTTCTGTGCTAGTCCTACCCCCTCCCCCCAAATGCATAATCTGGGTCTAATCACAAGGAAATATTACACAAATCCAAATTGCTGGATCTTCTACAAAGGCTGGCTTTATAATCCAAAAAAAAAAAAAAAAAAAAAAAAAAAACAAAACCCAAAACAAAAACCAAAAACATGTCCAGGGTCTGAAATTCAAGGAGGGCCTGTTCCAGAATGAAGCAGACTGGAGAGGCGTGACAGCCGAGTGTGATTTGTATACCCCCGCACTGCATTGATGCCAGTGCTAGAATGTGACTAGGACAATTGTAACGTAAACGGGGGCTCTGGGTGAAGTTCTTTGTAGCATTCTTACCACTTTCCCACAAGGTTGAAAAGTTTTCCAAAATAAAATAGAGATTTAGATGTACAGATATAGGTGTAGATGGAAATGTAGATATAAACACTAGAATGATACAAAAAACTAATAAAAGTGGTTTACTAGGGCACTGGGGTGTGGGAGAGTAAATTATTGGAATCAAGTATGAGGACAAGACTTCTCAATGTATATCTTTTAATATAATGTGTATTTAATAATTCTATTTTTTAATGTTTATTTTTGAGAAAGACAGAGAGTATATAAGTAGCTGAGAGGCAGAGAGAGGGGGACAGAGGATCTGAAGCAGGCAGATCACTGACAGCAGAGAGCCTGATATGGGGCTTGAACTCATGAATCATGAGATCATGACCTGAGCTGAAGCCAGATTCTTAACCAACTGAGCCACCCAGGTGCCCCTAATATAATGTTTATTTCAAACCACACAAGTACTGATTACTCAAAAAATAAACCGATTTTAAGAAATATAAAGCCCAACTCTGACTGTGTCCCTGTTCTGCCTAAACCTTATCATGCACGGCATTTAATTCTGTCTGTCCTTCTGTCTGTCTCAAGCAAGCTTCCTTGCTATTCTTATCTCCAGTCATACCCCCTCAACCCTGCCTCCCCAGATCCTCCCTCAGGCTCTATTACTATGATGAACATCTATGGGCACTCACTCACTAAGTACTCAGGTTGTGCTGAGCATTCAGCATGTACTTCCTTGACTATGGTCTTAGTTCCATGACAGACCCTCTGCCAAGAATGCTCCACAATCCGGTAGGTTCTGACTGATCCTTTGAAACCCACCTCAAACCTAGCCCTCTCTGTGGAAACTTCCCTGGCCTCAGCTAGTTAATTACGCCCTCCTCTGGGCTCTCAGGGCACTTGGTCATCTGGTCCTTTGTCAGCTGTGGATGTGTCTACCTCCAGCAACCTCAGGAGTGTCTTCGGGAAAAGTTATCTACTTTCCCAGATCCTTAGGCAAGACCTGAAAGGGTCAGATGTCTCGTGAAAGTCTAGGTACTGCATTTGGATTGCCAAAAGTGGTCCCCAAAACGTTAGACCAGTAGTGAACACCTTTTCTTGACAAAGAATGGATTTCATAAGTCTGTCAGAAAGACAGATACCATGTTTTCACTCATATGTGGATGTTGAGAAACTTAGAAGACCATGGGGGATGGGAGGGGGGGAAAGCTACAGAGATGGAGGGAGGCAAACCATAAGAGGTTCTTAAATACAGAGAACAAACTGAGGGTTGATGGGGGGTGGGGGAGAGGGGAAAGTGGGTGATGGGCATTGAGGAGGACACTTGTGAGCAAGTGTTGCACTAGGCATTGCATGGAAGCCAATGTGACAATAAATTCTATTTTAAAAAAAAGAATGGATTTCAAATGAAATATGGGGTCCTATGGCTCTTACAATTCAATAGAACCCCCGGAGAGCTCAGAAGTTTGAGGCTCTCAGTAGCTCCGTTGTTTCCAAACCTTCAGCAGGATCAATGGCATAATTCTAGGCCCTGTGGGCAATGGGGGAGTATTTCTTTCTTGGGAAAAGTATACAGAATGGTGGAATAATTCATTTAAGCCACAAGAGAATCCATATGTAAGAACAGCTTTTCCCCAGCTGAAGAAAGAGAAACTCTGGGGGAGTGGGGTGATGCCCCACCTCTGCCCACCCTCTATTAGGACTCATCAGAACTTCAAAACACCCAGGTGACTGTACCAGAACAAAAACTTCAGGCCTTTCTGTTCTCTCCCCTTTTGTGAAGTAAGGGGTCTGTACTCTTATAACTGACCTCAGAAACACAAAAAATAATTCTTATGTTCTTCTGAAAGGGAAAGACAAATTACTTTCCCTGCCTCTTAAATCAACTAGGCTCAGTCCAAAAGATACATCCAATAGCATCGATACACAAATAGAAGATCATTTATGTTTCCGGGGCACCTGAATAGTTCAGTTGGTTGAGCATCTGACTCTTGATTTCAGTTCAGGTCATGATCCTTGGGTCATGGGATTGAGCCCCGTGTCCAGCTCATGAGATCAAGCCCCATGTCCTGTTCCTGGATGAGCATGGAGCCTGCTTGAGATTCATTCTCTCTCTTTCTCCCTCTTTTCCTCTACCCTTCTCATACTTTCTCTTTATAATAATACAAAAAAATTTTATGGGAATGCAAACTGGTACAGCCACTCTGGAAAACAGAATGGAGGTCCCTCAAAAAATTAAAAATTGAACTACCCTACAACCCAGCAATTGCATTATGAGGTATTTACCCAAGGGATACTGGTGTGCTGTTTCAAAGGGGCACATGTACCTCAATGTTTATCGCGGCACTATCAACAACAGCCACAAAGTATGGAAAGAGCCCAAATGCCCACTGATGGATGAATGGATAAAGAAGATGTGATATACATATATATACAATGGAGTATTATTTGGCAATCAAAAAAATGAAATCTTGCCATTTGCAACTACTTGGAACTTAGAGGGTATTAGGCTAAGCAAAATTAGTTGGAGAAAGACAAATATCATATGACTTCACATATATGAGGACTTGATGATATAAAACAGATGAACATAAGGGAAAGGAAGCAAAAATAATAAAAAAAACAGGGAGGCAGACAAAACATAAGAGACTTAAATATAGAGAACAAACAGAGGGTTGCTGGGGGGGGGCGGCGTTGTGGGAGGGAGGATGGGCTAAATGGATAAGGGGCATTAAGGAATCTACTCCTGAAATCATTGTTGCACTATATGCTTAGATGTAAACTAAAAAATAATTATTAAATTTAAAAAATTTAAAAAAAAATCATTATGTTTGGAATGTCATACCTTATCAAGTATTTTAATGCAAAGAGAAGCCACTTCCCCTGCAAGGAGAAATGTTCCGCTCCGGGAGACTGTTGGGATGCGGAGGTTTTAAAGGCAGAGAAATGACATTATGTGTGATCCTCTTCACACAGGGAAGACGGATAATGATGATCACTTCCTGGAATGGTGAGGCCTAGGCCGCATGAAACTGAGCAAGCCACTTTGGTTCTTGGGGTGGGTGCCCTCATCTGTTTAATGTGCATACTAGCCAAGGAGTCTTAAGAATTAAATAATACTGTATCTGGCACATAGGAGGCGCTCCATAAATTCCTGTTGGTGGTTGTTTCCCCTGTGCTTTTTGTGTTTTTGCAGTTAGAGAAGCAAACGCTGGCATTGGCAAGTGAATTGTCTCCATTCTCAACTGCTTTTACATAGCCAACCCTCCTCACTTAAGCTTCTGCCCCCAAAAGGTCTTTGCATTTAAGCGATAAAAGACACAGTACTTGCTTTCTGGGAACAAATCAATGATTCCTCTTTACTTTGAGAAGGGCTACATAGAGATAATTACAGAAAACCAAGGAACACAGAGAAAAAGCGGGTAACTCGGCCTGCAAGCAGCTGGGGGAGAGCAAAGGCTTCCAGGATGAGTGGGGCTTGGCTGGGTCAGTGGCCAAAGGGACTGACTGAGGGGACCCAGGGCTCCTCCCCAAGAGAGACTTACAGTTGGGGTTACAGAGATGACAGAAGACACGGGTGCTTCAAGGCTGGGTATCAGGTGGGTGAGGAAGTGCACCTAACAGGTAAATGCGAAGTAAGAGGTGCCACTAAGCCACTATACTGCCCTGGTTAGGGAGGCGGGGTCTCCAGCCTCACCGGAAATGGCGAAATGGCGGAAGAGGCAGGGTGAGGCTGATGGTTCGGAGGCAGTAGGGTCCTAGTAAAGCCACGCGCGCTGTCTCAGGCCCAGACTTTTCCTTAGTTCTTCCCATGAGCTTGAAAGTCGGGTCTTCTCAGCACCATATTTTGGGAATGGGAGGGGTTGAGAGGATAGGCCCCTGTTTTCTCTGACTGCCATCCCAGCCCACAGGGCCTGCCCCTTCCTTTATCTCCCAGGCAGCTCCCAGAGCTCATCTGGAAGGAGGAGGGATTCTCTTCCAAACAGCTGCATTAACCTCTCCAAATGGGTTGTTGCAGTTCCTTAATAAGCCACGGCAGAAAAGTAGCACCTTTTTGTGATGCTTGTCTATTCTCCAAGTCTCCAGGCATGGTGGGCCTGGGAGGTGGATGGGTCAGTTGTGTATGGATACGCGTATGGAGTGGAAGCGGGGAGAGAGGTAAGCCATTTGGTCTGTGCCCAAGACTGGGTGGATCCCAGTTTGGGGGAGCCTGATGCTGATACAATTTGACAGGAGGCGCTTTTAAAAAAGAGGAACAGAACATTACAAATGCAGAAATACAGACCTTGGGTATAGGTCTTTGTAAGTATAATAGGCATCATTGGTTTTCTGGTAAGCCCCTCTCTGCTAAGATGCTTACCACATCTTCCACCCATCCTGCGTGGAGCTGGTGGGAGAGGTGGAGGCAGGTGGAAAGAGGGACTCAGGGACTCAGGATGGAGGATAGGAAGAGAGTCCTGCCTCTGCCACTCCCTAATGAAATGGGCACATCTCTGTCTGGCTGATCTCTAAGGTCCTTTCCAGTTTCTTTCATTCATTCATTCATTCATTCATTCATTCATTCATTCATTCCATCCATCCTTTCATTTCGTGAGCAAGGCCATTTAAAAGTCCAAACCCCTATTACCTTTTTTAATAGAAGCTCTCTCCTGCCTCATGTTAAATGCAACAAAATACATTCATATCACTCATTAAATATATAGTTGTATTTCTGTAAAATTTAAAATATTTTTAAACTTTAAAAAAACTTATAAGTTGAACCTTTTCAACTTCACTTTTAAAAATTTCATTCATTCAACAAATAGTTTACTGAGCTCCTAGTATGAGCCAAGCACTGTTCTGGATGCTAGGGTACAAAGTTAACAAAATCCCTGCCCTTATGGAGCCTATGTGGATCAAGCCCAACAAATAGATACAAAAAATGTATAGTATGGCAGATGGTGATAACTGCTAGGGAGAAAAGTAAAGCAAAGAGAAAAGGCAAAAAAAAAAAAAAAAAAAAGCAGGAATGGGGACAAAGTTGGTTTATTGCCCATAAAGGCCCCCAGGGTTTCAGTGGTTAGTTCTGGCCTTAGCCTGTGATTAATAAGGGACTAGTGAAAATAGCCCCATGAGATAAAGTCAGGGAGACTGGAGTCTTGCCAGAAAAACTCAGGACCCTGGAGTTCAGCCTTGATTCAGGGATGACTCAGATGTGCTTTGGCATTGATTAACTCAGTTTCTTTACAGGTGAATACGATCTCGCAGTAATCAATAGGTATTGCTAAGTTACAAGTTTAAAATGGAATGAAATGTTTATGAGTGCTGAGTCTAAACCTAAGGATGGCATCCTAGTATTACATTTGTAGACATTCGTTAAGTATGTTTGAGATTGTGCTGGTTTCTATTTCACTTTGGAAGCAGACATGTGTCTTTAAAGGTCTCACATATTTTGTATCCCCTGGAAAGCGCACAGGTATTGGGCAGAATAAACCGTCCTGTTAATGAACTCCCTGCCCCAATGGGCAGCTGTTCCTGTGGGCATGTTCCTGTTTGCCCTGCAATGATGTTCATATCAACTTTGGGCTTCTGCATTTATGAAAGAGAGATCATGTCTACCTCATAGGGCAGTTTGACGCTGCAACAAGATTGCTCCTGGTCCTCACACAGCCCCCCTCCCCAATTCTTTGTACCTTCTATGTTATCCACAGCAACTCTCCTTGAGAACTCACCCACCAGCTCCCCACTCGGCCTCAGCCCTGTGCCTGCAAGCCTGACTCCAGAGCTGCTGTCCCAGAGGCCTGCTGTTCCAGCATCATCATTGTGAATTTCAATTTGGTCTCAATGCCTTTCTCTCCTTTCTTCTCCTTGGTCACAGTGGCTCTCTCCTGTCCTTTGGGGACATTTGGGGAATCCACTGCCATCACGTTCTATGGCCATGTAGGAAAGTTTGTTCTCTGCTGCAGCAGCCAGGCCATTAACCCACTGCTGCCCCCTGCTCCTCCTTTGAAGATCATGCCATCTGGTTCTGGGATTTTCCCCTTCACCTCTAGTGACTCTGGCACCTAATGTGTGGGCCTGGTGCCCTGACTGTCAGTATTGCTCCCCTGCATGGGGATGTCCCACCAGAGCCTGTTCCCTCTCTCCTGACATCACTCCCTGCTGGTCGTCAGCAGTAGGCACACTACTTTCCAGGCCACATGTCGTCCTGCTCTGTGTGTCTTATTTGAGGGCCTTCCCTTTCCTGCCATAACCAAACTAACTTACCTCTCCTCAAACCCCAAGTCACATAACCCATCCCATTTTCCCCAGTCCACACCTCCTTTTGTTCCACCTGATTTCCTTCCTCTGGGGTCTGGACTTCCTCAGCCCTTCAGACCCTTTGGTGTTGTTCCCGCAAATGGCCTAAACTCACCTAAAATTTATCCCTCAGCTGGTGCACCCTCAGCCCCAGACTGTCCTGTCTTCTTTCTCCTCTCCTGCTCCTTGGCTGGGAGTTGGCTGGTGGAGAGTTATCATTCCATGTTAAATGAACCAACTACAAAATCATCCTAACCCTACCATTTTCTCTTGGCAATCTGATTGATTCATTTCTCATAAATGCATGCTTTCATTACTCAGTGACTATCTCAACCTTGCCCTTTCACCCTCAAATTCTTAATCCTACTCCTATTGCCAATTTCTAAAAATTATTTCATCTACTATTTTCTGGCAGCCAATCATTAAGAGCTTTGTCGTCTTCTCTGTGCTAAAAATGCCTTCCTTGTCCCAGTATATAAACTCTTGTCCCCCTCAATCATAACCCCCTGGCTCAGATAAAGGACATTCCAGGTACTGAAAACTGGCAAAGAAAGGTCATGCAAAATTATCTGAACTCATGGACAGCAAGAGATTAGCAAGCGTAGTTCTGATTTTCTGAAAGTCAAAGGTGATTCCCTACAACTTTAGGCTTGGTGAGCTTATCACCATCTCAGGCAGAGTTATGGAAGGAAGGGCTGCTTTATGTGATTTAGAAAATGTTACAGCAATTAGGAGCCAAAACAAGTTCTCTAAGTCTCATTTTGACAAGGTTGCTGAACTGGTAAATCAGGAAAATGCCATGAGTCCATTTGATCTGGATTTCAAGGAAGGCATTTTCTTTTCTTTTCTTCTTCTTCTTCTTTTTTTTTTTTTTGAAAGCCTTTACATTGTTTATTTTATTTTCAGGGCTAAAGTTACCAGTGGCAGTTTTTTTTTAAGGAAGGCGTTTTCTGACAACCCTGTGAGCATAGAAAAATATGGTCTGTTTTAAAGTAAAATTAAGAGGATTAGTTACTGGGAGAGTGTGCCCAAAGAGTGCTGAATAATTGATTAATCTCAATCAGAAAGGATGGTTCTAAAAGTTTGCTGAAGGGACTACACACTGAGACCTTCCCCATTCAATGTTTTCCCAAATTTTTTGGATTATAATACAGAAATAATGTTTACAAATATGTAGACAATATTTGTAAAGGGAACTATTTTGGAACAAACTATTAAAGCCAGAATTAACTCAGTGGACTCTAACAAGATATCTTTAAGAGAGAAAATTCATTAAACACATAATATTAAGTGAAAGAGACAAATCATAGAAAAAAATTACAACATTCCATTTATATATTTGAAACAGGCAGAACTAAACAGTGTTTTGTTAGACAAAAGTAGGGGATAAAGGCTGTGAAGAAAAGCAAGGGAATGGTGATCACAAAAGTCAGGAGAGTTGGGAGGGAAGGAGTGGCCATGATGAGGGGAGGGCACAAAGGGGCCAGGGGTGGGTTGGGGCTGTTCAATTTCTTAGCTTGGTCGATAAAACACAGGTATTTATATTAGCATTCTCTTTCAAAGTGACTGTATCTTTCCACGCACTCTTTTTGGGTGCTTATGACATTTTACAGCAAAAAGAAAAATTGATCCATCCATCCATCCATCCACCCATCCACCCACCCAGCCACCCATCCATCTAAAGTCCTCTGATCCAAAGAAACTCCCCAAGGTCCCAGCAGTCTAATCACTGTGATGTGTGGAAAAGACATTGTCAGTCAAAGAGTCAGGTGATTTAGGCTACACATGGAGAAGAATGGGCTCTCCACTGCTCTGTGCAGGCCGCTGGGGTCAGGGGCAGTGAGCATGAACAGTTGGGGAGCTGCTGTTTACCTGGGAGTTAGGGAAGCAGTGGGGGAGAGGCACTTGACCCATGTGATGTGAGGGGCCATCTACTGTCCTCACATGCCTGCTTTTTCTGCTAATAGGATGTTTAGGAGCAGTCACATGTGGCAATCACATGATCCAGTCTTCCAAGGCTGTTCATGGAAGAGGACTTCAACTTGGCCTGTGTGGTTCCAGAAGACAAAATGATAGGCTGAAGTCACTGTGGGACTGACTTTGACTCCATAAAGTAACTTTCTAATGACAAATGGCTTTAGAAAGTACCGAGCTTCCTGTCTCTGGATGCATTCTCGCTGACACTGAAGGAGTTCTGTTACAGAATGTTGTAAAGGGCACCAAAGAGTGTGATCAGCTTAGGTGACCTTCAAGGTCCCTTCTAAACTCCACAGGTGTTGTTTCTATGAAATTCCATGATTCTATGAAACCTGTGCATTAATGCCTGTGAGAGAAGGCTAGAAGCTAAATCTGAAACAAAAGAAATTTGTTTTTAAGTATAAGCATCCTGTTTTGAACAGACATTTTCTTTTTCAATCAATACATGCTATTGGTTTAAAGGGGTCAGGCACCTTCTATCCCACATTTATAAGATTTCAGTGGCAAAGAGCTTGAGACCCCGCTCCCCCCACTCCCACCCAAAGCATAGGTTTTCCAGATGTGCTTCAAGATTCTTGGTGCTGGAGGGATACCTGAGGTCCTGTGTCCATCTCTCTTCCAAATGCAAGAATACAATATGGACTCACAAGTTGGCAGCTGGAACCACAACTGGACAAACTGAGGACTGTACTATTCTCTTCTGCCACCTGCTGGCCCTTCCCCTCAGGTCTTGTTTCTCCAGGACACTGGTGGTATCTACCCAGGAAAGTTCATTTCCAGGAGGCATCTGCCACCCAGAAGTTCTGGGAAGGAAGAAGGGTTGGGGGGACCCTGACTGTAAGGGGAAAGCTTGGATGACTTCCAGTGTTTCTTAATCTAGGAAAATTTTAACTTCACAGAGGACAGTGAAGGTCTAGAAGAGATCTTCAAACTCGTTCTAAGCCAGAGCCCTCCAGTGTAGCTCACAGATAGGCCTGGTTTGGCCTAGTGGTGTTGAATAATATTGAGCTCATGTCTACAAATTTGACTTAAAAGTCAGATTCGTGATGTCATTTGCTATTTATTGGGTATTCGTGAAGTTGTAAAGCTGAGAGCAGTAAGTAGGTGAGTAAACTCACATTCCAGTTATGAGACACACCAGGAGTGAGATTACAACAGTCACAAAAGATCCCTGCCCTTGGCTTTTGTCTAGCAGCTGCTGTGGAAGAGGGGAGCATCAGGGCATGTGGGGAGAGCTAGAAGAGGCGGTGACCAGTCAGACCTGAACTAGCAGGTGGGCTGAAGTTTTAAATTATATTTGTGATTAAAGTTTTGACTTAAATGATCAAAATTTTAATATCTAAAAGGAAGTTGTAACTTAAAAATGGAACTGTTCCTATTGGGGAAGCTGATCAGAAAGTCCCAGAATCTGATCTGTTGGTACAAGATATCATCAAAGGGTGGGCAAGAGAATCCGGAGTACAACTTAAGAAAGGCCTGGAAGAAAACAGCCATTTCTTTTTTTTCTGTCCTATCAAGTTCAGCCCCTCTGATGAATCAGTTAATAAAAACTTATTTCCCCATGGCGATCGTTGGCCAGAGCTGAGAAGCAGCTGCCCCCTTTAGAAGATCATACAGGGTGTGTGTATGCACTTGCCTGCCTCACTGGCCCTCATTCCCATTACCTGCCTGAGACCCACAGCACTGGAATTCACCTTGCTCTAGTCCTATTCCCCACTTTCCAGTGGGCAAAGAAAAGCCCAGAGGGAACAACTGACTTGTGCCAAGTCACATAGAAAAGGAGCTGAGTTTTATCCTCAAGTCCACATTCCAAAAGATAAAATCTTGGCATGGAAATGGCATCCGGCTCCCTTCCTTCACTTTACTGTGCAAATCCTTACCCTTCTGTGCCCTCTGCCCTTTTAAACCTAATTAATATGATTGAAACCATTTTATTTATTTATTTACTTTTTTGAAAACATTTTAAATGTTCTTTACCAGATCTTTTTTCCCATTCTTTGAGTCATGGGAGGAAAAAAAGCACTGGACATTGGGCAGCTAAGGCAGTAGGTGGCAAGAACATCTTGAGTTGCTTGAGGCCAGTCCTGTCCCCATCACCTCCTCTCCCACCCTCAAGTGCAAACGGAGATGAAAGAAGCAGCCTTCTTCCTTCCCTTGGGTTCATTCTCCATGGAGCTCAGATTCAACAGGAACACAGGAATTCTCTGAGGGACAGCCTGTCCTTTAACTCAGTGTCCAAGCAGAGGTGGTTCTGTGGGTGGGGACCCCAAGGCACTCCTAATCCTCCCGTTCCTCTCCATTTCTCTCACTGCCTCCCCCTAAGCACCAGAAGCCAGGTGTGATGTCTGGGAAGTGGCTGGGCTTTTTCTTTTGGCTCAGATACCCCAGCAGACAAAGGCAGAGAGAAGTCCCCCTCCCTTTCCTCATTAGTTGAGCCGCTGCTACATCCAGGCCAAGAAGTGGGCAGAAAAATCCCCCTCTAAAGCTGAGTCCAGATGGGGAAATTCTACCTTTGATAAAAAACTGGTAATACTGGTTACCTCCAAGGAGAACCAGGAACACTTGTCCCTCTGTACCCTTTTCTTCTTTTAAGCAGACTTAATTTTTTAGAGCAAGCAGTTTTAAGTTCGCTGTGCAACTGAGCAGAAGATACAGAGATTTCCCATTTACCAACTACCCCCACACATACACACAGCCTCTCTCATTGTCAGCATCCCCAACAGAGGGGTACATTTGTTACCATTGATGAACATCCACTGACCCGTCATAATCACCCAGAGTCCACTTTACCTTAGGGTTCCTTCTTGGTGTACATCCTATGGGTTTGGACAACTGTATACTGACATGTATCCACTATTACAGGATCACAGAGTAGCTTTCTTGCCCTAAAAATCTGTGCCTTTTATACCTAATTCATATAATTGAAAACATTTCATTTATTTTTTGAAAACTTTTTTTTTCAACATTCTTCCCAGTTCAGAATCCCAGAATATCCTGGGGGTGGTGAGCTCCCCCAGGGGAGTTCATTCACAGTGCTTTCAGGGAAGAGCAGGCAAGCTGATGTGAGGGTTTGTGTTTCCAGCATTTTCTTTAATCTCTGATACATGAGCGGTTGTCTGAATTGAAGTGAGGGAGAAAACAAATCCAGGTAATCAACGTACTGTTCTGTTCACCAAGGTTTTACTATGTTACAAATCACCAATCATTAACTGGTTTTAAACATGGGGGATAAGGTTTTTCACCACTGGCAGAAGAGGGACCAAGCAGGACTTCACTTTGTGGGTGAGGGGAAGGAACATGAATGGCCTTCTCCCTTCTTGTTGAAGAAGGAAACATTTTCTAACCACATGCACCTGTAAAGGCTTCTCTGTGACCAAAATTAAGCTTTGTCTATTTGAGACCTTCCACCCCTTTCCAAAGACTTTTTTAACCCCCACATGAGACATTTTAATAACATCCCAGAAAAGGAATTTCACAGTTCCTAAACAGGTATCTATAACTTCAGCTCCTCTTACAGCTAAGGAGGTGGAAAGACTGGGCTGACCCCAGGAAAAGGCAGGGGCAGGGTGGGTGTGGCCACAGAATTTACTACCTGCTAGGAGCTCTGGAAGCACCTTGGGGAAGACTGGGAGATAATGGTGGGTGGGGGTTACCCAAGGGATGCTTTCACATCCAACATTCACGCCTCTGGACAGCAGCCTTGGGAGGTCTCATGTCCATTTGAGGACATGAGGAAATGAGGGTCTCAGGTGATGTGGACAGACCAGCACACGGTAAAGGCAAAGAGAACAGGACCCACACAGTTTCATGTGAGGTCCGGAGCAAGACTGTCAGCACGGAGTCTCGTGGCCATGTTTTTGTAAAATGTACAGTGGCTTTGCTGAACATGGGCTGGTTATCATTCTCATTGATGAGGGTGATCTTCACCTTGGCATAGCTCATATGGTTGGGCACTTTCATTGGCAAAGAGGTCAAAGTTGTAGCAGTCCAAAGTCTGAGTCCAGAAGGATGGCCACCCAAATGTGAATGTCTGCTTTCCCGTGGACAGAGGTGGGGGAGATGATGAAGTGCTGGGAATTTTTCCCCACCAGGTACACCTTGAACATGCTGTTCAGCCCCAGGTGTCATTACTCTGTACGATCCTCTTCCCATGGGCAGACAGCAGAGATGAAGGAACACTGGAGTCTGGAGCCCCGTCCAGAGGAAATGGAGTTGGGAGAGGTTGAGTGAACCATCCAAGGTTGCACAGGACATTAGAGGCAGTGAGGCTAAAAGCCCAGGCCCAGCTCCCAGGCCAGGGTGCCTCCCAGGCTGAGGGAAGTGGGGTCAGAGGTTCCCCCAGTTGTGGCTCCAGTGCTATATGAGTTACTGGAACAGAGTACCACTGAGCACTCCAGGGCGAATCTGAGTGAACGCCAGCAGGTGAGGCCAAGCAGGGAAGGCTGCCCTGGAGAAGGGGAGTTTTGAACTGGTTTTAGAGAAAATGGACTGGACTCTTAAATTCTACTTTTCAAAGAAGCTATGTAAGCCTCACTGACACTGAGTACATTAACTATAAAATTAAAAACAGAGTTTTGAAGTGATAGAACAAAGCCAAGGGCTTCACAATGAAGAGAATTCTGGCAAGGCCGAACTGGGTAAGGGGCACTGCCTCTAACAATATTTTTGTTTACCTTTTTCAGTCTGTAATTTTGACCAGTTGACCCTGGATTTGGCCAAGAAGCTAAAAAGGTTCAAGAATAACAGACCAGCCTTTAACACCTGAAAGATCCTATTCTCATAAGCATATCCCAGAAATCTTAAGCAAATGTTAGCCTCCTCTCTGCAGGACAAACTGCTGAGGCAGAAACCAAAATACCACCAGGAGTGCAGGCAGTGAAGGGCTCAGCTAGGCAGGATGTGAAACGTCAGGCCATTAGTCTTATATTTTTACTGCAGTGGTTACAGGATGGGGTTGACATGGGAATGAAAATGCATACTGACTTGGGAGAGTTNGTTTGGGAACCAGTAAAAGCTATGTAAGATTTCAAGGGTGAGCCTTCATTCTCCCCTGGCCTCCACTCCTTGGCTCTCAACAAAGGCAGAAATTGCCAGGTCAGTACCACTCAGTACATGCCGAGAGCAGGGAGGTTTCTTATTTCACCTGGCCACGGAGCAGAACTATAGCCCCAGCTGTAAATGTGGAAGGTTCCTCAAGTAATTGATACCGTGAAATCAGAAATTTACAATAAAGCAATCAATGTGAGGCAGAAAAACAGACGGCAGTATATTCTAATGATCAACCACGGTTAACACATGGTGCCAGATGAACATTTATATTTTCAGTGTACTCTATGGCCACCAGCTGTACACGTTGGTCTCTACATTTTTTTGGTTATGAAAATTCTGGTTTCAATTGATCTTTCCTATATAGGTTAATTTCCTCAAAAACTTAAACCCTTTGGGATGCCCGGGTGGCTCAGTTGGTTAAGTGACCGACTTTGACTCAGGTCATGATCGTACAGTTGGGGAGTTTGAGCCCCATGTTATGCTCTGTGCTGACACCGTAGAGCCTGGAGCCTGCTTCAGATTCTGTGCCTCCCTCTCTGCTTCCTACTACTCATGCTTTCTCTCTCTCAAAAATAAACATTAAAAAATAAAAAAAAAACCCCAAAACCATTAAACCCCAGAATTCTCATAGTTAAGGAGGTTAAAACCAAATGGATGTAGGGGCACCTGGGTGGCTAAGTTGGTTGAGTGTCCGACTTCAGTTCAGGTCATGATCTCGGGGTTTGCTGAGTTCCAGCCCTGCAATGGTCTCTGTGCTGAGAGCTCAGAGCCTGGAGCCTGCTTTGGATTCTGTGTCTCCCTCTCTCTGCCCTTCCCTCACTCATGCTCGCTCTCTCAAAAATAAATAAACATTAAAAATTAAAAAACAACAACCCCAAATGGATGTAGGTATTGCCCCAACTAGTGAGAAATAGAACTCAAATGTCTTCTAATAATCACTTAAGAATTCAAATATGCTTTTGCAGCTGGGGGAGACACTTGAACATTTCTGTGGCTCCCTCTACCCCAATACCTGCCTGCAAAGGCAGTTACAGAATAAGCGCTACCATAGAAGGGGTGAAGCCATGAACAACACCAGTCCTGAGCCACCCCATTCCTCAAGGATGGCTTAAGCCACCCTATTCCTCCAGCAAGATTTCACATCTGTAGCCTCCTCGTCAAAATCTCAGCAGACCCCTAGGATTTGTGGGAGGCAGGGTATCAAGGTGTAAACTTCAAATACCAGTGCTCAAATATCATGGCCCTTGAGCTCCAGGTTTTTGACTTCTCTTCCTGGATTCCTGGGCAATCTTCCCTTCACCCTAATTTCTTTTCCTCTCACTAAGGAGCAAAACTGACTGTTTGAAGGGCATCATTTCAGGCAGCCAAGAACCTCCTTGTTCCTACTCGCCTAAAATAAGTATGTATATCCCATCGGTGAGACTGAAGTTTAGAGGAGCAAAGTAAAAAGTAAAATCCCACACACTTCGTTCTACTCAAACTATAAGCTTTTATTTTACATATCATTCATCCAGGACATGAGGAATATGCAGCTGACATCTTCCCGTTTCTGAAATGATACAGCGCATGTAATGTCTCTTCCCCTGTGCCGGGCCCACGTGCGCCCAGCAGAGAAGAGCTGTCACAAAGCAAAACCTGAATGTGAGTCTGCTTGGGCATCGGCAGTGGCTTCCTCATTTCTGAGCTGTCACACTTGCCGGAGTTACATGGGTCAAAACTGACAGCTTGGAATTTAAGTTTCTAATTTTACACTTCTGATTACATTAAGTTACAGATTGTTTCACAGTCTACTTTAAAATCAAAAGGTTGCCCACTGACTTTACTATGCTCATTCTGAGTGTGGGATCTGTTACTCGCCATCACACTTCCAATCAAATAGAGAAAGGGCAGGCTTCAGTTTTTCCAGGAAAAACTGGAACTGTTCTATTTCCTTACCCTGTGCAGTTTTCCCCATAACCCATTCAAGCCCAGAGAACAAGGGTTTTCCCTCTCAGATGCAAAGGTGGGAGGGAGAGCCTCTGCTGGCTCCGAGCTGGAGGCTAGAGCTGAATTCTCTCCATTCCTGCTCTGCGTATGCCTGATGCCCTCCTTCTTGAGTGAGGAAACCTTGGCACTTAAACAGTTAAAAGTCTCACCCAAATCTGTGCTTCGAGACAGTCATAAACAGTACAACAAAATAAACAGGAGATACTGATGGGGTTCAACTAACGCTTATTGCCAATTCTGCTGTCAGAATTTCCCATGCTCTGGGAAGTTTCGAGAATATGTGTTCCAGCACAGGAACTGTGACAGAGCTCCCTTGCCCAAAGATTGTGACCCAAGATCAACAAAGGTGGGTAAGAAACAGATTCTTCAGCTGTGAGGAATAAAACAGAGCAGTAAATTGTGTGAGGTAAATTCAATAAAGTGACCCTCAACTGCATGCAGGCGAGTGGGGAAACGAGACACCGTTAATAAGAGAAGCCCTCAGGATGCAGGGATCTGATCAAGGGCACAGCTCATAAAAAGAAAGACTGGGAATTTTCCTATAGAAAGTTTAGGACACATGCCAACAGCAAGAAACGAGATGACTTCAGTGCTAGCAGTTTGCCTGTCAGCACTGAACCAGTGTCCTCGAGAGAAAATGTCCTTTTTTTCCCCCTGGGATCCCGGGCACTAGGGAAAAGCCTGCCCAACACACACAGGGAGTGGAAGCAGCTCGAGCAACTCGAGAGCTAGGAATTCAGAGAGGCCTTGACACTGTAAACCAGGGTGAGGGGAGAATTAGGACACGTTTAAAATGTAGACCCCAGGCTCTCTCACACTGCACTAAAAATACAGGTCTGTTTCAAAGGTCCTACCTAAACTTGTTGTGAGGCAGGGTACAGAGGAGCCCTTTGGAAGTGGTGGCAGGGTGAGGTGACCCAGGTGGTGGTAGAGGCAAGGTATCCCCATTTTAGGTGTCTGCTGCAGCGTGAAAGACGTGCCTAGGGTAAGCTCACGGACCAGCTTGCCCTCAATCCAGAGAGGGTTTGGGCCAGTGGGCATCTGGCGGGAGTGGGAGGAATGCATGTAACAGTGTGTGTGGGGGGGAGAAGGTACTCCTCTAGAACCTGACACATTGAATCTCGGATAGATGAGGGTATTTTTTAGAGCCAGATCATCCCCCAAACCAGCTTGGGGATAATGAGTGGATTCTAAGAATTCATATACCAATGTCCTTCCGAATAAAAAATGATACTTTATTATTACATTTCAAAATCACAGAACCCCAGACAGAATATTATCTCACACACATCCACACATCCACACATCCACGGTCACTAATTTCTGGAGTCAACTCCCATACCCCTTCTCAAAATCTGGCTGAGCTATGCCTCGGAAATTTTCCAGTTTCCAACTCCACACACCAATTTGGGGTAAATGGAAACACTGAAGTCTTTTGGTTTTACCCATAGTTCCATAGTGCTATTACAGGTAGAGTATTTGTTGGAGGAGACCATTTTTGCTGGGTTAGAATACAGTGAAGAATAAAAGCAAGTTGCGTGTAAAGCTCTGGGTGTGGTTGAAACGTGAATCTGTATGCCTCCTGACCTGCAGGCTTTGTTCTCTCCCCCTTTCATGGTTCTGTTTTGTCTCTTTCTACAGGAAATGCAATAAAAATATATCTTCTATTCGGAATCACACTGGAGAGTAGGTGGTTCAGATGAGTAGTCCTGTTACATATTAAGTTACTGGGGCTACAACTGAGAAATCTGAACTCTGGGGTTACAACTCAAAATAAATATCATTCAAGGTAAATAAACAAATTACTTGGCTGGCTCGTGAAATGCTTAATTGTTTTCTAAAATCATACCCACAACATGGACTTCTATTTTGGCTACATCTCAAGACACGAGTCAGGTAACCTACATCTCTGAAAGGACTCGGAGCATGCCGTCCTATTTCTCCCCTCAGTGCTGAGAAAGGTTCCAGGGCCTGGAAGTTGTGATGTGCGTGGCTCAGGTTACTTGGTGCTCAGGCAAAACACTGCCACATGCCCAACCTTGATGAATATAGACTCCTTTTTTAAGTACGACGGTACCTAGTGGGAGGCCCTCGCTCAGAGAAAGGACACAGAAGGTAGAAGTAGGATAAGCCAAGAGCTGAAGACAACTCTGCTAAGAGACTCAGATAACACAATGGAACAGGAATACTGAAGCCAGCAACCTTCTGGAAATATCACCATCACCATCACAACCCATAAGCTTTTTTCTGTAGTCAGGAAATCAAGGCTGAGGGGAACATTCGCATATATTGCTCACTAATACATTCTTCTTAACAGAAGTGAAGCTATTTTGAGACTATGAAAAGCTTTTCAAGACATCTGTTTTCAGGGACAGAGCACAGTAATGAATACTTTTCAGAGCTGGTTCGTTCTAAAGTCTATCCCAAGAACAAGGGCAGCCAACTTTTGTGAGGTACTAAGACATGTTCCGGCAAAAACATTTTCACTTTCCTCAAGTTATATGCTTTTTTCAAGTCCAAATATATTATAAATATCTGGTCCTTTTCTGTTGGCAAAAAAGGAAACTTTTTTTTTAAACTCTCAAGTTGGTAATATTTGTGTAGAATGAAGGTAGAATTTTACTCGTTTTTTTATAACTCAGAACACAGATGAAATCATAATGTCTGCAACTGTCCCTAAATTCACATCTTTAAAAAGTCCTTTCCTCCATTCACATGAATTCATCTGAATCATTGCCGTCCTGTAGGAAACAGAAAAGGGACACCGTGAAAGCCTTCAACACAAGTAACTCCATTTTAAAAATGTACACAATTACTCTTAAGTAACAAGCTTCTTCATGAATAACTGTAGTGTTCAGAAAGTAAAAAGTAAAATCATTAAATTCACTCATGAATTTTCTATCTGAAAGTAGGAGTTGTTTAAAATAGCTGGGTTCTCTAAGGTGTTGTTGCATGGCCTCAATTACATAGTGACAAGTGCCCAGTGGTTTCCAAATCATGAAGTAAGGCTCACCTGACCTAGTACAGGATGTAACAAGCGTGATGGGAAGCAAATGTGATTGTTCCTACAACAAATACAACAAAATATGAATCCAAACAGACCCTGCCTCGTATCCTTCTGCCAATGGTGCTGCCAATATGCAAACACATTTTTGGTCTAAATTTCATGATGTTGAGTCTCAAGATTGTCACCAGATGGTTGGTTTTTTTTTTTTTTTTTAATAGGAAAAGTGATTAGGAAGTCACAGGCTAGGTTATCAAGTTAGTTGGCCTGCCAAGTCATTGATTAAAAACCTGACATGATGGTATGTAGTATAAAGGCACTGATTTTATTGTGTGCTTTATAAACGAGTCCTAGAGGCAAAGGACAAAAGTGGAGCACCAGGCTCCTTTTTGAGCTACTGCACACCCTGAGAACACTGCTCCAAATGCCAACAGTCACTAATAGTTTAAGTTCGGGACATTTGCTTGAAAATGGGTCACCCTGAACATATCAATTGTTGCAGCTTCTCTTCCCCACTGCTTGATCCCCGAGCTGTTAGAGAAGGGGAGAGGGCTCAGGCTTACAGGTGTATGTGTTTTTCACCTTCTTACCAGCTCTTATTAAAGATGGGTAAGAAACAGGAGATACAGGCAGGAAACGATGGTTTCTTAAGTCTGGTTTAATTTCTGGTTTCGTTCGTTTTCTCTGTGCTTCTCTTCAGTTAGCACAATGCACCCAGGCCACAGTAAAAATGTCTTAGATAACTGTACCAAGAGCAAATTAATGTTGGTATTCTATGTCAGGGCCAGAACTGGGACTGCCCTAGAGTCCGACACTGAAGTCACAGCATTACAGATGTTCAGAGAGTCACCATCTATCTTGAAGGTCAGCATTAAATCTGGAACACTGAGGAGGAAAAACGCTCTAAGATAACCTGGGTTGGTGACAATGAAAGTGTGTCACTCCCTATAAAGGCCGAGAGTCAGATCTGCAGAGTTCTGGCACGTCCACGGATCTGTATTTGGGGATTACAGTAACTTCTAAGTATACGTCTGAGATCCAAGACTTTATTTGGACAATTTTTATACTTAAGTTCCCTTTAAGAGTCAATATGGTTTTCCTTTTTTTTTTTTTGTTTACCTATTTTGAGAGAAAGAGAGCATGTGAGCAAGTGTGAGTGGGGGAGGGGTAGAGAAAGACTCCCAAGCAGGCCCTATGCTGCCAGCTGGCTAGCTGCCAGCGCAGAGTCCAACTCGGGGCTCGATCTCACAACCTGTGAGGTCATGACCTAAGCTAAAATCAAGAGTCAGACACTTAACCAATGAGCCACCCAGGTGCCCCAATATTTTTCAATATAGCAAAATAGGTATCCATCTATAAAGTGAGAAGCAAATAAAACTGAATTGAAAAGTAACTGTTTACTGATACCAAATTTAGAAAGGTTAGGAAGAAATTACAGATTAAAAAGGATTATTCTAAATAGGAGAACAAAAGCTCAAAATTAAAACCAACTTCAGAGTGGGAGACTAATAATTTTCCTGATGAATTCATATAAGCCAAATTAAAAATCAAGTCCTTTGCACCTGAGTGGCTCATTTGGCTGAGCATCCAACTCTTGATTTCAGCTCAGGTCATGATACCAGAATCATGAGATCAAACCCAGCGATGGGCTCTGCAATGAGCGTGGTTCTTGTTTAAGATTCTCTCTTCCTCTCTCCCTCTGTCTTTGCCCTCTCCCCAGCTCATGCTCTCTCTCAAAAAAAAAAAACAAAAAACTGAAAATCAACTGAGCTTGCAGCCAAATTAGATCATAAAAGGTCTGTATCCCCTTAACAGCAGAAAGTTACAAGGAGAATTAAAATGTATTCTTTTGAAGTATGGGGGAAAGCTGTAAGAGTCCTTCCACTACAAGAGAGAATACAAATACCCAGTGTAAAACTTCTTTGGGAATGGGAATCTGATGGAAACCTGGTGCTCAGGGACAGAAGAACAAGCAACAGAGGGGAGAAAGGTAGAAGAGTTTGTGATCCTCTGGTCTATAGCTCTGATTTACTAATCCTGGAACTTTTAACATCTGTCACTAATCAGATCACATTTATGTATGTGTGTGTGTGTGTATGTGTGTGTGTGTGTGTGTGTGTGTGTGTATATTTATTTATTTCTGTGTGTGGGGGGGCAATTCCAGAACACTCAACTTTAAAAATCCACAATGATGGAAATGAAAATGCCTAAGGTCATGTATAACATTACGCAGGTGCCAGATTTCTGCTGGATTAGCCTCTAAATAACAGAACATTTTGATAGCAACAATAACCACAAAACAAAGACATTAGATTTAGGGTATGTTCAAGACTTCTGTTTTACTATTAAGCTGTTTTAAGAGTTCCAAGAAATCTAAGAATAGTTTCCAGAAGGGATTAAATACATGTCATCATCATTAATCCTGATACTATGTGGGAAAAGAGAAGCTAAGAACTCTATCAGTAAGAAATAACAATGACTGGGGCGCCTGGATGGCTCAGTTGGTTAAGTGTCCCACCCTGGATTTTGGCTCAGGTCCTGATCTCAGGATCCTGTGATAGAGCCCTACACAGGGCTCCGTGCTGGTGCATGGAGCCTGCTTAAGATTTTCTCTCCCTCTCCCTCTTTCCCTACCTGCTCACGCAGTCTCTCTCTCAAAATATAAAAATATTGAAAAAAAAAAAACTAGGACCATTTACATTCGTAGACTAAGGAAGAACTTTCACATATATGTCCTTGTTTAAATTTTAGTGCAGACCCATGAAGTAACAGGTCTCTTCCACTGCTGATGAAATCTCCCTCAGAGAGGTTAAATCACTTTATCAGGCTTATCCAATTAGTAAATGACAGTTTTTAAGGCTCTAAACTTCAAATTCAAGGCTGTATTTAATTACATAATGCTACCCTGGAATGTTTCAGGATAAATCACAAAGCTACATCTCTGACTCACAAAGAAGCCTCATAAATTTAGTTCTTCAAGGAGACATGAATAAAAACATTGTTATTATTACTCATTTTTAGGACATCCAGATATGAAAGGTGTAAAATCCTACTAACAATTCTAATTTGTGAACTAAATATGGGGTTTGACTAGATGACCTGTAAGTGATCTTACATTCTATTAATTATTTCTAAGCACCTGAGGCAATACTGCTTAATAGTATTTTCTGTTCTATATCTACACTGTCCAATACGGTAACCACTAGCCATATGTGGCTAGTATGACTGAGGAACTGAGTTTTTACACTAAATTAGATGCTAATTGAAATTTAAATAGCCACATGTAATTAGTGCCTGGTATCCTGAACAACACAGATCTAAAGTATATATAGTTGACTTGAATAACATGGGTTTGAACTGCACATGTCTACTTTTACAGATCTTTTTCAACAAATACGGTACAGCTCTGTAAATGTATTTTCTTTTCCTTATGATTTGATGTTCTTTTCTCTAGCTTCCTTTATTGTACAAATACAGTACATAATACATATAAGATATGTGTTAAATGGGGTCCCAGGGTGACTCAGTCAGTTAAGCATCCAACTCTTGATTTTCGCTCAGGTTATAATCTCTTGGTTTGTGAGTTTGAGCCCCACATCGGGCTCTGTACTGAGAATGTAGAAACTGCTTGAGATTCTCTCCCCTTCTCTCTGCCCCCCTGCCCCTCCCCTGCTTCTTTCTGCCCCTCCCCTGCTCTCTCTCTCTCAAAAATAAACTAAAAATAAAAATAATAAAAAAAAGATATGTGTTAATTGACTGTTTATGTTACGGGTAAAGCTTGTAGTCAACAGTAGGCTACCAGTAGTTAAGTTCCGAGGTAGTCAAAAGTTATATGCAGATTTTCAACTGTGTAGGGGGTTGGTGCACCTAACCCCATATTGTTCAAGGTCAAGTGTATCTGTAATCTGTACTATAAAACATGCTATATAGCAAATATATCTACCCAGTTTCAATTTTCTGCAGACTGTTAAGTGATAGCTAAATTGTGCTATCTCCAGTCACTTCAAAATAAATCTGAGAAAGACAGTACTCATGGACGATAAGTCCCTGACACAGTTCTAATAAAATAGTTAGGTGCTGACACTAAGAAGATTCTTTCAGTACTGTAATACGGATCACCATTTCTCTTTATCATAGGATGTACTATCAGACCGCACTTCACAACAAAGTACAACAATCTCTTTCCATGAGGTGACCTACTTTAAAAACATGAGCAAGTTCACAGGGAAGGAGGGGTGATGCCTCCTAGAATCCACCTGAGTGCACGTTGGTTACCAAATCATGTCAAGCCATCAGCAACATGTGAGTCGGTATTGGCTAGTAGCTCAATTATTAAAAACTCTTAATTATTTTAAGGCACAACACTAGAGCAAATAACTTGAACATACCTGATTTGAAGACATATTTTCAACTTTCATTAGAGATGAATAGCTCCTAGGAGAAAATAAACACATCTGCAATCAGGTTACTCAGCCAACAAAATATTTCATGAACATTTACCAGGCATCCAGCACTGTTGAGGGTCTTCTGGAAGAAAATATAATCATTTGCCCTCAAGGAGAATGCAACAAAAAAGAGGCAGGTATCTCTGAACAGTAAATAAGATGTGCACAGAGATTTACAAAGTGCTTCCTCAGACCCATGTCATGTCACTGCCACAATAACTGGGAGGTAAGTGACATTATTCAGATGAGGAAATGCATCTACAGCCACGAGCGGTTTGGATCCCTAGTCAGGGTATGTACTGCCCAGGCTGCAGATGCTAAAGGAATTCAAGGAAATGTGGCAGCGTGGGCAGAGCTGCCGGGGCACTCTCCTTGCATGAGGCAGAGCCCAAAGCGAGCCTAATAAGTATGTGTGATGAGCAAGGGAGGCAGATCCAGAGAATGGTAGGGGCAAAGACAAAGAGATGGTGTTTATAATGACATTTCAAACCAACTCAAGTGGAGTCTGAAGGCCAAACAGGGAATTAGGCTAGATGTGTAGGCCTCAATTATGTTGTCCTAATTGCGGGAGTTAACACAATGTGAACAGCAAGAAGCCACAATATAAGACGGGAGTAGAGAAGAGACATAAGAGATTCAACTAGCATTTATTAAATATCCATGATGTATAAAGCCCTGTGATAAGCCTGGGTGGAGGATGGGACAGAAAGAAAATAGAAAATGATGAATAAGACAAAGCCTTATTCCCAATGAGCTCACCAGGAAGGGAGATAAGGCCTATTCAAGCCATAGCTATACAAAAAGTTCAATTAAAAATACACAAAGAGACAAAGGAAAGTGAGACCATATAATACCAATGTTTT
The DNA here is from genome assembly GCF_008692635.1 of Crocuta crocuta. Classification (NCBI taxonomy): domain Eukaryota; kingdom Metazoa; phylum Chordata; class Mammalia; order Carnivora; family Hyaenidae; genus Crocuta; species Crocuta crocuta. The sequence goes on from NW_027530969.1 coordinate 303,802, forward strand.
AAAAAGGGTAATCTGTAGTAGACAGATGAAAGGAAGAAGGGACATTAAGGCAAGGAGCTTAGTTAATAATAACAGTATTTACCATTTACCCAGTATTCTTTATTTGCTGGATCTGTGTTATATGCTTCAAAAATTACTGCTAATCCCCCAACCACCTTATAAGGCAAAGAATAATATTATGCCTACTGAATACCATATGATTTCATTCATGTGGAATTTAAGAAACAAAACAAATGAACATATGGGAAGGGAGTAAAAAAGAGAGAAGGAAACCAAGAGAGACACTAAATATCGAGAACAAATTGAGGATTGCTGGAGGGAGGTAGGTGAGGGGATGGGTTAAATGGGTGATGGGTACCAAGGAGGGCACTTGGGATGAGCACTGGGTGTTGTATGTAAGCGATGAACCACTAAGTTCTCCTGAAACCAATATTATACTATATGTTAACTGGAATTTAAATAAAAGCTTGAAACAAAAAAAAAAATACATAGGAGGCAGAGCCAGGGAATTTAGGAAGTTGTCCAAAGTCTCCCAGCTAAGGAACTAGTGGAGACAGCAGGCTTTTGCACCCACATTGGACTCCTGAGCTCACACTCCTGCCATCATGCTCCAGTCTGCTGCGTCCCCGCGTGAGGATATCCTCCTCCCGACCCCCTCAAGCTCCAGGAGTCCATGCTGTCAGCAGCTGTCTTCATAAGAAGGGATAACATTTAGAGAATCAACGATGACATCAAGTTTCTAGCTTGGGTGATCTGAAGAAAATAATGCTGCAGTTGAGAGACATCCAGGTAGATATGAACTGTAGACACTGAAAATTGAGAACTGTAGGGAAGGAGAAATGTCACGGTTAGAGGCAACCATCTGGGAGACAACTGGAGCGAGGTCAGGTGAAGGTTGTCAGACAAAGTGGTATCTGTAAGAAATAAACACTAAGATCAACACGCTGCATGAAAGGCATGCTGAGAAAAAAGTGGGCAGGGCAGGAAATCTCAATTGGGGCAATTGGGGCTGCACTGTTAAACCACTTCTGGAGATTAAAATGAAGATGGGTACCCAGAAGCCAGGTTCAAGAACCACTGGGTCTTGAGGGCCCACTGAGATGAAAGCAACACACACATTCACCCTTCTTTACACCATGCCCTTCCCCTCAGCTCCATCCCATCCATCCAATGGCCTATCTGACATTTTTTCTGGATACCTCCAAGGTATTTTCAGATTCATATGTGCATATGCAACTCAAGGGCATCCCCACTACCAAAAAGTTTGGTTCTTTTCCAGGATTCCCTAGCTCAAAGAACTGAATCGTTACCCATTCCATTTCATAAGCCAGAAACCCAGGAGGCATTCCTTTTCTCGCTCTCCTACCCCCTCAATCTGAACTCTCTTCAAATCTTGTGATTTTATCTAAGAACTTACTTCTCCCTGGTCCACTTCTCTCTACCTCCACATCACCACCCTTTTCCAAGCTACCAACATGGGGACAACTGCACTAGCTTGCTAACTGGCCTATCCACCCCCGACTGGTTCCCTTTCCCATCTGGTCAGCAAATGAGATTTCCAAAACACCAACCTTGTCGTCGTACTATGTTTCAAACTCTTTGATGACCTCACAAAACTCTGATGAAGGATGAAGACAAACGTGGCCAACAGGCCCTGCATGCACCGACACCTAGATCCAGGTGTTCATTCCCTTGTTCCTGCTGTTCCACACACTTGGGTCTGCCTTTAGTCTGGTGTTTCACCTTGCTCCCTCCACATAGGGTCTTCATATACATAGTTCCCTCTGCTTAGAGCCTCCATGCGACCCACCCCCCTCACCTTTTTAAGTAGGTTTCACACCCTTTTAATTAGCAAACATAGTTTTGATCTTAGCTCAAGAATCGCTGTATCAGAGAAGCTAATCTCAGTTACTTATTCATTCATAATGCATTGACTAAATCACTCACTGCATATGCAAAGCACTGGGTCACATGCAAGGGTGCACATAAGTGCTCTTCTGAAAGAGCTTCATTAAAATGAAGAGCTAAGGCTTTATTTATAGAAGGCAGCAGTAGTAGTGTCTGAAGGAGAAACAAAAGAAGGTACAATTAAAGCAATTTCTACATCGAACTATATCATCCTTATAACCACTAGTCTCACTATTACCTTTTCTACATGTTGCCACTGAACTCGTCCTACAAGTCTACTTCCTAATATCCTAGGAAACCTGTAATAGCTCCTTATCACCTACAACATGGAATTGTGCACAAAGCAAAACTTCAGTCACCCTCCGATGTGCCTAATTTTTCATTCTTTCATTTGCCTACATATGACCTTGACCTTGCCAACCCATTCATTCCTTGCCTTATAGGCAGCATGATGTGGACTTCAGAATTACAGACTTGAGTTGAGATTCCTGCTTTGCCACTCATCAGTCAAAATTTTTCACACATTATCTTGCTAAAGTTGTCTCTGCCCCCAAATCAAGTTCATGTTACTATTCAGATGATATGCTCACCTGTGAGCATCTGGGTCTTGGACTTCTCTGACTTCAATCCCATAAGCCTTGGGTTCAAATTCCAACCTCCTAGTCTCCCAAGTTTTAAAAAATCTCTGTTAGTCCCTACCTTTTTCTTTTCTGATCTCTTAGTTACCTTCTAGTAACTACCTTTCTCTATTGTTTATTTCTTCTGGTTTCAATATCCACATAGTGGAGCTTGACTTTGATGTTAATAGTGCTTGTTACACTACCACAAAGGTACAAGATTCAAACAGAGCAGGTAAGCTTTTACTTGGATGTAACAACGAGTTCAGCCACGGAGATGAAACAGCCCTACTGGACACACTGAAGCCAGCATGGATACTCTTCCCTAGTACATGCCAATAAGTGACGGGGTCTACTGGGAGACTCCTGGGGAACCTGCTTAAAGGATTTCTCCAAATGCTTGTTCTCTAAAAACAAAGGTAGACAGTAGAACTGATCTCCTTCTCTCACTCTCCAAGCCAAGGTCCTTCTAAAACTCCTACTACTTTGAAAACCTGTGTTGAGTCTCTCCTGTTATTTTCTCTTACTCTATGAATGGCTTATAGGGTAGCAGCCATGGAAAGAAAATAACATGTGAGGGTTCCCCCCTACACCTAACTCTATGCAAAGATTCTCTAAACCAGAACCCCATTAGATGCTAGGCTGACAGGGCATATGTGAGCTACAAAAACTAAGGAGCTAATGAATATGCTGGTAAGTGAGAATTAGTACACAAAGTCTAAGGAAGGGGACATTCTCACAACTGTTTAGATGAATCACATGGTTAACAGATGGTGTTAATATACCCTCCCAACAACCCAAATATTTCTAAAACCTACCTATGAGCATGGTCTTTATGGAGACCTATTTACATTACTGGATCATTACAATTTCTGCATGCTAAGGACAAGGAGTAAAGATGGAGTTGTCTCCAGAGGCTACCATTCTGCCTCTGAGAAGGAAATCAGTGCCTTCTGTGTGGTGGGGTTTGGCTTGTTCACTGCTGAACTAAAGGCTGACAGATAAGATCCTGATGAGAGCTCAAAGAACTTGGGACTACATAATGGCAATTCCATCCACCTTTTTCTCCCCGTAGAAATTAGAAATGAGAAGCTTACTGTCATTCTGGTTCAAAAAGTTGAGAGGATAAAGGAGACTAGAGTCTAAATAATGGTTTCAGAACTGAAAGGAAGCTAGAGATCTGTGGATGTGAGGCTGTATTTCTTCACTGAGACCATCTGGAAGCACTGGGGATAACTTCCGGGACAGGAATAGCTTCCCGGCTTCTCTGTAGAGTCCCCTGCAGATTCAAGAGTCTTTCTTAAGCAATCAGGGCACTAAAGTGAACATTCCCTACTAGATGGTCCAGAAAAAAGAACCAACTGCTGGTGAAATTTAATAAAATTCTGGCTGTCAGGAAGCCAAGAGAAAGACTTTAAACTGAGAGGCTTCTGTAAGCACAGCATCTGACTTCTTGGGTGGAAGAGTCAAAGACAGAAATTAAAGTGACGTGTGAAGCTGTACAGATATATAAAAAAATTCTAAAAGAGGTCAGGAGCTGAGAGCTCGCTGCTGGGATCTCCCCGAAGCTGCAGGGCACGGCACCCAGACGGCAGCGGTAAGCAAACCCGTGCTAGGTCCCCTCGTCGGTCCCCAGCCCCGCTGCTCTGCCCCGTGTCCTGCTACCTTCAGCAGCTTGTGAAAGCAAGTCAGTTTGGTGGCATTGGTTTCATAGACATGAACGTTTCAGTAGTAGGTTTTTTTGGTTTTCTGAGATCCATGAAAATTTATTTAAAAGAAAGCACTAGGAACGAAGTAGAAAAACATAGAGTAGAAAAGTGACTTTTCCATTTATTCCACTTATATTTTCCTTTTGATATATACGTGCTGGAGTAATACAGGATGAAAACTTGTGTCTGAGAAAACAAATGGAAAATCTACAAGTGACTAGGGACGCCTGGTTGGCTCAATGGGTTAAGCGTCAGACTCTTGATTTTGGCTCAGGTCATGATCCCGTGTAGTGGGAGGAGCCCGATGTCTGGCTCTGTGGGGATTCTCTCTCTTTCCCTCTCTCTCTGCCCCTCTCCTCCTTACACGTCTGCTCTCTCTCAAAACAAATAAGTCAATGTTAAAAAAAAAAAAAAAGAAAGAAAATGGGACTGATTAAATTTCCTTTTGAAGCAAAATTTTCATTCAATAACAATGAGAATTTTCCCCCTCAGCATATTTAAATGTTTTATGTGTTGTGGACACAATAAAAGAAAATTTGAGAGATATGAACATTGTGTTTTGGTTTAAACTAGTAAAATAAAACACACAAAATCCCCTAAATATTACTAGTATAGCTTGATTTGAAACAAAAATGTAATGCATTTTAAGATAAATTGACATATCTATAAGTTACTTGACTTATATAGAATAAATCTTACTTTAAACACTGAATAGACCGAATGAGGCAGAAAAGTGTGGTAATAGCATGTGTGAGCTTGAGAATCACACAGATTATTATGTGACTTTGGGTGAGTTACTTACTTGCTTTTTAGGCTCATTATCCTATTCTAGAAAATAAATAATAACAATATTTGACTTATATGGCTATTGCTACGATTAAATGAGATCACACAGCTAAACACAGTACAGTGTTTAGAAGATGACAAGTGTCCAAAAATTTAGCTATACTTAAGTTTTTAAAGTTTTTTAAAAAAAATATGATTTTTCATTTTAGAGAGAGTGTGTGTGCATGCGGGGGGGAGGGAGTAGGGAGGGAGAGAAGGGAAGGGAGAGGGGNGACAGACAGACACACGGACAGGAGAGGGAGGGAGAGAAGATCTTAAACAGGCTCCACGCTTAGCATGGAGCCAGACACGGGGCTCGATCCCACCACTCTGGGATCATGATCTGAGCTAAAATCAAGAAATGGATGCTCAACTGACTGAGCCACACAGACGCCCTTCTTGTTAAGTTTTCAAGTAAATTAAGTGATATTATTATGCCTAACATATCATGTTTCTAAACAAAATTGTTAGGTTTGTAAAGAGCACAAGAAGGTATGTTTTTGATCTTTTCTCCACTAAAACCAAAAATGAATAAGCTACTCTCAATCCCAAGTTGCTCAAAATTACACATATTTTACCACACTGATTGCGTTGATAGTTTTTTTTTCGCTCACAACACAAAGCAGACTCACAACTTAGGTCAAAAGAAATCTGTGCATTTGTTTATCTCATGTTAGCAGAATATAACTCAGGATAATACTTCTGGAGTTCTCCATTTGAATGTTATATTTTAAATGAGGCCACTTATGCTGTTTTAGCAGAACCCTGAACAGGAGCACATGCATGCAGATAATTAATAAATACCAGTACTTGATCCTAACATCTGCATTCTGAACCAACAATCTTTCTAATGATCCAGCCTTTTCTGGGGAAACCGAGTCAGGACATGGCACTACAGCTCATTTTGATCCTATACCATTTCCAAAGGCACAGCAATGCCTTTTCCCCCCTTTCTTTTTGATATACTTTCACAAATGATATCTATGGAAAAATGTAGGAAAATCTAGAAATTCTGTATGTAAAAGTTGCAGGATTAAATTCCTTCTTTGACAAAGAAAACCTAGAAGCCTCCTCGGGTACAGCACGCCACACCTAGTGGTGGGCAGAATAATGATCCTACCCAAAGATGTCCACATCCCACTCTCCAGAACCTGCAAATATGTCATCTCATCTGGCAAAAGGGACTTTGCAGATGTGGTTGGGTTAAGGATCTTACATGTAAAGATTATGTATTGTCTGGGTGGGCCCAATGTCATCACACTGGCCCTCAGAAGCAGAGAAGGTCAGAGAGGTGGCTGCGACTCTGGAAGGTGGGTCTAAGAGACGCCCTATTGCCAGCTTTGAAGATGGAGGATGAGGCCATAAGCCAAGGAATGTGGGTGGCCTCTAGGAGCTGGAAGAGAAAACAGACTCTCCCCTAAGTTCCACGAAGGAACACAGCCCTGCGAACACCTTCAATTTAGCCCCGTGAGAACCACGTTGGACTTCAAATGTATGGATGGCTGGAACTGTAAGATAATAAATCTATGTCGTTTGAAGACATTAAACTTGTGATAATGTGTTACAGTAGCCATAGAAAACTAATACAGTCAATATTTCGGGACCCAAATTGTATTTTAACTACGATTTATCATTTATTTTTAAATGATTTTATTTTATTTTTTTAAGTAGGTTCCATGCCCAACATGAAGACTGAACTCACAATCCTGAGATATGGAGTCACATGCTCTATTGACTGAGCCAGCCAGGCACCCCCCTCCCCGCGCCCCATTTATCATTTTAAAATGGAATGTTTTGGGATAGGCCTCATGATATTAATTACCTTAAACTTTCAAAATATTAATAAAAAGGGTTTTAAAAACAGGTTTTAGGCACTGGTCTTTAGAGCGAAGACAACCTTATTCAAATACCATACTAACTAATGTCAAACCATTAATATAGCACGTTTTCTTCTCTCAAAGATGTTTACAGACCAAACTCTAAGAATAACCTTTGGCAGTTTATCTAACTATCCAGTTATTTTATCCAGCTATTTTATTTCACATGCTCTCATAGCCTGCCCCTATAACAGCATGTCATCTGACCAGCGCATCAGCATAACTACCTTTTTCTAAGCTGTTTAAGGCCCTGAGCTTGTCATATGTCTCTCTCTCCACCAATATATCCTTCCTCCAGGTTGGTTCCTGGTGAAAATCAGCATGAGTAATCTCCAAGGTCAACACCAATACTGTAGCTCTGACATACCTAAGTTCATCCATTTCCCGCTTCTTCTTCATCTCTTCCTTCTCTCTCCTTTTCATTTCCTGAATTTGGGCTTTCTTCTCATTCCTCTCTTCTCGGTCTCTGCATTCCTTTTCTGCTGCTAGGTCTGGGAACCGTTCCATTCTGGTCTTTTCTAATCGGTTCAGGATCTCATTCACTTTCTTCTCCACTGTCACAATTTTCACCTTTGAGAGAGATGAGGGTGCGGAGCGGGGAACAAAATTGAACTGTAATCTATGTTCCGCTCCCCGCCCCCGCCCCCCCAACAGAGGAGATGTTGTCTCGGGGGCTGAGCAACACAGCTGAGAGGGACTTAGAAAACATACATCATGCTGAGCCTTCGACAACGAAGGTGTGAGACAGAAAACACCGGGACTCTGCTCTGCGCACTCTGGTGGTGCACAACACTTACATCCTTCTGCCTGTGAAAGCCTATCTGTCCCACATCCATGTCAGCCGTTTTCTTTAGGTTCGACCACGGTGTATATACCACATTAACGTTGTTCATCTTGCAGCCTGCCAAGAGAGACTGTCTTCAACGTGCAGGCAGAACACTGAGCAACGTGTTCCCACTGGCAAATTACCAAAATCTAACAGAGAAAAAGGCTTAGCATAAATAGCCATCAAGTGATTCAAACCACAGAACACTTTTTTTAAACCCACCCACAAATGGCAAATGGTAAAGGCGACCAACACAATTCAAGCATAAGTATTAGGAAGGAAAGCAGGAACTGCTGAGACACCCTAATATAGAATGCAAAATTTATGATATGCATTTTTTTTTAAAGAGAAAAGGATTGAATAGATTTCCTCAGAGGAGTCCTTGACCCAATAAAGGCTAAACAGCAAGATAAAGCAAAACGCCAAGGTCTGGGATTTAAGGGACTTGCCTCTATCCTGGCACCACCATGAATCAGCTGTGTCACTTAGGAAAACTCCCCACAGCTCCCGGAATCTCATTTGAAACACAAAGAAACTGGACTGGTTCAATAGAGGGGTTTTTCTTAGTTTGTTTTTTTTTTAATTCTTTTAGTAGTGACACCTCTGTTTACCAAAGAAAACATATGAAAGTAAGAAAAGCAGAGATGCTCCGGATGAAGGGGGTGCCAGGTACCCCATTCATTCCTCCTTCTAGCCCCCTACCACCTCCAGCCCACATTTCCTCTCTGCCACTGCTTTTCAGGCGGCTCTAAGCATCCCAGTTTAATCAGTGCTCCAACACTCTTTAAGGCCCTTTTATTAAATCACCGCGTGCACTACAGAAATCTGGTGAACATGTCCTTAAGCGATCAAAATTAATGTCACCAAAAATGGGGCAAAATGGCACCATGTGCCTCCTGACTATAGCGCCCAAGATTCCACTCACGTAGCATTCCTGCCCGACAATGCATGGACTCATGCTCGAGTGGAAGCACCAGACCAACCCAAATCACAACGACAGTCTACAACTGGCCTCCACTCAAGGTGCCAATGTCCTGAAAGACAAAGAAGTTTCTTTAGCTAAAAAGAGACTAGAGACTTGATGAGGAACTATACCACATGAGCCTGGGCTAGAAAAAAAAATGCTATAAAGGGACAGTAGTGAGACAATTGGAAAAACTTACATGTGGCCTGTGTATCAAATAACAGTATTCTATCCATGTTAAATTACCTGAAATTTGATCACAGTAATATAGTCACATTGCTCTTAGGACATGGGCTATAAGATCAGGGCATACAAAAGTTTTATTTTTCTTGAACTCTCCTGTAAGTTTGAAATTTTTTCTTCAGAATTAAGATTTTTAAAAATCTCCACGTGCATGGTGCTATGGGAGATCCAAATATGGATCAGACAATGGGTCTTGCCTTTCAAAATTACAAGGCAGGTAAGTACATAATAACCATAATGAAAAACAGAACTTGTCCAATGATGTTGGAAAGGTATAGGCAGAATGCTGAAGTAGCTCAGAGAGAACTCAGTGGTCACCCAAACTGGAAGAAGGGAAAGGTTCCATGGAAGAGGTTAATGCAGTTGAGTGGTTAAGACAGAAGACTTCAAAGACACTGTCTGACTTCAAGTACAGCTACTGCCACACTTCACAGCTCTGAGATCTTGGGCAGGTTTCTTAATTCCCTTAAGTTCAGCTCCCTCATCTATAGAATGAAAATAATGTGTTTAACTCAGTAGGGTTGATAAATGAAATAATTTGTAATGTTCTTAGCATGGTGCCAGACATGTAACTAATACCCAGTGTTAACTCTACTACCATTACTACAACTACTGGGGTGGCCCTTGAACCTTAGCTTGGTGCTAGACATGGGGTGATTGACAAGGAAGATGAAACTGAGGGCAAAGAGACAACATAAACAAAGGCATAACGTAGGAAAACAGCAAATACGTGCTTTGGCTGGAGTGTGAAATAACTGAAGGGAAAGGAGCCTGCAGTCAGATCAGAGATGTTTAACTTCCAGCTTAACAAGTCTGGACTTAACTGTACAGATAAGGTGAGGTGTGTTACAGAGAGTGTGGAAGCTTTTAGAAAGTTTAATCTAGTGAAAAATTCTAAAGTGAATCAACTGGCTGACCAGATTCTACGATGACAAACAAGATTAACCCAAAGCCCTTGGTTCTGAGGTCAAGCACAGCACAGCAATGCGAATGGAGTGTCCTTAGCAAACCCCACAGAAGAAGAACCCCTTCTTCACCCCTTGGTGTCCTCTGCTAAGGACTCACGAGCAAGGCTCCTGGGCTTTGCTCCTTATTTTGCTAAGTCAGCTCTCACTGTGGAAGGCCAAAGAGGAGAGTGGAGAGAGGCAGTATTCTCTTCTGTTTTCTCTAGAACTGGTAGACTATAAAAAGATTACAAAGCAAAAGACTGGGTCCAGAATAAAGAGTCCAAAGTGATCTTTTAATAAAGTCACATCTGCTAGCCAGGGGCATGGAAAGGGGACAAGAACATGTGAAAGAGGTTGCAACACACACAGGATAATGATTGCTTTAACTTTGTTATTTTTACTTTAATAACTGATGCTCTTAACTGGAAATCTTAGAAACTCTGTTCCACTCATAAAAATGGAATGTCCTAAAACTACAACTTAATGATTTATGGAGTTGGAAGTCAGTGGCTCTACAAGACCAGACTTCTACTTTCTTTGGCTAGGTATCTGACCTATTAAAGTTGCCCAAGTTAGATTTAGGAAACACAGTCTAAGCAATAGAGAAGGGGTACACAGGCCAGCTCCTGTCCTATAATCACCGACCCCTGGTACCTGCTTTCAGCTATGTGTCTGCCCTGTGCTTATCCTCTACCCAAACCTGATTTCTTCCCAACCCTCTGGATCACCTTTGAACCTCACATCAAACCAAACTTACTTCTACTCTACTTAAGTCTATGTCCTATACCCCAAAATCCAATCTCCTAACTAGCTTAATCATTCTTAGCAGAACACTATCTCCTTCCTGGCTCCCCTTTTTAACTCTCATTTCCTCCCCCAAAGTTGTCCTTCTCGACCTATACTGACTACTGACAGATTAAATCTACTACTGACAGTAGAAATAAACAAGCACCAAGCCCAGAATTACAGGCCTTACCTAAAACACTTAGACTGATTGTTCTCAACCCTTTTTGCACATTATAATCTCCCAGAGAACACTATAAAAATACGAATACTCCTGGATCACCCAGACCAACTATACAAGATTCTCTGTGAGATAAAAAGATCAACAGACTCGATACCTTCACAATTCGCAGGGAAAAATAAGTATTTAAGAGAAGGATAGAAAGAAAAAGTAGGAAACAGGGATACAGAGACTTGAATTCTAGAATCTAAGGTCAGATGACAGAAATAAAGATATCACACATTAAAAATAAAACCATGAGACACATCTCTTGCTTAGCCATTAACTTAACCTCATTTCTGAAAGTCTTTCTACAAATAACCTCAAGGGTAGGCAGGTCTAGACAACTTTCTAGTCAAAGTAAGGAAGACAGGGTGGAAAGAGCCGAGAAAGGGCCACAAACATTCTAGAGGGGTGGGAGATTGGCTTTCAGTCCTCTGACAGATAGCAGAACTGCTGCTTTAAAGAACAAAACAGGGCAAAGATATACTACATATTATTCCTCTGACTCCAGCCAAAGTCCCTGACATGTTCTCTGAAACGTATTCCACCCCAGAGACAGAAATCAGTGTTAATTCTGAAAACACCTCTAGGAAAACTGACCTTGAATACTATTGGCCTTCACAAGATGGGCACAGTCCATCAAGACTTCCTTTGGGATGTCTTCTATTTTCTCCCCCTGAAATACAAAAATAAACCAGATGGTCCACTGCCTTGTCACTGATCGATACCGGAGCACTTACAGGCCTTGAGTGCCTTATGAGGCACAATTTTATTAAAAGCAGAGACTCTTCACTGTATTTCAGAACACTGTAAAATGAAGTCTATTATGGGAATGTTTGAGAGAAGGAAGTACAAGTAATACAGAAAATATTAATACTTAAGAAGTGGGGAAAAAGGGTATGAAAAACCCCCACCTCAATATTAGCTATAATTATGTCTGAGTAACTTTCCTTTCTTTCTTGTTACTTTCATCTCTTAAATCTTACTTCTAGAAACTGTGTAGGGAAATGGTATCTATTTTTGATAACTGGAAGAAGTCTTCTTTGATGAGGTCCCTACAACTTTGCTCTCAAAGAGACATCTCATAGTTTTGGCTGTCAAACATCTGGTAGGTCATCTATCAGCCTTAATTAGAAACCCAACTCTTGGTGCATTAGATATAACCATCCACCCTAAGGGAAAAATAATATTGACTCATTTTCTGTACAGATAATGTAACAAAGTCAAAGCTGAATAAGCAAAGCCATTCCAAAACAACAAAAATATTTCCAAGGCAAGAGCAAGTGGGAATCACCTCAGTATGGCTCCAACTAGGCACGGGATTAAAGCACTTCTGTATGGGAACAAAATGTTCTTCCTACCTAAATACTGAAGATTAATTTATACTATTATGCTTCTAAATTAGTTTTTGTTTAAAAATGGGTATCTCTCAAATACAGAATTTGGACAAAAAATAAGTGATTTAAGTTTGCCATTACACTGTGCAGTTCTCTGACCGCTTAAATAGAGGATTCTGAATTTCACATCTTGATAACACAATGTCGTTATTAAGAATATCAACCATTACACCAGACTATAATAGGATGTCTTCAGGGGCTTCCAAAATACACAGAAGCAGACTGACCCTGTACTAAACAAACAAACAAACAAAATCCCACCACGTGCCAGGCACTAAGTAAATAGCCGTATGAAATAATGATACCTTCACTTTAGCAATGAAGAAAATGAAGCTTAGTAAGGTTAAGTAACCGGGCCAAGGTCCCCTAAATCCAGTAAATGACAGGACAGAGGTGAGATATAAGCCCAGGACTAAAGCCGTGTTGTAGCAACTGACCCCAGAGTACGGTGCTTGTGAAATTCTTGTGGAAACGTACTTTCTTGGTCTTTGAGGTCAGGCTACATCCTGATATCCCTTCTTACTACCTGTGTCTGTCACTATTCCTGAAACGATGTCATCTTCCTGTTTTGCTACTTCTAATATAATATGAGCAGACTTAAAAAAAAAAAAAATCACTCAGCTTAGCATTATGCCTGTGGAGAGTCTGAGATGCCCTTAATACATCAACGTCAGAATTATAACTGTGGACTTTGTGCCAGCCATATTAATGAGATGAGGCTTTTCTGTGGGTTTTCAAAAATCAAAGAAGCCTAGGAAAGAACGCTGCTGAATATCTATGACCTTCAAGGTCTAGGTTGAATTCAACAACAAAATTAACACCTATGATGCTTTGCATGTGGCAGGCATTATCCTAACTGCTTCAGTCATGCTCACTCACTCCTCACAACAGCCTAGTAAGATAGGAACCGTCAGCTCCCTTTTACAGATGAAATGGGCCCAGCTAGGTAACTTGCTCAAAGTTACATAGCCAGTAAGCAGCACAGCCAGGATTCAAATCCAGCAGTCTGGATCCTGAACCACTTTAGTCTTATTCCATCTCCAACACGTACTTGGTGTCTACTATGTACAAAAGGCTATGCTGTTTACCACAGATCAACCAGGTAAACAGTCCCTAAAGAGCATTTATTTTTACTGAGCACATTATGTGCTTCCAAAAGAAAATGAAATTAAACTTCTTTTCAAACAAGGAGAAACTGGTGGTAATGTCAACTTGGGACTGCCACTATTCTTCCCATTTTCTGACACACAGAGCCTAAAGGAAAAAAATTTAATCTAAACCAAAAGGAAAGCTGGTAACACCATACTGTATTTTCTTTAAACTTAAAACAGCTCCAAAATGGCAAGAAGTTGCCAAAGAGAATCCAGAGTTTTATTCCAGCACAGAGCTCACAATCTTCCTCTTCTCTTTTACAAGGCAGTTCTCAAAGATATCAACAGTATAAATAAAGATGAGGCACAATATTTACCCTTGCTAATAAATTAGGAAGTGACTATTATAACCCCAATGAAATAGCATCTTGTATTTATTGAATTATTGTCAAAAGGTTGCTATTTTTTTAAGTTATACAATCCCAGGAAGGTTTGGAAAACCTGTATATATCAGGTAGCATTTTAAGCTAGCATAATACTTTGAGAGGGCAATCTGATCTATCTTTTGACTCAGTGATTCCACTTCTGAGAATTATTGTAAAAAATCTAATTCAAAAGAAAAACAAAGTGGTTCATAAAAAAAAAAAAACCAAACCAAAACAAAACTTGTTGGGGATTCATGATGCTGAAAACAAGAAACAACTTATATCCTGACAGGGGAGCTTTCAGATGGGGGAGCTAGGTAATTGTGGCATATCAACTCAAGGCAGCCAGTCAAAACAATAAATATGAAAATAGTACAGTAACATGAAAAAGTTTACAAAACTGTCATGTTAAAGAGTAATACAATCAACTAGGGGAATTAAAAATTTGTTGTAATAATACAATCAACAGGATGGAATATATATGGAGATAAAACATCTGAGTGCATGGCATAACATCACTGAAAGCCACGGCGTGAAAAAAAAAAGCTTACAAAAATAACTTTGGAAAACAGCATTTCAGCTGGAAATTACAAGGCAAAAAAACAAAAGAATTGCATGTAAACAGCATGCTTTACTTGATAAAGTTGTTTCCTATGCGAACATAGCTTAACAAATCTGAAACCACTTACACATATAGTGGAGTCAAAAAACAAGTACGTGATAGACGGCGGTAACCAGGTCTCACTATGAGAAGGAAGTAATAGAGAAGCAAAGAGAAAAGACTAGAATGGCCTCTAGAATAACAGATTCATCACAGCCATCAGTTTGAGCTCAGACTTAACATAGATACAGATGGAGAGACAGAGAAATAATCAATCACATGAATTACTAACAGGGATTAGTATACATACATGTACTTCCTAGCTCTTTCTGCTGAGAGGGCCTAGAAGCAATGACACTCGAGGAGCAGTGAGCACACCAAGTCCAGATCTTGGCTTCTAAATACCATTCCCCAATAAAAGGAATCAGGGTTCCTTGGAGAAAGGCCTGATTCTAGGACTGGGGCATGGAAAATACAAGATGAGCCCATAGCACCTTAGAATGCCAGAAAGAAAGTGCTCAAAAAAGAAAAGGATGGGAGCATATCAAAGGAACATAGGTGCCAGCTGAAAGAGCTCCAACCAAAGCTGGGACAATTTCAGCAACCAAATAACACAAAACTAGATTATAACCCAAAATATAAAATAAATGTATGAGTCTATACTGATACAAATAAACTACTGTATTAAATATGTAGGGGAGAAGAGGTAGAATCTTCCTTATAAGTTTATGTAGATATTCCCCACTCCAAAAAGTGAAGCTTAATTCCACTCCATCCCCTTTGAGTATGGTTTGGACTTGGTGACCTGCCTCCAAATACTAGAGTGGGAGAGGGGAGAAAACCTGGTAAACACCGGCCTGGCCAGGAGGTGAAGGTTAGCAGCATTAGTGATAAACTTTATTAATGCACATGCCCCTGACATGATGTGATGAAGAGGGCACTCCACCTCTGCTTTTCTTCCTCCAGAACCCGTTAACTCCAGTCATGAGAAAAACATCAGATAAACTCAAATTGAGTGGCCTTCTGTAAAAAAACTTGACCAGTACTTCTCTAATTGCCATGGTCATGGAAAATAGGGAAAATCTCACACTTTTGGAGCATGAACCGTTATGGTCCAGAGACTAGGCAGACGTGACAACTAAACACAATGTGGGACACTAGACTGTATCCTGGAACAGAAAGAGGACATTAACGGAAAAACTGGTGAAAGCTTAGTGAACAGTGACATACCAATGTTGGTTTCTTGGTTCTGACCAATCTGCCATGCTCATGTAAGATACTAACAATGGGGAAAGCCAGGCATGGGGTATATGGGAACTCTGTACTAGCTCTGCAACTTCTCTGTAAATCTAAAAGCATTCCAAAATAGGACATTAAAAAAAAAAAAAAGCAATACACATAACAAGTACATACACCCTACGATTCAACTGTATAAAATATATGAACATTAAGGCATTAGAAAAATAGTGGTCTTATCTTACTATGAAACACTGCATCTTTTTACTTTACTTTTTTAAAAATTTTATTTATTTATTTTTGAGAATCAGAGAGAGACAGAGTGAGCAGGGGAGGGTCAGAGAGAGAGAGAGATACAGAATCCAAAGACAGGCTCCAGGCTCTGAGGTTGCTGTCAGCACAAAGCCTGACACGGGGCTTGAACCCACGAACTGTGAGATCATGACCTGAGCCAAAGTCGGACGCTTAACTAACTGAGCCACTCAGGTGCCGCATCTTTTTCCTTTACTATTATAATGCTGTTTTAACTGTCCCAAAGAAGCCCGTGATAACTGGGAACATCTGTCCTTGATGAGGCAGGAGAATCACATGAGTGTGAGCAAAGGAACCACACATGATCTCCACTGGAGAATATAAGGTCCAGAACTGTCAACTGAAATGAAAGGGAGAGAAAGCGGAGGTGACAAACGACATATCTCTAGTTGCAGGATAATTATGTCAGTCGTTCTAGCTTGGGTACATATGCTACATCCCCTTTCAAGTATCAAAGTCACTAGAATTTCCCTTAGTGATTTTCTGGGTCAGGGGTAGGGCATCTCTTTGTTTGCTAATTTTTTTTTTTATCTTTTGCACATATTTATTACTTTAAGCAATTTAACTGCAAAAAAAAAAAAAGGAAAGGACAAGAGAGGATGATAATCACTCTTAATCATGCTAAGTCATGAGTCCACGTTTAAATCCAGTTACCTTATGTAATCGAAGGTACACATGAGCCGAAGAGAGTTTGTCCACATGAAACCTACAAAGAATGAAAACCACTTTTAGCAAAAGGTGCAAGACAACCATCTCCTCGGGCCCCTTGCGTTTAAAGCATTCCAATCCAAAAAGTATTAACTCAGTGCTTACCACATGCGAAGCACCATGGGGAGTAAAAACATGATCACTGCCTCCAGAGGGCTCACTATCAACTGGGAGAGGTAAGGTAAACACAGCAAGTTCCACAGCTGCATGAGAATAAGTGCCAAGCTGAGTACTAGAGACAATAAATGGAAATACCTTGGAAAGGGTGATTTTTTTCCTTTCTTTTTTTCAAAAAATTTTTTAAGTGTTTTCTTTATTTCTGAGAGAGACGGAGATGCATGAGCAGGCGAGGGTCAGAGAGAGAGAGGGAGACACAGAATCTGAAAAAGTCTCCAGGGTCTGAGCTAGCTGTCAGCATAGAACCCGACGTGGGGCTCAAACCCACGAACTGTGAGATCATGACCTGAGCTGAAGTCAGACGCTTAACTGACTGAGCCACCCAGGAGCCCCAAGGGTGATTTTTTTCAAGTGAGAAAGAACTATCAGTGATCAAAAACTTCATTGATGAACTGAGATTTAGATGGTCCCTGACTAAAGCACAGGACTTAGAGAAAACACAGGGAAAGGAATCTCAGGTGAGGAGAGAAAGGAATGAAAGAAATCATCAAGATCCATGGTGTTGCAAGCCTGGGAGATTGGCAGGACTATAGAGAAAAATACTTTACAGGTGGAGAAGGCACGAGTTTGGGAAAAAGATGAGAGGATTGGTTTGGGGCATCCTAAGTTTCAAAATCAAAGAGAAGCACAGAGTTGGAAGAGTCATAAAATGGGTCAGACCAACAATTCATCCCGCCTTATATCTAACAATGGCACTAATGTGTCTTCTGGGAAAGCACGGGGATTGCCCTTTATGATACAATCCTAAAAAAATTCCAATGTCCTAAATTTACCTTCCGTTAAGGCTCTATCATCCACCAATGGAATGAAATCTTT
Organism: Crocuta crocuta; assembly: GCF_008692635.1. Taxonomy (NCBI): domain Eukaryota; kingdom Metazoa; phylum Chordata; class Mammalia; order Carnivora; family Hyaenidae; genus Crocuta; species Crocuta crocuta. The sequence goes on from NW_027530969.1 coordinate 321,487, forward strand.
CTAAACTTAATTCCTTTTACACGGAGTCTAACATTTGGAGATATTCCCCAAATAAAGTTGAGTTTCTCTTTCCAACTTCCAGAGATGCCCCCAGAATTGTAGCACCAAACAACAGTAACACATGACGGTCACTTTGGGATTCTGATAACATTAGTCATCTCTTCCTTAATTCCTCACATTTCTAGACTAAAGAGTGTTCAGTAAAACCATAAGGAGGCACCACTATACCCTACTATATATTTCTCTAGACATTTCCTTAGTATTAATGTGTTTTTAGGAGTAAAATTGGTCACACACCTACTGTAAGACGTGGACAGAGTGATTCTATACAAACATTAAAATTATGATGTTCCTAATGTCCTCCTAAGGAAGTTAAGCATTTTGCTACTCATTTGGATACAGAAAAATACTACACATTTTTGGCAGTTTGTGATGACTCTAGGTTTTATTATTATCCATTACTGGTAGCCAGAGGTGGACACTGACTTATTTTTCCCATATAAGTTTTATATTTCCATATAAGAGATTCCTACTGATTATTGTCTTCAGCTTGGCCTTTTCCACTGAAAAAATGTGTTTTTGCAAAGATAGAAATTATGTATCTTATTATTCTCTTTCAGGATCTTAGGAAGCTAGTTCAGTTGAGAAGTAACTTGCCCCATTCTAACTTGTTTTAAGCTTATTCTCTACTTGTAACAACTCTTTCCTACATACCCATAGTAAATGGATTGTATTCGGATTTTTCTTGGAGGTCTGATACGGAATTTCGTTGAAAGAAATACACAAATAATTCCATGTCTATCCGGTGGAGTCATATATAAGTCATCAAAAGCCTAAAACACACTTGGGAATATCAGTGCTGCTGCACAGAGCAACTCCAGGCTGGGTGGCTTATCTCTACAAAGGCAGGGGGAATGTGTGGAAGTATGGGGCTTCGGCTGCACTGTATATCAAAAAAAGCCAGCTCTATAAACAATCTTGAGCAAGATTCCTTAAAAAAACAAACAAAAAAAACCCTTTCCAAACCTCCCAAAATGTTTACTCTGAAAAGTTTAAATTATGCCCAGTAGTTCCCTAGTTCTTCCTGGTCCTTGTCATCATCCTCTCCTTACTTAATCACTATTTTCTTTACTGAATGCAGAGACTGAAAAGCTCAGTAAATGAGCATCAATGACCTCGGGACACGGATGCAGAGCCTCAGAAGTGGGGCCACTGAACTCCTGAAAGTGGGGTCCCTGGAAATACTATTCATTAGGGAGTTTGGAGGCAGTAAACACACACTATTTCTATTTTCTTTTGTTTAAAGGTAAATTCAGTTCCATTCTCATTTAGTCCTGGGAAAATCCTTTCCTTAAAAGTGCCTCAGAAGGTTTTCTGGTATGAACTCAGATGCTGGTATCTACGCAGGTAAAGTTCTAACTAAAGTTTACCTCAAAGTGAACCAGGTTGAAAACGTACCCTGGAATGTCGATCAACTGAATCATTCTTAGCATGCCCAGGAACCTGTCCAGGATCGACACAACAGTTCTGAAATTTAGGGCTGGCTATTCTACCTCACATCATGCCTCAAATAGCTTTTGAAAGTACAAGTAATCACTTCCAACAAGAGTTATCAATCTCAGAGTGTCAAAATGGGTATTCAAGGTATCTGTAGACACCAATTTGGTTAAGCAGCATTCCAGAAGATAGTCAACCATAATGAAATAAAAAACCCAACTGAGAATACATAGGGCATAGGCTGTAAATTGGAAATTTCTCTTCCACTTATTAAAAAAAAAAAAATTAGGTAAAAGGCTGCGGCAAATTGACTTTCATGGTACATCTGAGTATGTAACCTTTTCTACGTAGGTGTTTATGCTTCAAACCTGACATATTAAAAATTCACAGCAGATAAACTACCTAACAGATGCAGCCCTTCTAATCTCCCTTGACAGGATCTGGAGATCTCTGGGTTTTAAGAACAACTAGAATAATTCAGCTCAATGACAGGTGCTCAAAATGGAGATACCAGAACGCAGTTACTGTGAAGAAATGTCCAGTAGAGATCATTTCTAGACAGGCCAAGACTTAGTTAGGAAGTCAACAAGTATCTACTGAACATAAGCCAGGTCCTATGCTGGGTGATGGGATGTGGTGGTAAACAGGTGACCATTGTCCTCATGAGGCTTATGGTCTAGGGTTCCAGGAAGGGAAGCAGCACGCAATCCAGAAGCCCTTGGCCATGCAAACTGCCCACCTGAGGTTAAGGGGGTATTAAGTGGTGTCTACCTTGATGACACTTGTTATTTGAGCTCAGAAGATGGGCCTCTGTGCTGGGACAAGACAGGAGGCAGACCAAAAAAAATAAATAAATAAAAGACTTTAAAATTCCTCAGGTTTGTCATGCCTCTTGGTTCCTACAGTGTGGACGTTAGAGAGGGCAGACAGGAAAGCACTTCTTCTGCATCGTGTATTAGTCCCTCCATAATGGGGTAGGCTGGAGCAAGAGAGAAGGGGCCCTTGGGTGGGTACCTGCAGCTACACCCAGGGCTTCTGGGTAGGGCCACATCTGGGGGTAGCTTAAGTTAGTTTCTGTGTAATAGTTTTCCTAATAAATGTCCAATGCCGTCCACTTCATTGAAAATCAAGCTACTCTTCTAAAAAGTGACCACCTAAACTCTGCCTCTGTAGGGAATTAAATGAAGGATTCAGGCCCACACTTCGAGAAAAGAGGTCCAGAGAGAGTTGCAGCAATGGCCTGAGGAAGGAAGGAAGTCACCCTCAGCCAAAGAGCAGCAGCCGAAGGGAAGAAAAAAATTGTTGTTTCAGAACTAGAGCCGGCTGGGGGAGGGCAACAACCAGAGCGGATCTGTTCAGTTCTCTTAGCCTTAGTTTCCTCATCTGAAAAATGGGCACAATACCAATAACTACTTTACAGGACACTGTGAAATTGAGTGTATCAATAAGGTAAACAGCTACCAATACTTGGCATATAGTTAGGTCTTCAATAACTAATGACAGTGTTTACTATTACTATCATTAAAGCAAACAAGATCTGTGCTTATCTTCAGGGATGAAATTTGATAGGGGAGTGTTTGGAGTTGTGGAGACCACACCCTGCTCTATGTGTAAAATCAGGTGCCAGGAAGGAGACATCACAAGAATAGGAGCTGAAGACAAAAAGAAAGCAAACTGAGTCCTACAGTATTAAATGAAAGTAACAGGGGTCCAGATCCTTCTAAAAGGTTCCAGGTTTGAGTGGCAGAAATGCCCACATGGCATTCTAAGGCAGTTAGAAAAAGAAAAGAATTCAACTAAAATGAAGGAGTTTTTGGTGTGTTTTGCACCGTTTTTGGGGCTGGGTTTGTAAGCAGCAAATTAAATTATCTTAGAAGAAGGCAAAGAAAGTATAGTTATTATTTTTTAAATTTCCAGAAAATATTTTAGAAACGGGGGTAGAGGCTGCATCAAGACAGGGCTAACCTTATGAGGGAGTTGAGAAGACAAAGGGAACCCAGCCTGCGTTTTCTTTAAAGCTGGACCTGGTCAGATTCTCTATCTAGTCCATCCACATGGAAGCTTCTACTTCCCTCCCCACTTCTTGTGAGGCCCTCATCCATCTCCCCGAGAAGAGTGGTCTGAGCACGGGAGGGCGGCGGTCTCATTGACTCACTCAGAAGACACACGTGAGGTAACAGGAAGCCTCTGAGGTCCGGCCTTAGATCCAACCCTGAGACATCACCCCCCAGTTGACATGGCAATTAGAAACGAAGGCAGCTGGCAGTAAGCTACTTACCACTGAACATGAATAAAACGCAACGCATGAATTCCAGGTTTCATCATAAAAGTGAAGTGGTTGGCCAAATCCAAGACATAAGTAATGCATAGAAAGCAGAACCAAAATTGTTACTTACCAAATGTCTTCAGGCCAGCCATACTTTATTAGATCTTCATCTATAGCAAGATACAAGAAAACAAAGAAAAGGTTAAAAAAAAGCTGTCAAATGAAAATATGCCAGAGTTTATACTAAGCTGGGGAGTAGAGAAATACCAATTCTTTTCATAACTGTTTCTCTCCCTTAATGGAGAAAAGAGTAATTGAGAAAGGCTTTGATGCCTGAAAATAGAGGAAAAAAAAATCTGTAAAAATAGCTTTTACGTTAGTTATCATAATTGATATAATTTTTATAACAATACTTCTAAGAAGTTCAAGAGTTTTCTAAAATTTTTTTAAATGTTTTTTATTTATTTTTGAGAGAGAGAGAGAAACTGCATGAGCAGGGGAGGGTCAGAGAGACAGGGAGACACAGAATCTGAAACATGCTCCAGGCTCTGAGCTGGCTGTCAGCACAGAGCCCAATGCAGGGCTCAAACCCACGAACTGTGAGATCATGACCTGAACCGAAGTCGGACGCTTAACTGACTGAGCCACCCAGGTGCCCCAGATTTTTCTTATTTTTTTAAGCTTATTTATTTTAGTGGGGGAGGGACAGAGACAGAGAGGGACAGAGAGAAAATCCCAAGCAGGCTCTGCACTGTCAGTACAGAGCCTGATGCAGGGCTTGATCTCACAAGCTATGAAACCAAGAGTCAGACACTTAACCGACTGCGCCACCCAGGTACCATCAAAGATACCCCCCCAAAGATATTTCTATTAAAAGTCAGTAAAACTTCAAATTACAGCAGCTGAGAGGTTAAATAAGGTCTTAGGAAATTGATTCACTGTAATAAAGTTATTTGTAAAAATGGTTTTGCTCATCACTGAACTATGTTTTACTTCTTAAAAAAGACCTCTTAATTATAAAGTTGTAGAAAATTAGAAAATAAAACCACCACAAGTATAAAAAAGGAAACAAAAATCACCTAAAATTCTATCACATATGATAATAAAAAAAAAAACAGAAATAGCTAGAAGTTAAAAGTAACTGCCTCTCCAGGATGGAACATGGGTGTTGGAAAGGACAGGATGGAAAATATTTTTACAATATATACTCTCTTACTATTTGGATTTTTTTGAATTTTTAAAAAATTTTAAAACTTTTTTCTAAATGTTTTATTTCTGAGAGACAGTGTGAGCAGGGGAGGGTCAGAGAGAGAGGGAGATACAGAATCTGAACAGGCTCCAGGCTCTGAGCTAGCTGTCAGCACAGAGCCCGACACAGGGCTTGAACCCACGAATCGTGAGATCATGACCTGAGCCAAAGATGGACACTTAACCGACTGAACCACCCACATGCCCCTTACTATTTGGATTTTTAAGCTATGTATATATTAGATAAAAATAAAAAATTAAAAAGTTCTTTGGAAACAATGACTACTTAATTCTATCATGTGAATAAACTTTTCTATTGTTCACATTTTTTTTTTTTAAGTTTATTTATTTTGAGAGAGAGCAAGTGGAGGAGGGACAGAGAGCAAGGAAGAGAGATTCCCAAGCAGGCTCTGCACTATTAATGCAGAGCCTGGTGTGGGGCTCAAACCCATGACCTGAGCTTAAGTCAAAAGTCAGATGCTTAACTGACTGAGCTACCCAGGCACCACTGGGCTGTTTTTAATTATAAATGCTTCAGTAAATATTTTTAAATTTAATATGTTCACATTCCTGGTTATTTCCTTACAGCATATTTATATTCTTAAAAGGTAAATCGTTAGTTTGAAATGTATACTTCTATATTTTTAAGAATATATATCACTACAGAAAGGGAAGATCAATTTACACTAATAGCCATGCTAATAATTATAAAAGAACTGTGTTTAATACAAAAGCATTAAAGTATGAGATACAAAGTTAACAATTGTAAAGTAAACAAAATGATTGATTAGAGGACTTAAAATGTACCCAAGAGCGTATAATCTATCTAACTTGAATGGGGATATTCATTTTCCAGAAGAGCAAAATGAGGATAAATCTCAGATGAAGATAACCTTAGAAACTGCAGACACCATACATTTTCTGAAAGGCTCTCTATTAGCTTACATGGGAAGGTGAGCCAACAGCCAACAAGTAATCAAAAAAAGGAAAGGGAAATATAAAAACCTCTTGTCTTTAGTCAGGCAATGTTTGGCTTCCTAGTGACACCTGCTGGCTAATAAAAAGAAAACATGGCTTTTAGTGAAAGAAAGTAAATTATTCAATTAAAAATTCACTAATGTTTCATTCAGTCCTTAGTCTGAAGTCATCAAGAAATAAGTATGATGTGCTTGGAGCACTAGAAACAGGGCACTTTAAAAATGTAATGCCATGAACATTGGGGTACATGTGCACTCTCAACAATAGCTAAAACATGGAAAGAGCCTAAGTGTCCATCAACGGACGAATGGATCAANCCGCAGATCATGATCTCGTGGTTTGTCAGTTCAAACCCTGTGTCGGGCTCCATGCTGACGGCTCAGAGCCTAGAGCCTGGAGCCTGCTTCAGATTCTGTGTCTCCCTCTCTCTCTGTGCTCCCCTCTCATCCCCCACACTTATGTTCTGTCTCTCTCAAAAATAAAAACTTTAAAAAAGTTAAAAAAAAAAAAAAAAGAAATACCTTTCTTACAAAGCAATCTAGGAAAGCCGGCACCTCCAAATGACTCCAAGAGACCCTGGGTTTTTTTTTCTACATACATTTTATTGTTTTTAAGTTTAATTATTTTGAGGGAGACCGAGAGTCGGGGAGGGGCAGAGGAGGGGAGACAGGATACGAAGCAGGCTCTGCATTGTCAGCATGAAGCCTGAACCAGGGCTTGACCCACGAACCGTGAGATAATGACCTGAGCCGCAGTCAGACACTTAATCTACACAGCAACCCAGGCACCCCTCTATGTTCATTTTAATGACAACAAAACTCTACTCGAGTGGACTCTAGAAAGAATATAAATTGGGGCGCCTGGGTGGCTTAGTCGGTTAAGCGTCCGACTTTCGCTTAGGTCATGATCTCGCGGTTCGTGGGTTCGGGCCCCGCGTTGGGCTCTGTGCTGACTGCCAGCTCAGAGCCTGGAGCCTGTTTCAGTCTGTGACTTCCTCTCTCTCTGACCCTCCCCTGCTCACACTGTCTCTCTCTCTCCTAGAAATAAATAAAACATTTAAAAAATATATATATAAATTTACATCTGCAGACATAAATTATATATTTACATTTATATCTGTAAATATAAATTCCGACAATGGATATTTAAAGGATTCTCCATCAAGCCCCTCCTAACCCACTCCTCCTTCTTGGGTTTCCCTAATCACATTTATGCTGCCCCCTCTACTTCTATAGCACTTATTAATATTGCTTCATTTTGCCTATACTTTTTAAATAGACATTTTAAATTTTATTCTTTTATTTTTATTAATTTTGAGAGAGTGCATGAGTGAGCAGGGGAGGAGCAGAGGGAGAGGGAGAGAGAATCTTAAGCAAGCTCCATGCCCAGCACGGAGTCTGATGTGGGCTTGAACTCATGAATTGCATGAGATCATGATCTAAGCCTAAATCAAGAGTCAGGTGCTCAACCAACTGAGCCACCAAAGGCACCTCTAAATTAGACTTAACTTTTGACAGCAGTTTTTAGGTACAAAGCAAAATGACCCATTACCCATTTTTGCATGTGCCTCTCCACCTTTAATACTCTAAAAGCACAGAATACACCTTCCTCTTTGGACACTCAGATGGCCAATGGCCCCATACAGATAAGCTCTAGCAAACAGTTAACTAAAATGGAAGGAAAAGAGATCTGGTGGGAATGTCACTGGCACAGCTGCCTTAGGTCAATGACACTAGCAGCCCAGCAGTGTGGGCCAGTCCTTCACTGTAAGAAACGTATCAGTCCCCTGCCCAGAGTTACACGGTGCAAAACCCATGCAACCATATGCAGGAGCTCTCCTTTAGGTGCTTCTCAGTAACCTAAGTCTTGGGTTTGCATCCTTGATATGATAGGAAGAAAAGTAGATTTGGTTATATGTGGATCCATATCTACTGCAGATAATTGGTTTCAACCAGCCTCCTTGCTCAACATGTAAATACAAGGAGATAGCATCCCCTCCTCAGCTACATTCATCAGGACAATGCTATGAAAAAAGTACAAATTACCTATGATGATGTAGGAGTTACTAGGAGAGATATAAAACTCAAGTATACTGCAGACTGCTTCTCCATTAAGTCACACTACAGATATGTCATAAATTCATTATAAGGAAAAACTGTTTAAAAATTAGTTATTTTATCCTGTTGTTTTTTTCTTTTGGCTAGAATGTAATAGTCTTGCTTATTCTGATTCTGCTTTATGGCAACCAGTATTACTACACAGTTCTAAATCATTTATATAGGTCTGATTAAGAACTATAGATGTTTCCATATAGGGGTGCCTGGGTGGCTCAGTTGGTTGAGGGTCTGACTTTGGCTCAGGTCGATTTTACAGTTCGTGAGTTTGAGCCCCACATTGGGCTCACTGCTGTCAATGCGGAGCCCACTTTGGTTCCTCTGTCCCCCTCTCTCTCTGCCACTACCCCACACACACTTTCTCTCAAAATTAAAAAAAAAAATTTTAAAAAGATTTCCATAGCTATCACATATATCAAGTTACATATTTTATGTACGCTTTATATATGTGTACATACACTTATGTCATATTAATCACATATATGTTAATTACATAGTTATATATATTTACATCTTAGTTATACATAACATTACTGTTCTTTGACATCTTTTAATTTTTGGCCTTATTTATTTCATTACTATCATATGTCCCATAAATGTTATACTTGCCTCTTTTAAAGAATCAAGTATAAACTGTTGTCAGTTTCATACTGCACCTAGAACAAACACTGATGGTTGTAGGGAGGAAAAAAGGCAATATTGGAGGTTAAAGAAAAGTAACCGTAGGGTATTACCCAGTCTCAGACTGCTGAGGCAGTGGTCCAGCCCTGGAGTGTTCCCATGAGAGGGCGGAGCCAGCTTTGGTGCAGGCTCCAGTGGTGACGACTCCCATTACTGAGTGCCCACGCTGGGCCAGGCGCTTTACACACACTCTTTGATTTAACCTTCACAACCCTGCAAGGCAGATACTGTCCCATGATCCTCTTCTTTCGTCTCAACAATGTGAGGTTCAAAGAGGTTAAGTAACTGTAGCTAGTTTGCTACAAGCTGGGATTTTAACCCAGATGGGCCAGACTTCAGAGCTGTCTTTTCCAGAATATTACACTAGCCCTATGAGAAGAGCCACTGTGTCTTCTCCAAGCTTGAAGAAGAGTGATTCTGGTCATTTCTCCAAGCTCCCTGGTTGCAAATGTTTTCTCCCTCAGCTCAGTGCTGTCAACTCATTGCTCTAGAGCAAGAAAGCTAAACTTCTCCCTCCTCACTCATGCAATCAAAAGGTCATCCCCTTAAGCAGTTTTCTTTTTAAGCTTTAGTTCAAATTCATTAGTGGGTCAAAAAATTAATTTAGCAGGTTGAGACTAGTTTTTAAAAAATAAAACAGAAAAGAGGGCACAGCAAAGAGTATGGGTATTTTTTGGAAATTTTTGGTTTAGTTACATAAATGTATGCAGTATGGAATAAAGTATTTCATTCTGCGGAGAGTGGTCAAGAAACTTTGAAAAAACTGTTAACATTTCATGACTCAAAAAGAGCCATCTTCAGCCTCAAAAAACATAATAGATATGTTTCCTTGATTCCTAAATGTGGTAAAAATGTACAGATTATTAATGTACAAGTCATAGATTATTTTTACTTGATATAAACTAGCATGGGTTAACCTGATTCATGTCACCCTAAATCAAATGATACCACAAAAACAAGTTTCTAATCAGCAACAAGTGATCCCATAGGCTCTAATACTATTTGATATAACTAAATTCTAGGAAAGTTAACCCATTGGAGTTCCTTCTAATGGACTTAACTAGTAGTAGTTAGTTGAAAACTCATATCCAACCAACTATAGGGGATGGGGGAGGAGGCAATTAACACTTACCTGTTGGAAATTTCAAAATCAAATGCTTTTGAAAACTTACTTTCATATTTATCCTTTCCCATGTAAATAGTGTAAGCAGATGAGTTAACTAAGACAAAACAAAAATATAAAACACAGTTAGATAACTTCATCCCCAGCAAAACTGCTTCACAGGAAAATCAAGTGACAAATACTTACATCACAGGTTGGCAAGACATGGCCTGTAGGTCAGATACAACCCTGTTTTTGGATAGCCCACAAGCTAAGAAACAATTTCTATATTTTTAAAGAGTTGAAAACACAAAATGAAAAAGAAAAACTACAGAGACTGGATGTGGCTCACAGAGTCTAGAATTTACTATCGGGCCCAAACAGGAAAAGTTTACTGATCCTTATTAGAGAAGCTTCTTCCCTACTTTCCTAAGAATATAGTTTAATACAACTCCAGTTTAGTCCTATAATTTTGTCTTCTTCTAAAGAGTTAAAAACAAAACAAAAAACCCAACCTTCACCTCAACCATTTAAAAATAGGTTCCTATACTTAGCTAAGTTTTTCATAATTTTATTTAGCCAGTATTAGTTTTTACCAGCTGTGCTACACATTATAATGGGCCCCTATCCCATTCTGGAGAAATATGGTTTTCAAACATCTTCTAAATCAGTGATTCTGAACCCTCATTACACATTAGAACCACCTAATTATGTCCCAGCTCCACTAAGACTAACCAAACCCAAATCTCTGGTGGGTAAGCAATAGTGTTTTTTACAGGATCTCCAATTATTTCCAATGTGAATTCAGGGTTAGGAGCCACTGCCCTAAACCAAATTGATTATTCACCTTAGAAATGACATTTGCTTTACTAAGCTAGTGTCTTTTAATGTAGGCATCTTCCATCTGGGGTCAACTAAAAAGTTCACTTTCCTAGTGGAAATTCTATCTGGGTACTGGATTTCCAAGCTAGTCTACCAAAACTTGTTTGACCCCATTTGTACCAAGACTCCTGAATTAATAGCCCCTGGGCCTCCAGTCTGGGTAGTTTGTTGACTGTTGCTAGACAGCACAGAATGAGTATGTATGAGTGGAACTCTAAAGGCCAGTGAGCAGCACTCTTTCATTTATAAATTCTTAAATAAATTGCCTGTACTTCCAATAATGAGAAGCTCTCTAAATTTTTTTTTTTTTTTTATTTCTAGGAGAGAGAGAGAGAGACAGCGTGAGCAGGGGAGGGTCAGAGAGAGAGGGAGTCACAGACTGAAACAGGCTCCAGGCTCTGAGCTGGCAGTCAGCACAGAGCCCGACGCGGGGCTCAAACCCACGAACCGCGAGATCATGACTTAAGTGAAAGTCGGACGCTTAACCGACTAAGCCACCCAGGCGCCCCGAGAAGCTCTCTAAATTATCACAGTTACCTCTCTTGGGGAGGGAAAAATCTCATTTCCTTCAGTCAACAGTTATAATGACTACAACCCAAAATACTTGGAAGTGGTTGAGAGAACTAACTGGAAAGGAGAGTATTTGCATTGACAGAAATAGCTGCTTATAACTGAGCACTACATTAGCTTGGTAAGGCCTTAGCGTAGCTAGAACAGCCATTGTTAACAAATACCAGAAGTGCAGAAATAAAACCATTTCAGATTCTCTGCATGAGCTAGCAGTATTCACCCTTTGATCCTACAATGTCACCACTAAGTACATACTATAACTATTCTATGAAGCAATGATGTTTTTACAAACTAAACACTCATTAGTTGAGACTGGTTAAACACACCATAGAATATTCAAACAAATACCAGGTACCCACTGAAAAGAAAAGGTAGAAATTAAACAGAACAGCATTTTTGTATAAAAAGCAAGATTCAATTTGTAAAAAATGAATATATAGTTGTTTGTACATGTTTACAAATTTATTTTTTAATATATGCACCTATCTTCTGTATATGTATGGAAAGATACACATACAGCTGTTAATAATACTTTCCTTGGCTACTAGCTCACTTACAAAATATATAGATGGTTTTGTAATCAGACTGAAAGTAATTTCTAAAATGATTAAAATAAAATAAAGCTGTTTGTGCAGGCTAAGCCATCTAAATTACAGTCAAGAGAATGACAGACTACTGTTTGGATGGCTGACCTATAAAATGAGGCGATTAAGAACATAACTCAAATGCAAACTGAACATAACTCAAATACAAATATTTGTATTCTACAAAATAATTCAACAACAGTGTCATGAAAGAGAAAGGCTGACCAACTGCTCTAGATTAGAATGGACTACAGAGTAATGAATGACAGCAGAATGCAACAATGATTGGTAATTTCCCTTTGTTATAAATGCATTATTAGGACACCGATGAACACTATATAAAGTATGATTAGATCATAATACTGCTGCAACATTAATTTCCGAATTTTGATAATGAGGAATGCTTTTTGATTTTAGGGGGAAAAACCTGAAGTATTTAGGGGTAAACTGCAAATTTTCAACAAATGTTTCAAGAAAAAGTGTGTGTGTGTGTGTGTGTGTGTGTGTGTGTGTGTGTGTGTAGAAAGAGGTGAGACAGGAAAAGAAAGTAGAAGTTAAAATATTAGAATCTAGGGGAGAGGTTATAAAGGAAATCTTTTATTATTTTTGAATTTTTCTGAAAAACTGAAATTACTCTAAATAGAAAATTAAAAGTAAAAAGGAGCATGATTGCTGAGCAAGAAGTCTCAATGAAGTTCCTATGTTAATAAGGAAAAAAGAAAAGTAAACTGAATTATTCTAGTACTTTTGTTATTCTTGCCCAAGTATGTTTAATTAGTATGAAAGGTAATTATCTTGAAGGTACTAGATTCAGGTATAGCAACCAATCCACCCTAGAGACTCTGTAATAATGTCACGGTTTATAGAACAATCTATCTTGAGGGGCGCCTGGGTGGCTCAGTCAGTTAGGTGTCTGACTTCAGCTCGGGTCATGATCTCATGGTTCACGGGTTTGAGCCCTGCGTCAGGCTCTGTGCTGACAGCTCAGAGCCTGGAGCCTGATTCAGATTCTGTGTCTCCCTCTCTCTCTGACCCTCCCTTGCTCACGCTGTCTCTCTCTCTCTCATTCTCTCTCTCTCAAAAATAAATAAAAACATTAAAAAATTAAAAAAAAACTATCTTGAGATAGACGCAATTAAAAGGTACTAAAACTACAGGTGAACTCAATGAACCAAGTTCAGATACTTGGTGGGTCAATCAATCAGATGGTCTTGAATTTGACAGTGGAAATACAGTAAGGCTAATGTTTCATTATTCCATTATGACAAGGCATGAAACATGAAGTCAATGAGATTTTATTCAGATACTAATTTTAAAAGTAAAGGCAATCCCCCAAACAAAAAACAAACAAAACAAAAAAAATCCTGAGATTTTCTTCCCATTTAAAAAGTTTTTAAACAGTAAACCGTAAATTGGTTGAAAGCTTGGCTATCTATATGAAGTCGTTTCCTGAAGATTCTATATGTTCAAGTTGCTTTATGTAATGGAATACGTAGTTTTACTACTGTTTAACTGACAAGGTTATAATTTTTCCATTAACTTTGTAATTTTAAAAGATTTGCTGCACAGGTGCATTTTTATTAGACTTAAAGACCAAATATTTTTCCAACAGGAAGCAATTCTGACCTTATAATAGAAGCCAAGGAAAAAAATATGACCTATAGTCTGTGGGCACCTGTGTATTACTAGTGCTCAAAGAATTTAGAATGGCTGTAAGGAGAATTAGGCAGCTAGCATAAACTACCTTTAGTGCCTGTATACCCTACCTGTATTTTTTTTTTTAGTATTTATTCATTTTTGAAAGAGAAAGTGGGGGGAGGGAGGACAGAAAGATGAGGAGACAGAGGATCCTAAGTGGGCTCTGCACTGACAGCAATGAGCCTGATGTGATGCTCAAACTCACAAACCAGGAGATCATGACCTGAGCTGAAGTCAGACACTCGACCAGCTGAGCTACCCAGGTTCCCCCCTCCCCAACCTGTATTTTTTAATTCCACTGTTGGGCCTGTAGTTGGGAAGCTAAAAATTGATGTTAGACTTATGACAAAGTTAGCAAACGGAACAGAAAAGATGAAGCATGACAATGCTATCAGGGCCCTGAAACGATTTTTCAGGCTAGTGTGAATTTTATTTCTGATAATTTTAATAATATGAGTAAGACAAACCAAATCTATAAATGCAGAGAAATAGCTTATGGGACACTGTGGAAGTCTAGACTATTGAACAAAATTGTGAGATGTGACAGCGTGATGGTATAGGAGGGGTGACTGGGGATGATCTGTGTTACAGATTCCCTGGGTCTTAACGTTCTCATCTGCAAAGAGAAAGTATCACCCTATTCAAACCCACACAAACAGCATGGAACTAGTTTCGCTTAAATCTCATCTTTAACAAGTAAGGAGAATAGCAATAGTATAGCATGTGTTATGACTAAGTTAAAAAATACCGTTAGTTTATTCAACAAGCATTTATTAGCTACTATGAGGCAAGCACTAAGCTAGGTAAACAAGGAGATCCTGCCCCTGTCCTCAAGGAGCTTACAGTCTAGATGAAGCAGACAGCATTTAATACTACATATGAGGAATACCAAAGGTACTTGTGGGGTGTTAGTGGCGTTCCCAAAATGGTTTATGTAAGCAATCTCTGGGGTGGGAGTTAGGTCGGGAAAGGCACTTGTAAAAGATGGGCCAGAGTTGTCTTAAGGAAGTTAATTGGGGATTGACCAAGCAAAGGGAAAAACGAGTCCAGACCATAGCACTTCCTGGGAACTAAACGCCAGGAAGTTTAGTTCCTCTTCGGCCAAAGAAAAATCAGAAACATTATCATGTCAATTTTTGATATCTGGGACATCAACTCTGCCTAGAGAGTACCCTGGCCACTCCAGGGTCTTTTTACTGTTTTGTTTCCTTCTAAGCCCTACAACATCCCATCCTAGAACGGTACGGAACCCTTCCTGTAAGGCTGAGTTCTTGGCAGGTATTTCCTTTCTACCTCAAAGTGGATAAATTACAAGGACGCAGCCAGAATAAAGGCTAAGGCGGTGAGGGTGAGCCTGGGGTGGGATGTGAAGAAGCCCACAAACAGGTCAATTTCAGGTAACAAAAGGGGGTCTCTCTTCAGGAAAAGAACTCCGGATGCAAGGACAGCAGGGGTTATGGTCCACTTATACTCCCGCCAGGCCCTGGTCAAGGGCACACGGAGAGACACGAGTGGGGACCGAGAGCGCGCGGGAAGAAGCACCTACTGACTAGGAGACCTTTTAGGACCAAGTCCAGGCTCAACGGTAGCCTGCGGGTCACAGCTTCGGAACCCCGCGGTCGAGCAGTAACCGAGGTGGTCGCGGCGCTCACTCACCGCTGTTGCTGGTAAAGTAGAACACCATGATCCCGGCGGCGGCGCAGCGACTCCAGCGCAGAATAGCAGCACTCAACTCGCAAGATACCAGGACACGAGAAGCGCGGAGGCCGCCTGTTCCCCGGAACTCCTCGCTCACTTCCGGCGTACGTCAGGTCGCGTCATAACGCAAGCCCGTCGGCGCCATCTTTAATCCTGGCGAGGAAGAAGGTGTAGGCGAGCTAAGAGGCTTTATTGGCCTCGGGGTTGAAAAGGAAGGATGAAGCTAGAGATTTCGTGGTTGGAAAACACAGCGAGAAAACTGTCTTTTTAAAAGAAAAACACTGCTGGCCGATTTTATTTTCAGAACTTTCACCAGTCTCCACTGGTTATATCTGCCACCCACCACCCCCTTATTAGCTCCCTGGGAGCAGAAACAGTTAGCCTTCTTCACAGGTGTTCACTCTGCTATTCACAGTACTTGACACTGAGTAGAAGCTCATTTTATTTTGAAATGAACCCGAATTCCTCCACTATTCACGTTCTTGTCCCACCACTTGTAAGGCACTTGTTGAGCACATTGTGTGCTTCACTTACCTTATCTGCAAAATGAAGATGAGTAGACCAACTAATTCATGAGTTATTTTGCTAAGGTTAAAAAAGTTAATAGGCGTAAAGGGTTTAGAACATAGTGAGTGCTCAAAGTGGCTAGTGATATTCCCCAGAGGCATATGCTTACTGAGGTTTGGACTCTTGTTGGGCTATTCTGCCTTTTAATCTGAGCTCTTCCATCTATTACCTGTGTGTGATAGGGCAAATTCCAAACCTCTGAACCTCAGAGATCTAACAGCTTTTGTCAAGTGGGAATAATTTCACTCATGTAAAGCTCCCCAGCAGTTAGTTTTGACCTGATTTTTTCCTTTTCACTCCAACAGGCTATATTCTATGAAGTGCACCACGTAACTAAATTTATTTAGAACTAAGAATGTGCCAAATACTGTACCAGGAGCTACTGAAAACAAAGAGAATAACAGTAGCTGACAATCCAGGAGTACTTTAAGAACATACAGCTTCCCTAAGCAAGAACCTAAGCTATATCCTACAAATTGTAATTGTTTCTAGGCCCTCAGTTTTATTCTCAGTAAAATGGGAATAATAATACATAGCTCATAGACTGTGACGAGAAGGAAATGAAGTAAAACTCGTAAAGCGTGTGAGACTGCCCGGCACATCGCAAATGCTCAGTGCCGGTTTTCGTTTTAATTTAAATTGAAATATAAAAAATGAACTAGAAATCTAACCTATTACTAATAAAAAAAAGTTAAACTAAAGACAAAGCTTCAAATGTGAAACATAACTGCCTCGAAAATATTAGGAAGACTACTTGACAAAAGCATGCTAAACCAAGTGACCCCAGAACATCACTCGAGTTCAGGAGGGTGCCTTTATTCTGCCGAAAACCACATTTCCCAGAATGCATCTAAACAAGACCTCAGCAAGGGAGGCCGGCGGTGCCGCAAGGGATTATGGGAGGGGTTCATTCCTCACGGGGCGATTGAGTTTCACCTGCCAAGGGCGGGAGATGTTGGAGACCGCCTCTTTCATAAATCAGGCAAGGGCCAGTGAGCGACCAATCACCGAGCCAGCCCCCTGGAGGGTCTGAAAAGCGGCGAATCAGAACGCAGAGGCTTCAGGCTTCACGGGCGCGCGGTAATTTGAATACAGTGGAGAAGACACTGGCTCCTCCAGAGAGAGGTCGCTTGCGCTGAGGTTCAGGTTAGTGCCACGGCGGGCTGAGGCGTGGGGTGGGACACCGAAGAGAACGGGAGGCTGTGGAACGTGGGGGAGAGTGTCAAGGACAGAGAGCTGTAGCTCAGGGCTTGGCTGCTGGAGACCGAAGCCACCCAGGTTCTCTGCACTTAGATAGAGGTCACCGGGTTTCCATCTTTCTGACGCAGAGTTTCGTTTTTGCCCTGACAGCGTTCGGGGACAGGCGCGCTTTTCTGTCATGCCTGTCCTCATTCAGCCCCAGAAGAGTCTTCTCTTAAGCCGCTCCTGGACATTGAGTTCCAGAGACCCTGGTTTTCCGTTTAACCTTGAAACATGCTTGTGTAATACTTTTCTAGACGTACCTGATCCGAAAGAAAGGGAAGGGAAAACTTGTGTTGAGCAGAAGTGCTCTCTGATGCTAGAGAATGAACGTGCATGACTTGTTTATTTTCAGCAGCCTTAGGAGGTCCGAGTATTTTGCAAATCAGGAAACAAACGTCCTGCTCAAGGCTCCTCAGGCAGTAAAATGGGAGAGGATTAAGCTAAACCTATTTTGTTGCTGAACTCTGAAGAAAAGGCTAGATAGAAACGGTCTCTGCCTTCACTGAACAGTCAGGCTGTTGAGGAAGACAGTTAAGCCAGCAAGAAAATGTCTTAAGTGGCATATTAAGGAAGTATGGGTCTGGTGAGGACAGTCACAGGAAGATATCCCCGTAGAGTATTTTAACTTGGTGTAAATCAATCAAGCTAATTAAAAGGGAAACTGTGCCCTGAAATGGGGTTAAAAAATACTTCCTTCTTGGGAGGATTATTTTCCAACCTGAAACAGATGGACTGATTCTTTTTTCTTGTTCTTAATTGTTACTGTGATGCAGTAACAATTTTTTTTTTACCGCCATGGCTTAAATGTTTATTAAAGTGATTTGCTTTTTAAAATACCCTCACCCATCTAAAAACTTTCTCAGACTCTAAAAGTATAATTTTGATATAGTGATTTCTATACAAATTGGATAAATTGGGTTATTAAAATTTTCCTATTGATTTTAGGAGTTCAGTTAAGAAGATGTCAGCTTTTACTCCAAGAAAAAAGAAGCAGCGTTCTTTGAGTTGTGACAAGTGAGTCTCATCCTAGAAACTCTTAGAAACTCTTAAAAAAGAAAAATCCAACCTCTGTCATATCTTCTCCGTTCTATTTCTTAAAATTTCCGTTATTCTACTTGTCTGCACCTTGTGGCTATAGCATATTCTAATTCTAGTCTGGAAATATTGTAAGCTTTCAAAATTAATTAGTTGGTGCCTTTGGAGAGAATCAGAAAGAGCTTTTTCTATTACTTGGAAATGTATGTCAAATCTTTTATTTCCTTGTTCCTCTCAACTTTCTTATATAATAATTATAGTGTTTTTCATACAGTACTTGTCTGCGAGCAATCCTTGAAAGTCTGCTTATCCAGTGCTTACTACGTGTCATAACAGGTTATAAATCCCCACAGAATAGGCTTGAGGTCAGTTTATTACATAAAACTAATCATTTTAGTGGACATGTAGCCTGTCAAGCCAGGTGAGCTATAACTATATGGGCTATAATTTGTATATGGCCACAGTCTAGATATAGGTTTTAAAACATACATATACACACACCCACATGATATCAAATGTTTTGTTTTTTTAAATTTATTTTTGAAAGAGAGAGTATGTGTGCATGTGATTGGGGGAGGGGCAGAAAGGAGACAGGATCTGAAGCAGGCTCTGCACTTACACCAGAGAGCCCCATACAGAGCTTGAACTTGGGAACTGTGAGATCATGCCCTCAGCCACATTTGGATTCTTAACCAACTGAGCCACCAGGTGCCCCAAATCTTCTTTGTTAACAGTTTGTTTTTGCAGACATTACTGGGACCTTACTTTTAAAAAAATATTTGAATGCTTTGGTAAAGACAAAATTTGAGAACCCTATTTTTATGTATGTATGTATTTTTTTAGTAGGGCAGAGAGAGAGAATCATAAGCAGGCTCCATGTTCAGTGCAGAGTCCTACGTGGGGCTCGAGCTCATGATCCTGGGATCATGACCTGAACCAAAATCAAGAGTCAGATGCTCAGCTGACTGGGCCACCCAGGTGCCCTGAGAATACTATTGTTAAACTGATAGGTAATTTGTATGCATGGTTGTTTGGTAGAGAGAATTGTTTTTAGTTTGACCTACAAGTATAGTTGTTTATTACTTAGTAGTAGATTGGCATAAAATTGAAGCAAAATAAAGCTTAATGAAACTTATCAATGGACTTTGTTTCTTTTCAAAGCCCATTATCAGACATCCCATCAAAGAAATTAATTTTGGACTTTGCTGAAAATATATTTCCATCATCTGGTCAAAATGAAGAAAAGGTACTTTGCTCTCAGCAAGGCCATTTCATTTCAAGTTCACTCAAAACAACTGAAAAAACCAGATTGGCATCTGCAAATCAAGGTTCACCATTTAAATCTGCTGTGTCTACTGTATCCTTTTACAACAAAGATAAGTGGTACCTGAATCCATTAGAAAGAAAGCTGATAAAAGAGAGTAGATCCATTTGTCTAAAATCTAATCGTGAAGATAAATCTTTTCCCATTGTGGCAGTCTGCTCCAAGAAGACCAACAAAAAACCACAAAAGAGTTTAACTTCTAAATATCAACCGAAATCTAAACGCATCAAGCCTGTATCAAAGAATTCTAAAAATTCCAAGCAAAATCGAGTGGCCTATAAGCCAATTGTGGAAAAAGAGAATAATTACTACTCAGCTCAAAATAATCTGAATGCTCCTCGGGTTCTAAGCCAAAAAGTCAAACCACAAGTTACACTCCAGGGTGGAGCAGCATTTTTTGTTAGAAAAAAGTCCTGTCTTAGAAAATTGTCTTCAGAAAACAAGCCACTACTGGTACTCACACAAAAGAATACATCAGAAGTGATTGAAGATTCTGATGTAGAGACTGTCCATAAAAGAAAAAGTTTTGAGACACAGCAAGCGGCAAAGTGCTTATCGCTGGAAAAAGAACCGAATGTTGAGATGCTTTGTGCAAGAAGTAAAAATGAAGAGAAATTAATAAAGGTAAAGAAAACCAAATGTATCACTTTAAAAACTAAATTGGCTGTCTGCAAAAAGTTCAATATATCTAATATGTATATATAGCATGGTTGAACAAAATTTTATTATTTTTGCAGTCCACAGGGCTGCTTTTATGAAGCCAAATAGTATAGTTTAATCACTAGAAAGAATTTAGGGGCAAGGTGCAATGATGAGACTTCTCTTTTTTGGCTTAAGCCTACAACATTTTCTTGCATTAAGGTATGCATTTCACTAAATCCCCTTATTACTAAAATCCAGAGAAGCTTAACAATTTTTATTTTGTAGTGGGTTTTTTTTTTGTTTGTTTAAAAAAATTTTTTTTAACATTTATTTATTTCTGAGAGACAGAAAGAGAGCATGAGCAGGAGAGGGGCAGAGACAGAAGGAGACACAGAATCCAAAGCAGGCTCCAGGCTCTGAGCTATCCGCACAGAGCCGGATGCAGGCTCGAACCCACAAACGGTGAGATCATGATCTGAGCTGAAGTCAACTGAGCTACCCAGGTGCCCCATATTTGGTAGTGTTTTTAGAATGTAGAAATAACAAAACATATGTAGTAGATTTCCAGCATATGGACATACTGTTTTTGTTTCAGCTCGTTATTTAAAGTACTAGATTATTCCATAAAATTTAAATTAAAAAAATTTTTTTATGTTTATTTTTGAGAAAGAGATGGAGAGACTAACATGAGTGGGGTAGGGGCAGAGAGAGAGGGAGACACAGAATCTGAAGCAGGCTTCAGGCTCCAAGCTGTCAGCACAGAGCCCAGTGCGGGACTCGAACCCATGTAGTGTGAGATCATGACCTGAGCTAATGTCAGATGCTTAACCGAGCCACCCAGGCACCCCTTCATAAAATTTAGAGAAGGCAGAAAGTTAAAAAAAAAATTATTTTGTAACCCTACTACTTGGAGATGATCACTGCTCATATATAGTTGGATTTTCATTTATTTTATATAGTAGATTTCCATGGTTGCCATTCTATGCTTTTTTGTTTTTGTTGATATTTCACACAGCTAGCCTAGACTAGTGCTGTCTATTAGAAATAGAATACCAACCATACCAACTACATGCAATTTACAATTTTCTAGGGGATAAGAAAGTTTAACGCAATATACTTTAAATGTTACCATTTCAATATAATCATAAAAAGTGATTAGTGAGGTATTTTAAATTCTCTTTTTGGTATTAAGTCCTTGAAACCCATGTTTATTTTCATTTGCAGCATGTGTCAATTGGAACTAGCTGTGTTGCAAATTCTTCTTAGCTACTTGTGACTGGTAGCTACCCTAATAGTGCAGATCTGACACTTTCTATTATTGACCTCCTATCAGTAATCTTACCAGAGAAAAGTTTTTTCTTTCCCCCCAGGTACCTGGGGCAGAAAGCAATTGAGGCTTTAAGAAAGGCTGTCTCCCAGTTCGGGGCTTGCATGTCTGTGGTGACTTGTTTATACTCATCATAACCCATGCAGCTAGAGAAATGATAGGCTTTCACAGTGTCCAGTACATTGTGAGGCTTATATATTGAGCAATTCAAACTCTAGTCCTTTCCCTCTTCACTACCTCCTCATTCTTGTTCTCATTGCCTCCTCTCAAATTCAATCCCGGTTCATACCTCTTGTAGGAACTCACCTAAACTTCAAGTCTCAATAGCAAAAATTATAAATTGGTGGCCAGTATCCAGCCCATGGGTGTTTTGCTTGGCTTAAATACTGTTAAAAAAAAAAAAAAATAGAGCAGGATTCTAAAGAAATGGTATTTCATGAAAGTTGAAGTCTGATGTATCATGTAAAATTGAAACCTGACAAAGCTAAGCTTTCATTCCTCTATGGCAAACTCTTAGGACAGATTATCAGGCTACCATTTGACAGGTATGGGTGCCGCTAAATCAATGTGTGTATATGTATTTAGATCAGTACAGTTTTGCTATGAATTTCACTTACTTGCTGTCCTTGTAGGCATTTAAGTTTGCAGTCCCTACTAAATATTTCTGCCTGTTTATCAAGTATTGCCAAGCGTATTGCTAAATGGAACATGTACTTGCTGGCTAAGCCGTGACACTCTGAATTTATTCATTCTTCATATTTTTTCTACCAAAAAACACCCCTCCATCTTGATTGGAGTTTTGGTGATACGAGTGTATAAGTTTATCAAAACGGATCAAACTGTATATATTTGCCCTTCACATAAATGTACGTCAATTTTTTGAAATGTACAATTCGGGCTAAAATTGCCAATTTAAAGTGGTGGTGGGGGCTGTCTGCATTAGTATTCTTTCTATTTGGTGATAAAGATCAGGCGTTTATACAGTGACATGATGAATTCTCTGCAACACTCTTTTCTCACTTTCTTTTCTATCCTTTATTTTGAAGGTCTGGGTATGATGGGTTCTGTCTAGTTTTCAGTAATTTTTAGAACCTAGGCTTTACATGCATCTTACATTTGTGGAACTGAGCTCAGCTCAAGATTTTTTTTTTTAAGTTTATTTATTTATTTTGAGAGAGCATGAGCAGGGGAGGGACAGAGAGGGAAAGAGAGAATCCCAAGCAGGCTCCACACCATCTGTGCAGAGCTTGATGCAGGGCTTGAACTCAACCAACTGTGAGATCATGAGATCATGATCTGAGCTGAAATCAAGAGTTGGGCACGTAACTGAGTGAGCCACCCAGGCACCCAACTCTGCTCAAGATTCTTAAGATTTTGTTAACACTCACTACTAGCATTCATCTCTCCTAGCTAATGGTGACTCCTCTTTTCCTTAGACTGTACATCACCTTTCCTGGACTCATGGAGTCCTGAGAAATGGTGAACTGATGAGTTGTCCCATCTCTGCTCGGATGTAATGGTCTTGAATAGGAGTTCTACTTTAATCAAAAGGTTTTTTCCCCCTTTCCTCCCAAGCTATGTATTCTTCTCAAGTGTCACCTAATTAGTAGTGTTAGTGAAATATTTCAGAATGCTTTCTACTTTGCTTTTCCCCCTTTCCTGCTGCTGCTCAGCAAGTGGGATCTAGAAGCCTCTCTAGCCTCTCCAGAGTGTTCGTTTTCTTTCCTTGGCTGCCTGTTTTTAACACTTCTGACAGAAGGTTGTCCCTTCCAATTTGGTGGCTGTTGGGGAAATTTTTGCCATTTTTGCTAATTTTTTTTATTATCATAGAAGGAATGTTCTATAGTCTTTATCCTGTCATCTCTATCAGGAAATAGATGTTTTGACAGGATGACAAATTGCAGAGTTAAAATATGTATGCTCTATTATGTAAATTTAGTAAATATAGGGAAAGTTATCCTTAAAATAGTCTGAAAATTGAGGATTTAAAATCAGTTAAAAAGTGTAATTTGTAATAAACTAGATATTTTGTTTTAGAGATCTGTGGGGATTCGTTCATGAAATAGAAAATAGTTAAGAATTAGAGGGTTTTGGTTTTTTTTTAATTTTCCCTATTCATTATTTTTAGGATTCATCAGGTGGAGTAGTTTCTTCAAGAGAATGTAAACTTAATGAAAATAAGTGTTTTCCTTCAGAGGATTGTCTCAGTGAAAACAAAGCAGGTAAGTAAGAGAAAACTTCTCAAAATGAGTTTTTACTTGTAATAATTTATTACAGGTGTCGATATGGAATTCTATACAATAATATGTTGGGTTGTTTGGTTTGTTTTTTTTTTTTTGATTCAGTATGTGTCTTCTGTTTGTATCTTTGTGTTTATCTCAGTGACACTGTTTTCTATAGTAAGCAATGCAGTGCAGTTTGAAAATGAGGAAGGCAAGGAGACCTTAGGCTGGAATTTAAGACAAAATACTGATGCATAATTAGTCTATGGGATGTAGCAAAGCTACTTAAGCATCCTATAACTTGTCTTCTCATTACTCCTGTTCTACCTATCCTTTACCCAAAATAATAGGAAGGGGTAAAAACAATTTATATTATATATTCGTCATCAAAACCCTACTGTAAGTAAGCATAATTTAAGCCATAGAAAGGACACTGACGTTGGCTTCAGGAACCTTGGGATTGTGTCTAGGTCTGCCACTAATTAACTATGTGGTCTAGGGAGGAGATGTCTAAAGTAAGGGACTAGTCTTCATTTAAATTTCTCTTAGTTCTGAAATCCCATTACTAATGACTTGTGGTGTCATTGCTCAATTAAACAGTATTTACTAAACTATGAATCTATAAAGAGGTCAACTAACACTTTACTAACAATCAGATTCTAGATAACTTTGTTGGTTATATCTATAAGTTTGGAAGTAAATTAAAATTCTTGGAGTATGTATGTTGACTACAGTGAGAAAACTACAGTTCATAGGAAAAAGCTAGGGATAAAACCAAGAGCATAATCTGGAACTATAGCCCTTATGAGGACCTAATGATATTTAGAGGAGGATTGTTCATAATGATATTTGAGATATACTGTTTTTTGTTTTTTTTTTTTTAAATATTTATTTCTGAGAGAGAGAGAGACACCATGAGCAGGGGAGGGTCAGAGAGGGAGGGAGATACAGAATCTGAAGCAGGCTCCAGGCTCTAAGCTAGCTGAGCTGTCAGCACAGAGCCCAACACGGGACTTGAACCCAAGAACTGTGAGATCATGACCTAAGCCGAAGTAGGACGATCAACCGACTGAGCCACCCAGGTGACCCGAGATACACTGTTAATAACTAGTATTTACTAGGTGCTGAACATGTACCAAGCAATGCTAAGTGTTAATATATGTTATGTTTCCCATGGGTTGTGCTATTACTGATATAATAGAACATGTAACATAACAACAGTGGCTTTCTCTTTACAGTAGTTAATAAAGTTTGCTTTTAAAATAAATTCATTTCACAGGTGCCTGGGTGGCCTAGATGCTTAAGTGACCAACTCTTGATTTTGGTTCAAGTCATCATCTCACAGTTCATGGGTTCGAGCCCCACAACAGGCACTGTGTGGACACTGCAAAGCCTACTTGGGATTTCTCTTTCCCTATCTCTCTCTACCCCTCCCAAGCTTGCTCTCTCAAAAAATAAAAAACTGTAAAAAAAATTAAAATTTATTTCAGTATACTAAGTCCATTTAAAGAAAAACATTTGATGAACAAAAAATAATACAGATGGTACAAGGATATGGCAAAATTCATAAAGGTAGTATACAAATGGTAAAAGATTGTAACTTAATAATTACAGTTCATTTCTCACAACTTAGGAAATGGGTTTGTATGCTCAATTTATGAAAGAAGAAACAGTCTTAGGTTAAGTGACCAACCCACAGCAGATCAGACCTGTCTTGGCCTTGTTTCTAGACAATAAACTCTATTTTTCAATGCAAGGTTAAAAGTTTGCTTTTTACTCAGTAACCCACTTGTCCCATGTTCTCTAAATAACTAGTATTTTTAGTATTTTAACTTTGTTCATTTTTTTTTTAATAGGATTTTTAGGGGTGCCTGGGTGGCTCAGTCAGTTAAGCATCCAACTTCAGCTCAGGTCATGATATCACTGTTCCCAAGTTCAAGCCCCACGTTGGGCACTGTGCTGATAGCTCAGAGCCTGGAGCCAGCTTCGGATTCTGTGTCTCCCTCTCTGTCTCTACCACGCACCCACTCGTGCTCTGTCTCTCTCTCTCAAAAATAAATAAACATTAAAATAATAATGATAAAATAGGATTTTTACTTTGCAATAATTTTAGATTTATAGAAAAGTTATAAGGACAGTACAGAGAGTTCCTGTATATTACTCCCCTCATTTCCCCCATTGTTACCATCTTCTATCAATATTGTACTTCTGTCAAAACTAAGAGACTGATACTAGTACGTTACTATTAACTAAGCTGTAGACTTTATTTGGAGTTCAGGTTTTCCATTAATGCCCTCTTCCTGTTCTAGAATCTAGTCCAGGGACCATATTGCAGTTAGTTATCATGTCTCTGTAGTGTCCTTTGGCCTGTGACATTTTCTTAGTCTTCACCTTGTTCCATTCTTTCATGATTTTGACATTCTCAAATACTGGTCACTTATCTGTACAATGGCCCTGAATCTTGGTTTGTCTGATCCTTTTCTCATCAGTAGATAGTTAATGGAATTTGGGGAAGAATGCTCCTGATGGGAAGTACCCTTCTCACCACATTGGATTGGGGGTACTGATGTCCATATGACATTACAGATGATGTTAACCTCTATCACTTGGTTAAGGTCAAGTTTGTCAGGTTTTTTTCACTGCAAAGTCACTCTTACTCCTTTCCCATACTCTTCTTTGGAAGTAAGACACAAAGTCTAGCCCATCCTTTCATGGAGGGGATTAAGCTCCATCTTCTGGGGGGTGGGGATATTCACATATATTATTTGGAATTCTTACATAAAGAAGTGTTGTCTTTTAATTATTTATTCAATCTTGAAATAACTTACGGACACTAACCAGTATGGACTCATGAATATTTTATTTTTGGGGTTATGATCCAATACTACATTGTTTATTCTATTGTTCAGATTGTTTTAGTTTTTAACCAATGGGAGATCTTTTCAGGTCATTCTCTTTGACATGTCCTATCCTTTTGTGTTTTTTTGAGCACTTCTTTATTTTCTGGCACTACAGGGTACTCCAGCCTCATCCTGTATTTTCCCTGCCCCAGTCCTAGAATCAACCATTTCTCCCAGGAAACTGGTGTGTTCTGTTAGGTGTCTATTTAGAAACCAAGATTTGGACTTAGTGTGCTCACTGCTTCTGGAGTGTCACAGCTTCTAGGCCTTCTCAGTAAACAGAGCTAGGAAATATATGTATATATACTAACCCATGTATGCCCACATCTATAATTGTTTCTGTCCATCTGTATATATACTAAGTAAATGTAAATTCAAACTTGCTGCCCCTGACTCAAATCCAATGCCACAGGGTTTATCCCATACTTTCTTGTTTATCCATGGCTTCCCTTAGTGAAAAACCTGGTTCCCACAATTCACTATCCACCCACTTAATTGTTCAGTCCCAGTACACCTGCACAATAGTTTCAGAATTGTTAATTCATACTCCTGTAAGAAATATTTACTGGCTAAAGTATAATATTTACAGTCCCTTTGTCTTTAGCCTTATAATTTTTGGTTAAAACACAATTTGATAAAGATATTTAGGTCAGCTGCCTGGTCTTCCCCTACCTCCTTCATCGCGGTTATGTCACCCATTCTAACACAGGTAGTGTCATTTGTCACAGTGTGCATTCCATCCTGGGATCCCTCAACATCATGATGTTTACATTTATAAAGTTCAACTTAATATTTCCTTTCATGTATTGTGCTTTTGGTGTTGTATGTAAAAACACATCCAAACTCAAGTTTTTGTGGATTTTTCACTCACATTTTCTTCTAGAAATTATACAGTTTTTACATTTTACAAATAGATCTGTGACCCATGGTGAGTTAATTCTGTAGAAGAGTGTTGTCGGGGTTTTTTGCATAGGTCTGTCCAGTTGTTTCAGCACCATCTGTTGACTCTCCTTTCTCCATTCAATTACTTTTGTCTCTTTGTCAAAAATCAGTTGACTGTATGTGCGTGGGTGGGATTGGGGCTCTCTTATTTCGTTCCATTGATCTATTTGTTTTTTCTTTTGCCAATACCATACTGTCTTAATTATTTGTAAAGTCTTGAAATCAAGTGATTTGGGTATTTTGGTCTTAATAACATTTAAAGTTTTATGATTTAAAGCTTTGAGTTATTTTATAATACAAAATTATTGTCATTTTTCCCCCTACCAGTTTCTCCTGATTCTGTTGTCTACCCGATCTTCAGTGTGTCTTCAGTCAATACAAAAAGGTAGGGATTGCTCTTATTTTAATGGTTAAGGTTTATTTAATTTTGAGTTCTCTGTATATCTTTATTATACTATGTAATTTGGAGAGTATTTCTCCCCCCCCCCGCCCCCCACTAAAGGAATATTGAAAATAAGATGAAATCAGGCCCTCTCCTAAAAACTTCATAAGAACCTAAGAGTTAAGAGAAGGGAAAGATCTTTATGGGTTGGAGTGGTAATAATTGCTAACATTTTTATACAGTACCTGACCCATAATAAATAGTTTATACCCATTATTTCACTTGATTCTTATAATAGCCTAGAAGATTGATACTATTAATAATTCCATTTTCAGCAGAGGAAACTGATAGTAATTCACATTTCTTAGAAGCAACAACTCTTAGCAGCCACAACTAGAGTCCATATCTGAATTAAAGCCCATTCAGCTGTATTGTCTTTCCTGGGTGATAATATATTACTAATTGTTCATGTTTAATGAGAGTTTGCAATCTCATGATGTAGGTACCAGGATTACCCCATTTTATAGACCTGAAAACTGGCCAGAGGAGTGAGTAACTTAGAGCAGCTTAGTGCTGTTAGAAATCCCAGCCAACGCTACCACTATCCTAGTCAAAGCTAAGACTGGGAAGGGGGGAAGCATGGGTGGGGTAAACATGATATAGGCTGGAAAGCTCTGGAAAAGAAGTATCTTATGGTCTTAACATCTTCCTAAGTGTTTTTGTCTTTCTGTCCCCACTTGATGATAAATAACTAGAGGTAATGAGTAAGGAACTTCCTAACGGAGTTCTACTTTTAGGGCACCTCACCTTAAGTCACCGCAGAGATTGGGTTGGGTGGGCAAATTTCCTTCTTTAAAGGCCATGTTCCTAGTTTTTGCATCTTTCTGTTTTTTCACCTATGTCTTCTTTCATGACTATTTATTGAGGATTGAAACCTACCACAATTAGCTGATAAAAGTGTATAAACTAATTAATCTAGCCTAAGGAGGTATTAGTATACTCTTGGTTGGATTATTTGAAATTTCTCTTTATGTAGGACCCAAAGGGTCAGATCTCATCAATACCTTGTGGTTTAATCTATGACTTTTACTTTCAGTAGGTTACAGATTCTCCAGGTTCATTGTCTCACATTCATTTTTTGTTTGTTCACTCATTCGGTGAGCATTTATAGAGCGTACATGGTATTGAGCTATACTGAGTTTTGGAGATGTGAAGATAAATAATACATGATCCTATCATGGAAGTTATAGTTAGAGCAGGACAGGCATTATAATAAATTGTTAAAATTGCTAAGATAGAAATAAAGAGATTGTGGTCATATGTGCAGGATGGGAATTGCTGAGTTACTCAGCAAAGATTGTATAAACGGCAGGAGTCAAGCAGCCTAGAGAGTATGTTTTATATTATGGGCATGTACCATTAGTGGTTTGTCAAAGCAGTTTAAGAGCATCATGTCCAGCATTTTTTTAATGGAATAATGCATCTTTCACAGTTATTTATAAACAGTAAGTTATTCAGTGAAGCTTTCTGGTTTTAGTTTTATGTATGTATCTATATTGACCATAATGTAAAATAAATTAATCAAAAAATTTTTTTTGATGTTTATTCATTCTTAGAGACAGAGCATGAATGGGGGAGGGAAAGAGAGGGAGACACAGAATCTGAAGCAGGCTCCAGGCTCTAAGCTGTCAGCACAGAGCCTGATGCAGGGCTCAAACCCATGAACTATGAGATCATGACCTAAGCCAAAGTCAGATACTCAACTGACTGAACCACCCAGGTGCCCCTAAATTTCTTACCATAATGTTGTCAAATCAGTTTGAAAGACATTCTTCTAGTCAAATGATGACAGCATAGTTTGGCTTAGCTTAAAGCATTGGACACTTTTTTCTAGTGTTTTTTTGTTTGTTTCTTTGTTTGCTTTTCTTGTCAGTTTTCTCTGAATCTCTTGCTTTGGGCCTCTGGGTTTTTTCCTTGCCTATTTTCTTTTACCTCCACTTTCCACAGATTTTTATTACTTTGGTCTTTGGAAAACAAAGGTCCTTTCATTAGAAGACTTGGGTTACAAAGTCAGGGCCTACACAAATTGGGTGGAGATTGGAGCCAAATGCAGAAGGCATACCTCAAATAAAAGAGCATGCACTATGTTAGTTATATTCTTTGAAGAAATAATGGTCTGATGATCTTACAGTGTCTTTTGCAATATTAGAAATATACATTTTTAAGTGAGATCTCTAGATTTTAAAATAATGGGCTAATCCACAGTTTTAAACACTGTAAGCCAATCAAAACATATCTGTGAGCTGTATTTGGCCCGAGAGCCTCCAGTTACCACCTCTTTAGGCCAGTCCCTACATTCTTTTCTAATGGGAACAGGTTGCCTCAACATCTATCCAGCCAAAATATTTTTTTTCCTAAGTATTTGAAAATAGGGTGGTGCTTTAGGTGTGAGGACAAGTAGCCTTACTCACTGCCCAAGTAAAGAGTTGTTGGATATAATATGCTGGTAGCTGACTTCCTGTGGAACTGTGAGATTCAGGAATAGAATCTTTATGTTTGCTGTGGTGCTACAGGAATTTCTTTATGCCCACATGGGTAAGCATTGTCCTAGAATTTGGTAAAGCAAAAAAAAAATTTAAAAAGAAAATCACTTTTAAGAGTGAAGTCAACTGCTATTCTTTACTAGTTATCTTGAGCAAATTACTGATCCTCTCTAAGTGGGTCTCCAGTTTCGCATTATTCTAAGCCCTTATTGCTTCTTTTCTGAGCCCTATTACTTATTGTCAATAGAAAGCATTAAAAATTGCAAGGTGCTCTGCAAATGTTATATACATATCTATTTTCGTTTTAATTTCTCAGACATTTTAATTTAGTAAATAATGTTTATAAACTTTCATTTCAAAGATCTTTAATTGAAGAACAGTCTTCTGTGGGATCCATCGTATCTGCTAACGTCTTGAAACAGATCAATACACAGAAAAGTACTAATACTAGAGATGCAAATAAAGAAACAAAAGACCAGCTCATCATTGTGAGTAAATTTAAAACAAAGCTCTCCTGTAGGTGGTTCTTGAATGTAGAATGTGAAGTCAAACATGTTGTCTTAGCATAGTTAACGTGGTTTATAGACATCTGAGTTGTGTGTATGCCAGCTTTGTTATAGTGGTAATATTTAAAACTAGTCAAGTAGATTTGCAAACTGATAGTGTTGGGCAGTACTAGTGATTTAGTTGAATGCTGATGATGCGTTGTCTCTGGATAAGGATCTTTTTTTTAAAAAAAGAGTTTTTTTAAATGTTTTATTTATTTCTGAGAGAGAGAGAGAGACAGCGTGAGCAGCGGAGGGTCAGAGAGAGGGAGACACAGAATCTGAAACAAGCTCCAGGCTCTGAGCTGGCAGTCAGCACAGAGCCCAACACGGGGCTCAAACCCATGGACCGTGAGATCATGATCTGAGCCAAAGTTGGACGCTTAACCGACTGAGCCCCCCAGGCACCTCAAGGATCTTTTTTTTTTTTTTTAAGTTTATTTATTTATTTTGAAAGAGAGAGTATGTGTGCAAGCAAGGGAAGGGGAGAGAGAGACAGAGAATCCCAAGCAGGTACCGTGCTGTCAGCATAGAGCCCCATACGGGGCTCGATCCCACGAACCACGAGATCATGACCTGAGATGAAATGAAGAGTCAGATACTTAACCAGCTGAGCCATCAAAGATCCTTTGATCAACAAAAATTTAATGAGAATAGCTACGTTTTATGAGTCCTGGGTTTGGCAAACTATGGCATGGACCAGATCTGAACTGTAGCCTGTAAAGGTTTGAAAAAAAGAAAAAGGGAAGAGTATGTGACCAAAAAAGCCTAAAATATTTACTGTCTGGCCCTTTGCAGAAAACATTTCCCAACCCATGCATTCATTCAGAACTTGGTATTTTCAGTAGCATTAGTCACTGTGTTATGAGATAGAATGGAAGTTAATAAGCCATGACCTTAATTATTCCTGACTTTTCTATATTCATGAACTTATCTGTGCTTTTTCTGAACTTTTATTTTGTATTTGTTTTTTATCAACTCGAGGCAAAGAATTTTAGTATTCCTAATCACTTAAGGAAAAATACTATATAATGAATATACACGTCCTGAGATTTTTGCTCTGCCTCTTTGAAACAAGACTTTTTCAGGTCTCTCACTTAAGAGCTTAATAAATATGCTCTATTGTTTATCTTAGCCATTATCTTTATGATTTAATCTGATTCCTTCTTAGAACTATGGGTCAAAGAATCTTGATTTTTATTTATTTTTTTTACACCATCAATGAGACCATTTCTTTCATCAGTTTATTGAATTTTTAGGTCTCTTCTCATTCCATTTTGTTTAGGAGATGAGGAAAGAGACATAATAACCAGACTTTTATTTACTATTTTACTTGGGCCAGCATAAAAGAAAAACAGAGAAATCTGAATGAATGGTTGCATGAACTGAATATAGAGCTATTTGTGATATGTTTAGGTGGGTTTTTTTCTTTTTCCCCCAATTACAGGATGCAGGTCAGAAACATTTTGGAGCCACCATGTGTAAGTCCTGTGGCATGATCTATACTGCATCCAGCCCTGAGGATGAAATGCAACACGTCCAGCATCACCACAGATTTCTAGACGGGATCAAATATACAGTAAGTTAAAAATAGTCTTTCAGTTTATTCTAAAAGTAAAACTACTTTAAAAGATACATTTCTTTTGCTTACATATCGGAAGGTCTATATATCCTTAAATATCATCTACAGGTTTTTTTGTTTTTTTTGTTTTTTTTTTTAATTTTTTTTTTATTTATTTCTAGGGGAGAGAGAGAGACAGCATGAGTAGGGGAGGGTCAGAGAGAGAAGGAGATACAGACTCTGAAATAGGCTCCAGGCTCTGAGCTGGAAGTCAGCACAGAGCCCGACGCGGGGCTCAAACCCACGAACCGCGAGATCATGACCTAAGCGAAAGTTGGACGCTCAACCGACTAAGCCACCCAGGCGCCCCTACAGTTTTGTTGTTTTAATATTTGAGGCTGGTGGTATTTAAAAGCTAACTTAGAAAAATTTTTTTTAATATTTATTTTTGAGAGACAGAGTTTGATCAGGGGAGGGGCAAAGAGAGAGTGAGACACAGAATTTGAGATAGACTCCAGGCTCTGAGCTGTCAGCACAGAGCCCAACAAGGGGTTTGAACCTGCAAACTGCGAGATCATGACCTGAGCCAAAGTCGGATGCTTAACCGACTGAGCCACCCAGGTGCCCATAAAAGCTAACTTTTAATAAAAGTGCCATTTCAAACCTTCTATCCTGAATTAAGTGTTGTTCTTGGTTGAGTAAACACCCTTCATCCTTAACTCTAGCCTTCTAAGCGGAGCTGAACAATTAGGATATAAATCTCAGAGAGTTGAGGAGACCTTACTTCCTCATGCCTCCTCACGTTAGTGTCTTCTTTGTAGTAAGGTTAGAAAAACTGCTTTTCTATGACTTCTCCAGGCTTTTTCTTTTCCGAAAGGAGAGGTTCCACTTTTTCATCAAGCACCTTTCTAGGCTAATGCATCCTGTTGTCTTTACGTTCCACCTGCTACTCAAATACATTTTTTTCCTATAATATTTTTAGTGTGGTTTATTAAAACTCTGCTTATCGTAGCACTCTTCTACCTTCCCACTCCTAATAATTCATTGTTTTTTCTCGATATTCCTATGAAGGCTCTTAATTGACTTTATTTTATAGTAGATTATATACATGTCTCCCAGCACGTAGGATATCAGCCTCTTGAGGACAGGTACTTTATTTTAGGCATCTTTTTTTTCCCTTCCCACATTCCTTTAGTCAGATTTCATTCTTTTTCATATCATTTATTGTTCATCTTTTTGTTCTCTCCAGACCAAATTATTTAATGGTTTTATATGTATGTAGTTTTTTTTGTTGTTGTTTTTTAATTAATTTAATCTTCAAATTAAACTGTGACTTTTTATTCTTTCGTCAGGGCTGGAAAAAAGAACGTATAGTAGCACAGTTTTGGGATGGGAAAATTTTGTTGGTCCTGCCACATGATCCAAGTTATGCTATCAGAAAGGTATGGGACATTAGTTTTTTAACTCTTGTTCTCCTACTCCCTCCCTCTCCTCTCACCAAGAAGTCAACCCATGTTGAAGTATAAAACCCCTTTACTGATAGCTAATCCTCTCTGCTCATGCAAAAATAATAGTAACCATCAATTTTGTGTTCATAAATGTATATATAGTTTCTGTTATTCTTTTTTAAAAAAATTAATCTCTTGGTTTTTAACATCATTAGGTAGAAGATGTCCAAGAACTTGTCGATAACGAATTGGGCTTCCACCAAGTTGTTCCCAGATGTCCAAACAAAACCAAGACTCTTCTCTTCATATCTGATGAAAAGAGAGTAGTTGGGTGTTTAATTGCAGAGCCCATCAAACAGGTGTGGTGTATGTCTTTTAATTATTGGCATAATGTGTGAGCAAAATAAAGTAGTTGGGTGAATTCTTCAATGAGCATTTAAGAATGCTACCATTGATGGGCCACCTGGGTGACTCATTTGGCTAAGTGCCCAACTCTTGGTTTTGTCTCAGGTCATGATCTCCTGGTTTGTGAGTTCAAGCCCTCACATCGGGCTCTGTGCTAACAGTGCGGAACTTGCTTGGGGTTCTGTCTCTCCTCTTTCTGCCCCTCCCCTGCTCATGCTCTCTCTCTTAAAATAAAAAAATAAACTTTAAAAAAATAATTTAAAAAATGCTACCATTGATGACATTTTTCTCTGCTACAGTATCCTTGACCATGTGGATAATTGGAGTCATTTATTTCTATTATATTTGGTATTTTGCCCTATATAAAAGCAGGATGAGTAAGTCAGTCTTATATTCATGTACTCATTT
The DNA here is from genome assembly GCF_008692635.1 of Crocuta crocuta. Classification (NCBI taxonomy): domain Eukaryota; kingdom Metazoa; phylum Chordata; class Mammalia; order Carnivora; family Hyaenidae; genus Crocuta; species Crocuta crocuta. Next base: position 356,298 of record NW_027530969.1, read on the forward strand.
CCATACCTGGACTAGTGATTTTAAGTAAGCAAATCTGTAGAGCCCAGATATTGAAGATGTGGCCTAGTGCAGATTAGTATATTTGGCAAAATAATTATTGTCCCTTAATTAGAACCTGTTTTAGGTACTAATGAGCAATGTTCTGGAAGAGGAGTTGGCAAACTTCAGCCCATGGGCCAAGTGTGGCCCACCACTTGTTTTATGGAACTGAGCTATGCTTATTTATTTCCATATTATCTGTGGTTGTTTTTGTAACAGAGGTATAACAGAGATCACATGGCCCAGTGAACCTAAAATATTTATAATTTGACCCTTTACAGAAAAATGGTTGCCAACTTTTTTCTAGAATAGAGAGATTTTGTCTTCAAGGAGCTTTTAGCATAATCTTTAGCTAAGGAGAATTATAACTCAAAGGTGTTCTTTTTACTTGACTTTATAGTATCCCACACTTAGGTCTCTTTCCTTTTAAAAATACTTGATATCTCAATACATCTGAAAATGATGCTAGCATAAATTAAAAAAAAATTTTTTTTTTAGTTTTTATTTCTGAGAGAGAGGGAGACACAGCATGAGCAGGGGAGGGTCAAAGAGAGAGGGAGAATCAGAATCTGAAGCAGGCTCCAGGCTCTGAGCTAGCTGTCCGCAAACCCTTACGCGGGGCTTGAACCCATGAATCATGAGATCATGACCTGAGCCGAAGTTGGGCGCTTAACTGACCAGCCACCCAGGCGCCCCTCTAGCATAAATTTTTTACTGTTGTGTAAGTGTCTCCCTTTCTCCCTCATGTCTACTATCTTTATTACTCTTCCTTATTTTCTTTCTTGTTTTTATCAAATATATGTATATATGGATGTATATGTATGTGTATATATATGTATATATACACACACACAGACATATATAATGCATACATAGACGTACACCCACAAATAATATAGTATCCCTTGTGTGTTTATCAGAAGTTGGAGAGAAAAGCAGCTGCTTTGTACTAGTGATCAATTTGGCCTTTTATTCTAAAGAAGTAGACTATTTATGAAGTGATAATAAGCAAATATAGGCAAATAACATATATTCTCTTCTTTTTCTTATTTCAAAAGCAAAGTTTTCCTGATGGTAGTTAAAACTTAAGTACCCAACTATCAGAGTGGCTATATTAAAAAGTAGTGATGAGGCACCTGGTCATGATCTTAGGGTCATGGGATCAGGCCTCATATTGGGCTCTGTGCTGAGTGTGGAGCCTGCTTAAGATTCTCTCTCTCCCTCTCTCAAAAAAAAAAAAAAAAAAATAGTGACAATACCAAATGCTGGCAAGGATACAGGGAAACTATATCTTTTAGACATTGTTGGAGAGAACATAAAATGTCATGACTACAAAATGTTTGGCAGTTTCTTAAAAAACTAGTCCTATGTTTATCATATGAGAAAGCAATCCTACTACTGGTTATTTATCCCTGAGAAATGAAAACTTACTCTACACAAAAGCCCATAGCTGAAAGTTTATGGCAGCTTTTTTCCAATAGTCAAAGCCAGGAGACAAACTCTTCTTCAGCAGGTGAATGATTACACAAACTGTTACACCCATGCAATGGAAGATTACTTAGCAGTAAAAAGGAACAAACTGTTGATATATGCAACAAATTGGACAGTTGTCAAGGGCACTGTGCTAGTGAAAAAAAGCCCATCTCAAAAGGGTGTATGCTGCCATTTATATGATATACTCAAAATAACAGAATCATAGAGTTAGAGAACAGATTGAGGTTGCCAGGGCTTAGAGTTGGAGGGAAAAGGTAGGCATTATTATACAGAGCGAGCAAGAGAAAGATCCTTGAGATGATCCAGTAGCTCTGTATGCTGCTATGGCTACAGGTGTGATCAATTGTCCCATGACCTGGGACTATATGCAAACATGCCTGTGTTAATCCTTTGGTTTTGGTATTGTACTATACCTATAGAATATATAACCATTGGAGGAAGCCAGGTGAAGGATACATGGATCCTCTGTACTATTTTTCAAGTTCCTATGGACCTATAATTTTTTCAAAATAGAAAAATTTTAAAGATCCCTAAATACCACCCAAATTTCATAGTTAATATGCAAAAATCTTCTTTAGTGTTATCATTTTTTAGGATATCATAAATACAGTTTAGGCTAGAGAGAATGGGAGAGGTTTATGTACTATATTAAAAGTAAGAATCTGATTTTTATAATTTTTTAATCAATAGAAGAAGGAAGTTTCATGATGGTATGTAATCCACCGGAATGTGGGAACATGTTAGCACCAGTACTTTTTTAAGCATTGTGTGACTGTATTTATTTATTTTCAGAGAGAGAGTGTACACTTGCACAAAGGGGAGGGGCAGAGAGAGAGAGAGAGAGCGTCCCAAGCAGGTTCTGCACTGACAGCATAGAGCCCAGTGTGGGGCTTGATCTAATGACCTGAGCCAAAATCAAGAATTTCATGTTTAACCAACCCAAGTGCCCCCATGCATTGTGTGACTGTAAATGGATAAAAATCCAAGAAGTAGCAGAATTTTAACATTTTTGGTGAAGGTAATATTAATTTTAGATACTTAAGTCTTGTTTGAGGAATGGTTTTTACAAAGAAATGTGAATTCAACTGTACTGTTAGCTCTCAATGCACCTATATATCATTGCAGGCCTTCCGTGTCCTGTCTGAACCAACGAGTCCAGAATCCCCAAGCTCTAAAGAAGGTCATCGGGCTTGGCAGTGTTCAGATGTACCACAGCCTGCTGTCTGCGGAATAAGTAGAATCTGGGTCTTTAGACTGAAACGAAGAAAGCGCATTGCAAGACGACTGGTAGATACTCTCAGGTAAGAAATAAAATAAAATGGATCTAGACCCAGATTAGCTTTCCCCAAACCTTTCCTGGCTTATGAGTCAAAGGGAATGATGCTGTGAAGACACTTCTGTTTAAATACTACCAAAGTCAGGCTAAGGCAAGCATTGGCACTGGAAAACAAACAAACACTAGGTGTACTTAGTTTAGGGCACAACATTCCAAGTATGAAACATTGTAGCATGGTGCTTATTAAACCACCCGTGATGAAAGACTAGTTTAATTACAGACCAACACTTTAACAGAATGCAGATGAATTGCTAAAAAATGAAATAGGAAAGCAAAATAAAAAATGAAAAATATAAGTCCAAATTTTTATTAGATTAAGCAGTTGTGAAATTAACATTGCAATAAATATAATTTATACAAACAAAATATAGGTTTAAAAAAACTACAGAAGGGGCGCCTGGGTGGCTGAGTTGGTTAAAGGTCCGACTTCAGCTCAGGTCATGATCACACAGTTTGTGGGTTCGAGCCCCGCATCGGGCTCTGTGCTGACAGCTAGCTCAGAGCCTGGAGGCTGTTTCAGATTCTGTGTCTCCCTCTCTCTCTGACCCTCCCCTGCTCATGCTGTCTCTCTCAGAAATAAATAAAAAACATTTTAAAAAATTTAAAAACTACAGAAATTGTGCATTCATTGTTCATTGACTAGTGTGCAACTAAGTAATTAATGAAGACTTACTATAACTCATAAGTCTAACTAAATGTAAAAGTGAATTAGGCAGGCAACCCACAAAATGGGAGAAATCCATCTAATAAGGGTCTAGTATATCCAGTATATATAAAAGACCTCTTACAAAACAACAATAAAAAGACAAATGGCCCAATTAAAGATGGGCAAAGGATTTCAATAGACAGTTCTCCAAAGAAGAAATACATATGGCTGCTATCAATGATTTACAAAACCATGATGAGATACCACTTCATACTCCCTACACTGTTAGCGATTTGACTTACTTGCTTGTTAATGTACGTGATCTAGGTTGGATGGATGAGTTTCATTTCACAATATTTATTCTCTCAACCTCTGTACTTAGAAGAACTGGTTACAATCTAGTGATCATACTTTGAGGAGTGATCTTCTAGCCTTTTGAGTCTGATACACTTTTTAGGAAAGAACACCCAAGACCACTGTGGGATCCTGTGTTGGGCCACAGTCCTAGTCACCTTGCACATGCTTTATTAAGGGGAGTAGTGAGAATTAGTGTCTATAAAGATTTTTATTTGATAGTTCATTATGAAATACTTTTTTTTTTTTTAGTGTTTATTTTTGATTGAGAGAGACAGACCCAGTGTGAGCAGGAGAGGGGCAGAGAGAGAGGGAGACACAGAATCAAACAGGTTCCACGCTCTGAGCTGTCAGCACAGATCCCAACATGGGGCTTGAACTTGTGAACCGTGAGATCTTGACCTGAGCCAAAGTCAGACGCTTAACCCACTGAGCCACCCAGGGGCCCCAAAATACCTCTTTTTCATATTTTATGTTAAATATTTTATATTAAGAGATACAAATTTGGCATGGGAATACCAGTATCTAACCTACTTCCACCAGGCAGTAGTCTGGGGCTTCTCAAACTTTAAAGTGCATATGAATCACCTGGGGATCTTGTTAAAATGCAGGTGTGATTGAGTAGGTTGGAGTGGGACCTGAGAGTCTCCATTCTCAGGTAGTGATGAATGTTGCTTGTCTGTAGATCATACTTTGGGTACTAAGGCAGTAGGTTATCTATAAGCAATAATGAATAAAAAATTCAGATGCCCTTAAAGGAGAAATAAAAACAGATGCATCTGAGAATACATCTCTTCTCACATCTGTGACATAATTGGCAGCTCTCCTATATGAGGGGCCTTAGGCTTCATTCTCTCTTGTTTATAGAGGCAATATATGCTTAAATCCTTACAGTAGTGGAATATCGTTCCTAGTTGTTTTACATAAGAAGCAATGGCGGCTCACCAGGGATATTAGTACACGTTTATACAGACAGGCTAGTAAAAGGACAGAGTTAAGACTCAGACCTACAGATCTCATGTTTTTTCTATAGCTGATGTCACTTATAAAGACAGTAAGCTGTATTTAATCCAACCAGTATTTTGCTTTGGATTCTAGTAAATTTAGCAATAAACTTTGTGTGAAATTATGTAGTATACCATATGCTTATATCTTTTAACTCTAATAGAATCCAATCTTTAATTTTGTATGTTTTTAAGTAATTTCAAACCTATGGGGCACTTGGGTGGCTCAGTCAGTTAAGTGTCCAACTTTGGCTGAGGTCATGATCTCATGGTTGGTAAGTCTGAGCCCTGTGTCAGACTCTGCTGACAGCTCAGAGCCTGGAACCTGCTTTGGATTCTGTGTCTCCCCCCACTCACACGTTGTCTGTCTGTCTGTCACTCTCTCTCAAAAATAAACATTAAATCTCAAAAATAAACATTAAAAAAAACTATAAAAGAGTAGCAAGAATAGTAAAAAGAAGCCCTTATTTACCTTTGCCCAGATTCATCAAGTTTTAACATTTACTTTCTTCCTGAATTATTTAAAAGCAAGGTATGTATATTATGCTCCTTTAGCCCCTCATACTTCAGTTTGTATTTCTTAAGTCCAAAGAGCTTTCCTCATGTAAGCATACTTGCATTATCAAATACAGGGTATTTAGTGGCAATGTAATGCTTTCCTCTACTGTATGGTCCATATTATCAGTTTCATTGTCTGTCTCCTTGTCCTTCATAGCATTTCTTTTTCTTGCCCAGATCACATTGCATGTAGTTGTCCTAGCTGTTTTGTCTTCATCTTCCTTTGCTTAGAACAGTTTCCTATTCTTTGTCCTTTATGGGATTGAACAATGTGAAGAGTGCTGGCCAGTTATTTTATAGAATATTCCTCAGTTCTGTTGAATTCTTGTAACCATTTGTTTTAATCTTGGTTTGAGCTGGGTCAGGAGAGTTGTGGTCAAAATACAGGTTAGTTTCTGCCTCCTTAAAGCTCTGAGCATGTGGTGTGGTTGAAGAGAAGAGAATAGTTATTGGTTAAAATTGCTGATGCTGATTTTTTTGGTTTTAATTAACAATATTATCCCCGATTAGTTGCTCTTTACCATGGATTACCTGGAGTCAGCTAGATAGGAGAAAATATTTGCAAATCATTCATCTAGTGAGAGTCTGGTATATCTAGTATATATAAAAGAACTCTTGCTACACAGCAATAAAAAGACAAATGACCAATTAAAGATGGGCAAAGCATTTCAATACACAGTTCTCCAGAGAAGAGATACATATGGCTGCTATCAAGGATTCACAAACCAAAACCATGATGACATATCACTTCATACTCACTGAACTGTTAGCAATATGACTGACTTCTTGCTTGTTAATGTATCTGATCTAGGTATGTTTTTTTTTGGTTCTTTTTGCCTCTCAGCAGAATTTTTTCAGGACCTGTTTTCCTGTCTGTTGAATGGTATCAGACTTCCATCTCTAAAGTCTAAGGCATTAAATCATTTTGTCACTTAACAAAATGATTTTATTTTAATCAAGAGTATTTAAAAGAGGGGTGCCTGGGTGGCTCATTCAGTTAAGCATCTGACTCTTGGTTTTGGGTCAAGTCATGATCTCGTGGTTTGTGAGTTCGAGCCCCAGATCAGGCTCTGCTGACACTGTGTAGCCTGCTTGGGATTCTTTCTCCCTCTCTCTCTGACCCTCCCATACTCACTCTCTTTCTGTCTCTGTCTCTCAAAATAAATAAATAAACTTAAAAAAAAAAGTACTTAAGGGATTGCAATTTTATATTTAGATTACTTTAAAATAAGTATGCTAATATTTAATCAGAATTTTAAATTAGTTCCATTGTTAAATTGTCTTTTTTCTCTTGTTTAGGAATTGCTTCATGTTTGGCTGTTTTCTCAGGACTGATGAAATAGCATTTTCTGACCCAACACCAGATGGCAAGTTATTTGCAACCAAATACTGCAATACCCCTAATTTCCTTGTGTATAATTTTAATAGTTAAAGCCAGTCTCTACTATAGAACAGTTACTGTGTGGATGAATTCAGACAGCCCCATAGCCTATAATATGATCTACTTAACAGGTACCAAAATAAAAATACTAAGACACGCACATATACACGTAAACCTATATTTTATTTTTTATGAATTGAAATGTGAGGGATAAATTTCTTGAAAAGTATCTGGGGACTGAAAAAAAGGGAAAACCTTTGGGTAATATATACTGACTAGCACTGGAATCCTTAGTTGTGAAACTTTATGGCTAGAACTAGAAAATGACATGCCTCCTTCATAAAAACATGGACAAAGCAAGGTGGTTTGCACAGAAATGGGGCCACTTCTCTCTGATGAAGAAGAGAAGTGCACTTTTGCACAGGGATTACCTCATGCCCAATCAGAAACACATAAAATTTAAAAACAGGCAAATAATTTCCATGTCCAGTCTTTAAAGGTAAATCCCAGTTTCTGTACACAAAATTTTTACTTTATAGGTATTGGCGGTAGCAACTGAGTTTGAAAATATTTAGAAAGTGTTTTGAATTTTTAATTTGTAATAGGACTTTCCCATCTTTATGGTAAAGAATGAGTAAGGTTCCATATCCTTTGATGTAGAACAGAATTCTGTAGCTTAATGTTTTAATCTTTTTGAAAATCATATTAAGTCATACCTGTCATCAGATTCAATTAACTATAGTAATTGCACTATTGTCATTTCATTAATTTCGGTGTGAAAATGCTAATTGTACTAATCCTTAGTACACTTTTACTGGGGATTGATGTCATTAACAAAATGGATACCTATTTCATTTAGATAATTCATATGGTTACATTTTTAATACTTTTGCATGTTTAAAATACATCTTGTTCTGAGATATCTGGCAAAGGTGGTACAAAATAAATAGTAATATAACTATTACTGTTATATAGTAATATAACTAAAGTTAGTAAATAAATATATCTAGGCCAGAGAACTCATGATGACATATGTAAATACACCTCCATATGCACACATTTTTCTAGTATAATTCTTGGATACTTTCTTTGAAGAGCAAAGAGTTATTCATATTGTTTTGATTCTAAAAATCATTTAACTGCTGCCTGGTGGTAAGGCTCTAAGGGGGTAGTTTTCCAGGTTATAAGTCTGTAGAATCTATTCACTTGCATTCTTTTATTTGCCTGTAAGTTAATATGTTTTCAAATTTTTAAAGCCTGGATTCCAGAAAGAATGTGGAAGTGTTAAGATGTGTGTAATTTTGCAAACATTTTAATGCTGTTTTCTGCACTGCTGTTTTTGTTTTAAATATTTTATTTAAAAAATTTTATGAACTTTATTTTGCTTGCTCAGTGCTTTTGTGATGAATCAATTAAAATTCTTCTCAATATTCTTTGTCTATTTTTTTATACAACCAAATGTATTGATTTTCTTTCTAAATTATTTTTGTGGTTATAGAAACAGTACATGCTCCTTGATTATAAAAACGAATCATTGAAAAACATATCCACACAAAAACCTGCACACTGGATGTTTAATAGCAGCTTTATTCATAATTGGTAAAACTTGGAGGCAGCCAAGGTGTCAGCCACAAAAAGGCACATAGGAAGCTTAAATATTACTGAGTGAAAGAAGCCAGTATGAAAAGGCTACTGACTGGATGATTCCCACTGTATGATATTCTATAAAAGGCGAAACTGGGGAGGCCATAAAAAGATCAGGGTTTCAAGGGGAGGGAGGGATGAATAGGTGGAGTACAGGACTTTTTAAGGGCAGCAAAACTACTATGCTTGATGCTCTGATGGGTCCATCTCAAACGTTGTCCAAACCCATAGAACAGACACACCAAGAGTAAAAATACTAATTTGTCAGTGTAGGTTCATCAGGTGCAACAAGTGTCCCACGGGTGGGATGTTGGTAGTGAGGGGCCATGCATGAGGGGAGAAAGGGTTTGTGTGGGAAATCTCTGCTGCTGTGAATTTAGGATTGCTCTAAAAAAAGCTTCTATGAGCATTGGGGTACATGTGCTCCTATGCATCGGCATTTCTGTATCCCTTGGGTAAATTCCTAGCAGTGCTATTGCTGGGTCATAGGGGAGTTCTATTGTTAGTTTCCTGAGGAACCTCCACACTGTTTTCCAGAGGGGCTGTACCAGTTTACATTCCCACCAACAGTGTAGGAGGGTGCCCGTTTCTCCACATCCTCACCAGCATCTCGAGTTCTCTGATTTGCTCATTTTAGCCACTCTGACTGGCGTGAGGTGGTATCTCAGTGTGGTTTTGATTTGTATTTCCCTGATGAGGAGGGATGCTGAGCATCGTTTCATGTCTGTTGGCTATCTGGATGCAACATGGATGGACCTTGAGGGTGTTATGCTTAGTGAAATAAGTCAGGCAGAGAAGAACAAATACCATATGCTTGCACATATAGGAGGATTAGGAGGAACTTAATGGAGGACCATGGGGGAGAAGAAGGGGGGAAATGGTGGGGGAAAGGGAGAGAGGCAAACCATGAGAGACTCTTGAATGCTGAGAACAAACTGAGGACTGATGGGTGTGGGGGAGGGAGATGGGCATGGAGGGGAGTACTTTTTGGGATGAGCACTGGGTGTTATATGGAAACCAACTTGACAATAAACTATTTGTAAAAATAAATGAATAAAAAATAAAAGCTTCAAAAAACAAGCAAGGAAAATCTGAGAAATTATAGCCAAGGAGACGTGACCGCTAAATGTAATGCAGGGTCCTGGAACAGAAGAAAGACATCAGGTAAAAATCTGAATAAAGTATACCTTAGTTAATGTGTCAGTATTGGCTCACTGGTATGTCAATAGTGACCAATATACTATGGTAAAATGTGGGTAATAGGGACGTCTAGGTGTGGGGTATATGGGAATTCTCTTTGCAGTTTTCCTGTAACTCTAAAATGGACATCTTCGTTATCAACACCTTCATAACCAACACCCCAGGCCAAAAATAAAACACTGCCAGCTGGCCAGAAGTCTCCCTCATGTTCTCTTTAATCATTTTCCTCAAATGCAACAACCTTTTGATGTCTACAATTTTAGTCTGGTTTTCAACTTAATATAAGTTGAAAATGTTGTTAATATATGTTGTCAAGATGCATCCAGGTTATTCCATCTAGTTGAAGCTCATTTTCATTGTTGTATATTCCATTATAAGAATATACCATAATTTATTGGGGTGCTTTGGTGGCTCAGTCAGTTGAGTGTCCAACTTTGGCTCAGGTCATGATCTCGCGGTCCTTGAGTTTGAGCCCCACATCAGGCTCTGTGCTGACAGCTCAGAGCCTGGAGCCTCTTTCGGATTCTGTCTCCCTCTCCTCTGCTCCTCCCCGACTCATGCTCTCTCAAAAATGAATAAATGTTAAAAAAATATGTATACCATAATTTATACTACTGTTGAGCATAGCTACCTTTGCTATTACATGCTACCTTTGTGATAAATCGTGTCCAATGTATGGGGTCTCTTTCTGCCTGTTTATTCCCACTAGCCTTGCTGGTCATCCTTACACTAGTACCACATTGTTATCATATTCTTGAAGTTGGTATTGTAAATTCTTCACCTTTTTTCTCTCCAGAAGTAGTTTGTCAATTCTTGATTCTTTACATTTACATGTACAGTTTACAGTCGGTTTAAGATCCTCAAAAAACCATCAATTCAAAAAAACATCTGTTGAGATTTTACTGGAATTGCATCACATCTACAGATCAGTTTGGGAGGATTGAATGTAAAAGATATTTTATCTTTTTCTGGGGTATTTCCCCATTTAGTTTCTCAGTAATAATGGGGTTTTCAGTGTAGTTATGTAATTTTTTAGGATGTATCCTTAAAGTGATATTTGAAGCCACTGGAAATAAAATTGTTAAAGTTTCATTTGTTTGCTGATAAAACATAACAGACTTTTCTATATTGACCATGCATTCAGCAACTTTTCTAAGTTTATTTAAATCTAAAGATTCATTGGTAGATTAGTTTTGGATTTTCAGGTTGTTTTTTTCTTGTTTGTTTTGAGAGAAGGTGCAGATGCACACATGTGTGAGCAGGGTAGAGGTAGAGAGAGGGAGAGAATCCCAAGCAGGCTCCACACAATGCAGAGACAGACACGGGGCTTGATCCCAGGAACTGTGAGACCATGACCTGAGCCGAAATCAAGAGTGAGATGCTTACCTGACTTGAGTCACCTAGGTGCCCCTGGATTTTCAGTTTTGAAGCAATGTCTCATTCCATTTTTCATGAAAAAAAGCTTTAAACATCTCCCCCTCGTCTTAGTTGGGCTGTCCTAACAGAAATAGCATAGACTGGGTGGCTGAAACAATTTAGGTCTCTGGTTGGTTCCCAAGGCTGGCAAGTTCATTATTATCAAGGCACCGGCAGATCCAGGACCTGGTGAGCGTCTGCTTCCTGCCTTGCTTGTAGCCTTCTTGCTGTATCCTCATGTGGCAGAGCTCCTCTCAAGGACACTAATCCCACTCAGAGGGCTCCACCTTCATGACCTAATCACCTCAAAACCCTCCCTGCCCTTCCAGATTCCATCTGGAAGACTTCAACATGAATTTCAAGGGGACGTAAACTTTCTAATCCATAGCAACTATAAAATGTTTACTAGTAGCTTGTTAGATATACTCTTTCTTATGTTAAGGAAGCTCCTCTCTATTCCTAGGTTTCTAAGAGGCATTTATTTTTCCAAGAGGCTTTTTAAACATTTAACACTGGATTTTATCAATATTTTTCTTCTTTGGAGAGAACTGATTTTTCTTCATTGGGTGAATATGGTGATTACTGTTCTTAAGTCAACCTAGTCTTGCTGAAATAATCTCAACTTGGCCTTGAGGTTTTTATGTTACTGGCTTTGGTTTATTAATATTTTGTTTGGGATTTTCTTCATCTGTTCATGAGTGAGATTGGGTATCTGTAGGATGTGCACAGATGTTTCCTTTACTCATTTATGATGTTTGTTTTTCTTTTTTTACTCTCTAGATGACTCTTGCTAAGGCTTATTAGGCTTACGAATTTTATTCATATTTTCAAAAACAACTTCTGGCATTGTTGATCGTATCCATTATAGAGTTTTCTATTTCCTATGGTAGGTTTTCTATTTGTCTTTAAATTTTTATTCATTTCTTTCCTTTTGGGAGGGAATGTTACTTTTTCTTAGCTCACCAATTTTTCAGGCTTTCAATAGCATTTAAGATCATATATCTCGGAGCCCCTGGGTGGCTCAGTCAGTTGAGCATCTGACTCTTGATTTTGGCTCAGGTCATGATCTCATGGTTCGTTGGATCGAGCCCCATGTCAGGTTCCATGCTGGGTGTGGAGCCTGCTTGGGATTCTCTCTCTGCCTCTCCCTGCTCATGCTCTCTTTCAATAAACTTAAAAATAAAAGACTAAATCTCTATAAACACAACTTTAGCTGTATCCCATAAGTTTTTATACATACCATTTTTATTTTTTTGAAAGCACATGTGCATAGGGCAGAGGGAAAGGGAGAGAGAGAATCCCAAGCAGGCTCCACACCAGGAGCGGAGCCAAACTCGGGGCTCAATCTCCCAACCATGAGATCATAACCTGAGACAAAATCAAGAGACCCTAAACGGACTGAGCCACATAGACACCCCTGTATATAGTATTTTATTTATAGATCTCTAATTTCATTTTAATCCACAAATTGTAGATTAAGTAGAAACCAGGAGGCAACAAATAATCCTACTTATTATCTCCATTTTTTTTTTTTTGAGAGAGAGAACGCAAGCACAAGCAGGGGAGGGACAGACAGGGAGTGAGACACAGAATCTGAAGTAGGCTCCTGGTTTCGAGCTGGCAGTGCAAAGCCCAACATAGGGCTTGAGCCCCTGAACCGTGAGATCATGACTGTGAGATCATGACCTGGGCTGAAGTTGGATGCTTAACTGACAGAGCCACCCAGGTGCTCCATCTCCATTTCCCAGAGATGCAAATAGGCTCTTGGAGGCCTTACACTGATAGCAAAGGGAGACTTTGTGGGAAGTGAGAAAGCTACTTGGGAGAAGCCTGTTTGCTAACTATAATTAATTACAGTTGTAATTAATACAGCAAAAATTTGTCCCACTGTATCCTCAAACCAGTCACATTACTTTTCTGAGAATGAGGCAAATGACCAAAAAGAAGGCAACATCTAAGACTTTAAAGAGCAAGTTCCAGCACAGGAATATAAAATGTTCTTACCATTGGTATCAGATTGTCTGCAACTTAGTGTTGACTTCAAGGCCCTCTTCAGATACAAGAGGGAAAGCATGCAAGATCATTTTGCAACGTCTGCCATTGACAAGTGCTGTCAATGTGCTGACCCAGTCCTCGGGCATTAGTTTGTTCCCATTCAGATACTCTAACTGTAGGAACTGGACACAAATTTCTCAAGGATAAGAAGTATTCAATTATGTATTAAAAAGCTGTAATTCATGAGAATGGACCAAGAGGGATACTCACTGCCTTGTGAGCTTAGCAGACCAAATAAGAATGAAATCATATAAATCAAAGTTAGGGTAACTAAATGTCAGGGCGCAAAACTGTATATAAGATTTATCTAGAAGGCAGCTTTCAGTTTGCCTTTTTTTTCTTTTAAGTTTGTTTCTTTGAGAGAGCATGGGTGAGTTGGGGAGGGGCAGAGAGAGAGGGGGTTCAATCTCCCAAACCATAAGATCATGACTTGAGCCAAAACCAAGAGTTGGTTGCTTAACCGACTGAGCCACCCAGGCGAGTTTATTTATTTATTTTGAGAGAGACAGAGACCATGCAAGTTGGGGAGGAACAGAGAGAGAGTGAGAACCCCAACCAGGCTCTGCACTGCCAGAACAGAGCCTGACGCAGGGCTCAAACCCACGAAGCCGCAAGATCATGACCAGAGTTGAAACTAAGAGTTGAACACTTAACTCAGCCACCCAGGCGCCCTCTGACAGTAATTTTTAAAACTCTTTCTACAGTCAAGTCTGGGTGTATCACCTGGAGTCACAGGCACAATACATGAACAAAAAATCCCCAGGTGGCTGTGGCACACAGACTGAATTAGAAAGTGCTAATTCAAATCACCTTCATTTCAAAGATTAACAAAATGAGGCCACAAGAGAGAAACAAACCCACCACATTCACTCAATATGTCTAATGATGACACTCAAATTAATGAAGTATAAAGGTCTTATACTTCTGGTAACTAAAGTCTCCTTTATTCTATATCATTCTATTAGAGTTTTATTTTTACAGCAGAACTGTGATATGCTTAAGGTATAGATTACTAAAGAAAACATTAAAAAGGGATCTCAGTACAGAAAATACATTTAATAAATTAAAGCAACAGCCAAAGATCCAGGGAGATCCAAGAGCACAAAACAAGCCTTAACCAAAAATGTCTGGAAACACCCAAGGAGCCAGTCTTTTGAGCCATTTTTCTTGGCTTCTAGTGACCATATTTAATAATGAACGTATCAGCCCAAAAAAGGCCAGCAAAAAGTTTAATGGTTTAAAAGATAAGCAAACATACACTTATGTTTTACTGTGCAAAGTGCTACTTCAACAGATCCGTTAAAAATAAAGAATATGTGAGAAACATTAATAAAAGTGATAGTCACTCAATCCAAATTAATGTTAGACATACAGTTTATAGCATTTTATTACTGCTAGTGTTTTAAATCTGTATGTACAAACTCAAATACTTGAGTAGGTAGTTTCTTAAACTTTATAGAAAACCTACTACAATCTCAAATGCTTATATTCATAAGCATGTTAAGAAATAATATAAGTAACTGTTCAAATGTTAACTAGGTGCTACGGTCCTAAAAGAGGCCACTTCCAAAAAGTCTAGTAATTACAGATTATCATAGAACTATATAATGTCTTCCAGTAAACAGAACAGTTAGACACATGAGTCATACATAAAGCTCAGCCATCACGGACACAAGGTGATCACTGGACATCCATTTCCAGCGCTGCCACAATGTGTGCAGCGGAAGGACGATCTTTGGGGTCTTCATTAGTGCATACAGAGAAGAGTTCAATAACTCTCTGGTACGTTTCATCCAGCTCTTCCATATTAATGGGCGGCCTCGTCCCCAGTGCTGCATAGTATGCTTCATCGTCAAAGTCACTTTCATCAAAAGTTTTATCTGCTCGTGAAGGAGTTGAAGATTGAAACAAACAAAATAACTGTTATGTTGTGGAAAGGCTTAGCAACTTCTCAAACTCACCCTCCCAAAACAAGAACTCATCATCCAGTATGCTTTTCAGGGTGTCTCTTCAATTATACTGCCATGGTGAAGATTAGCAACTGTCACGGTTCATAGGTTCCAACCCCCACCCTCTTACTGTAGCTTTCCAGTCTTTCCCTTAAGACTGTGGCAGGATTCTCAGACAAGGAGTTGTGATACTGAGGCTATTGTTTCCAGGAAGCAACTTTATTTGTACCAGCATGGCTCAGTTGGGTTCGTGCCTGAAGAACTGAGCCCCCAACGCCAAGTGGTGTAGTTTTTTATATATTTTCTATTTCTTTGTCTCCCATATATGGTAACAGACAAACATGCAGTCTGATTAAGTGGTCTCATGTTACAAGGTCGTGAGGGATGTTGTCACATATGCTTATAGCCAGGATGCCTTGAGGTTTTTTGGTTTTGTTTTTCTTTCCTTAAGGGAGGGGACCCTACCACAAGACAAGAGGAATTTTTAAGGAAACTTTCTGCTCTGCAGGATTTTCTCAATTTATCTCCCTATTATCAATTAACCTACATCTCATTTATATGAGAGTAAACTGAGATAGCACCAAATTAGTCAGTTGTAATATAATCCACATCTCATGCCACTAAATCAAACAATATCCTGTTTTAAATTTCAACATAATAGATAAAAAATAATTTGATAAGCTAATCTTTAGTTCAAACTGAAGAAATTGGGATTTATGTTAAAAAAATGTAGTTATACCTTCATCATCATCATCATCTGGAAGATTAATGTGTGGAATAGATAAAGTCATCATTTCCCACAGAGTCAGGCCAAAGGCAAATATGTCTGCCTTGTCAGTGATAATACCATTCTCTTCCAAAGCTTCCTTGGGTTTCCAAGGCTCAGTGCCAATGTAACAGGCCTCGGGGTCAGTCACTGAAACGAGTACGATACAAGTTAAGTTGGTCATAAGGGCAAGCTCTAAAAATCACTAAGAAAGGCTAGCAACCCAAAGAAAAATGGGCAAAACAGGTAGTTTAAAGGTTAAGAAATGTAGACAGTAAACATGAAAATACACTCCCATCTCATTCATAAGAATTACTTTTTCCTTATCACATTGTTAAAAAGCTAGTCAGTTGGCAAGGGTATAGAAAAACAGCAGTTCTCTCAGAAGGTGGCAGGAATACAGAGAGACAGTGGATGTCAAGAGCACACACTCTGGAGCCAGACTGCCTTGCCTGGGTTCAAAGGCATCTGTGAGCTGAGTGACTGTGAGGAGATCAATGCATCTCTGTGCTCCAGTTTCTCCATTTTCAAATGATGCTATCATTAGGCAGAGGAAAGTACCATTTCTCTGCTTTCTGTAATGGCTACGGCAGGGGAAAGGATAAGGGTCAAACCACACATTGGGTCTTGAAGCTTCTGCCCAGGAATGACATGGGCCTACTCCTATTTCCATTTCCTTCCTCCTTCCTTCCCTCCCTCCTTTCTTTCTCCTTCTCTCTCTAATAGAGAAAAAATGGGAGGAGGGAGAGGGAAAAAAGGACAATTCCAGCAGTCAGGAAACCAAAGAGCCAGGAGACAAGCACTCATTCATTCATTCACTCAATGTCCTGGGGGGTACATCTAATAAGTACACTCTGAAGATAGAGTGAGAATGAAGAAGCCAGACTGGGACAGCACCCAGCATTGGATGGCAAGAACGAAAGATGTCCTTATTACGGCCTTTTCACTTAAACCAGCTTGAGGACAGTACACTTGTGAAGGCAGTCATGTCCAGTATAAGCTCCCTGAAGGTTTTCCCCTTCTACCTAAGAGGCACCTAATGGAATGCTCAACTAGGTAAGAGTCTACACATGGTTGACAAGGGCAGTGACTCTGGTGATAAAGGAGTCAGTCATACCTCATTCTACGTAGGTCAGATTCCTACAGGGATGTGCCATGCCAAATAGCTTTCTAGAGCTCAGGATCTAATATCAATCGGAGCTCCAATCTTAGATGCCAGCCAAGTGCATTTCCGCTGATATTTGTCCGAGCGTGAGATTAGAACTTAAGCATAATGGAAGAGGTTTCCCCACATATGTTACTGATCAAGACTGCTTCTCTGTGAAGATGGACTGTTCTGACCAAAGTCTGATGTGATCATAAATTGATGGTTCACTCATTCCCTTTTGTCGATACAGAAACAACTGATATTTTGTTGCCCTTTGCTGCATTCAAAAAGGTTAAGCAGACATTACCTAATTTAGTTCTCATGCACATTATGTCAAACTGAAAAAATTAAACTGAAGCTTCTCCTCATTTAATTAGCTGAAACATTATTTATTTAGGGATGCCTTTCTCAACATCTAGGCTGCGTTAAGTGACACTGTCATGTTCACATAATCCTTTCTATCGTAACAGTCATTACATTTTGGTATATATTATTCAAGAGCAGCTTTCTGTCCTAGATTATGAACCCTAAAAGGGTAAGAACTGAAAAAAACAGAAGAGGAAGGAGACAAATATATTCTATGGGATGCCTGGGTGGCTCAATCGGTTGAGTGTCCGACTTTGGCTCAAGTCATCATCTTGCAGTTTGTGAGTTCAAGTCCCATGTTGGGCTCTGAGTTGACAGCTTAGAGCCTGGAGTCTGCTTCAAGTTCTGTTTATTCTGCCCCTCCCTCACTCATGGTCTCTCTCTCAAAAATAAATATTAAAAAAAATTACAAATGTATTCTCCAAGGTCAGCATTACCTTGATAGCAAAACTAAAGACACTACAAAAAAAACCCAACAATAAAACTACCAGCCAATATCCCTGATGAATATTTATGCAAAAATCCTCAATAAAATATTGGCAAACTTCATATAATGGTATAATTAAAAGGATCCTTCACCATAATCAAGTGGATTTTACTCCAGGGATGCAAGGATGGTTTAAGATTGACAAATCAATCAACGTGATAAACCATATCAACAAAACAAAGGATAAAAATCATACAATCATCTTGAGGGGCCTGGGTGGCTCAGTGGGTTAAAAGCATCCAACTCTCCATTTCGGCTCAGGTCATGATCTCACAGTCTGTGAGATCAGATCAAGCCTTGCGTTAGGCTCTGAGCTGACAGAGCCTGTCACAAAGCCTGTTTGGGATTCTTTCTTTCTGTTTCTCTCTGCCCCTCCCCCACTTGCATGTGTGTGCTCTCTCTCAAAATAAATAAACTTAAAAAAATCATATCATCATCTCCAAAGAAGCAGAAAAGGTATTTGACAAAATTTGACATCTGTTCATGATGAAATCTAATAAAACAAAGTGGGCTTAGTGGAAATATACCTCAACATACTAAAGGCCATATATGAAAACCCACAGCTAATATCAATCTCAATGATGAAAAACTGAGAAATTTTCCCCTAAGATCAGCAATGATATAAGGATGTCCACTTGTGCGACTCTTATTCAACATAGTACTGGAAGCTCGAGCCATTGTAATCAGACAAGAAAAAAAAAAAATAAAAGGCATCCAGTTTAGTAAGGAAGAAGTAAACTGCAGATGAGATGACATACATGTAGAAAATCCTAAAGACTCCACCAAAAAACTATTAGAAGTAATAAATGAATACAGTAAAATTTCAGGATATAAAATTAATATACAGAAACTGTTGTTCTCTATAACAAAGTAGAAAAAAGAGAAAATTAAGAAAACAATTCCAGGGATGCCTGGGTGGCTCAGTCAGTTAAGCATCCAACTTCAGATCAGGTTTTTGAGTTTGAGCCCTTTCATCAGGCTCTCTGTTGTCAGCGCAGAGCCTGCTTTGGATCCTCTGTCTACCTCTCTGTCCCTCCTAGCTCTCTCTCTCTCTCAAAAATAAACATTAAAAAAAAAATTTTTTTAAAGAAATCATTTTAAATCAGTTTAAAAACAGAGCAAACAAAAAAACAGAATAGACCTACAAATTCAGAGAACTGATGGTTGCCAGAGGGGACAGGGATGGGGGGGGATGAGCAAAGTGAGTGAAAGGGAGATATAGGTTTCCAGTTATGGAAAGAATAAGTCATAGGGAGGAAAGTTACAGCATAGCATTGTATGGTGACAGATGGTTGGCTTCAGTAAGCACATCACAATGTATAGATTTGAATCACTGTGTCGTACACCTGAAACTAACATAATATTGTGTGCCAACTATAATTAAATTAAAATCAAATTATAATCAATTAAATTATCAATGAAAAAATACATATAAAACTTTTAAGAAAGTGTAAGGACTGTTTATCCTATTTTCCTCTATGTTCATAATACTTGGCACAGTGCTTGACCATACTAGGTATTAAAAATATCTGCTAAACAAACAAACAAACAAACCTAGAGATAACCATTGTTAAAATTTGGGCTTGTCACAGAACACCTTATATTATAGTTGTGAAACATGTGAATATCCCACCATTAAAACACAAAACTTAAAAATAACTTTTAAAGGGCCACCTGGGTGGCTCAGTCAGTTAAGCATCCAACTTCTGCTTAGGTCATGATCTCGCAGTCTGTGAGATGGAGCTCCGCATCAGGCTCTGTGCTGACAGCTCAGCGTGTGGAGCCTGCTTCAGATCCTGTGTCTCCCTCACTCTCTGCCTCTCCCCCACTTACACTCTGTCTCTCAAAAATGAATAAATGTTAAAAAAATTTTTTTAAATTAAGTATATATTTTTTTCCAAACTTTTCTTAATGTATACATATTTAAGTGCTATTTTATGGGGGCACCTGGGTGGCTCAGTCGGTTAAGCATCCGACTTCAGCTCAGGTCATGATCTTGCAGTTCGTGGGTTTGAGCCCCGTGTCGGGCTCTGTGCTGACAGCTAGCTCAGAGCCTGGAGCCTGCTTCAGATTCTGTATCACCCTCTCTCTCTGACCCTCCCCTGCTCACGCTATTTCTCTCTCTCTCAGAAATAAATAAAACATTAAAAAAAATTAAGTGCTATTTTATGATGTTGATCTCACTCAATATATTTGGATATACCATTCCTACAAATATAAACCTGTATCATTTTAATGGCATTCTATTGTGTGGTGGTACAATAAATTAAACCATCCCTTACTGGTAGACATTCACCTCAAGTTTTGCATAGTCTGTTCTGCTACAGTGTATATTTTTATAACACAAGTTAGCACATACACAAGTAAAAAAAGATTAATTTTCCCCCTATTACCTAATTGTTATTTTTAAAGTGCTTAGGGGTAAACTTCCTCATAACAAGAAAGCCTTAGCCCAAGAGAAAAAGACAAAAGAAGAGAAATGCCTTCTTTTTTTTAATTTTTTTTTTAATGTTTTATTTATTTCTAGGAGAGAGAGAGAGAGACAGCGTGAGCAGGGGAGGATCAGAGAGAGAGGGAGTCACAGACTCTGAAACAGGCTCCAGGCTCTGAGCTGGCAGTCAGCACAGTGCCCGACGCGGGGCTCGAACCCACGAATCGCGAGATCATGACCTAAGCGAAAGTCGGATGCTTAACCGACTAAGCCACCCAGGCGCCCCGAGAAATGCCTTCTCTTAATGCATGGCTGGTTTAGTAGCTTTAATCAACCATAAATTAATGAAGCAGATAGTGCTGATAAAGGAGCTGCAGAGACATCTCCCCTAGGCTTGAGAAAGCCAGGGGGAGAAAGCCAGATTGAACTTTTAATTTTAATTAAAAGTATCTATTGAAAAACCCAGGGTTTATGGCTTCACAGGATGGGCTGATGCCAGGTACCCATGAAGATTTCACGTGTTAGTATTTTTATCAGGATTATTGTTTTCGTTACTGCTGTGTCTTCAGCGTTGCATGGGTTTTGATTCTTCTGTCGTAACTATTTCTTCTACAAGCCTAAGTCTCTTGGTTTTGCAGAAATTAATATATCAGGTTATTATTATAAAAAATGTCTGCAGTGGCCAATTATTTTTTGGAATATGTTCTTGAGAATGAATGATAGGATCAAAGAGCATTTTGAAAGGGTTTGGTTTTTTTTTTTTTTTTTTTTTGGTGTGTTTTTGTTTTTTAAATACAGATTTCCAAATTGCCCTCTGAAAAGACTATACCGTTGTAGTAGTTACCAGTGCTATTCCAGTAGTACCAGTAGGTTGTACTCTCCCCCTTCTGGACACAAAGAAGGATGCACTTTCTGGCCTGTCAAGGTTGGATGGAGCCACCTGACTTGTTCTGGTCAGTGAGTTGTGAAAGAAGTGGCTTGTGTCATTTCTAATCTGGAGCATTTAATTGTTAGTGCAAGACTTTCTGAGGAAATTAATTTTTAAAAATTTCAAATACGTATTAATTTAAATAGTCATGTAGCTAGTGGCTACTGTACTGCACAGCTCTGAAGCCTTTTTTATCCTCCATACATAACAATGACACAGTGTTCTATATAGTGGATGTTCTAGCAGCTTAAGTCCTAAAAGTGAGAATGGAATGTAGCCATAATGGACCTGTAGCCTGAATAAGCTGTGGCTGCTTTAAGCCACTGAAGGTTTTGAGGATTTATGCTACTACAAAGAAACTTATCCTAACCTGAATGATACCTGACAGGATACTGAATGATAACCTGAATTGCAACTTCTACTTAGCGTATGAGAGTACATGTTAAGATATCCTACTGCTCATAGTACCATAAAGAAATTTTTCAAAGAATTTTTCAGTACCTATGACTTTTTAAAAAAATGGTTTCTAACACCCAAAAAATAGATAATCCAGTGAAGAAATGGGCAAAAGACATAAATAGGCACTTTTCCAACGAAGGCATCCAGATGGCCAACAGACACACGGAAGATGTTCAACATCCCTCATCATCAGGGAAATACAAACCAAAACCACAATAAGACACCACCTCATACCTGTCAGAATGGCTAAAATTAACAACTCAGGAACAGATGGTGGCAAGGATGCAAACACTTTTGCACTGCTGGTGGAAATGAAAACTGGTGTGGTCACTCTAAAAACAGTAAGGAGGTTCCTCAAAAAATTAAACATAGATGGGGCACCTGGGTGGCTCAGTCTGTTAAGCCTCTGACTTCAGCTCAGGTCCTGATCTCATGGTTCATGAGTTCAAACTGTCTCGGGCTCTCTGTTGTCAGCAAAGAGCCCACTTCAGATCCTCTGGTTCCCCTCTCTGCCCCTCACTAACTCTCTCAAAAGTAAGTAAAATGTTATAAATATTAAATAATTTCTGAAAAAATAGAGCTACCCTACAACCCAGCAATTGCACTACTAGGTATTTATCCAAAGGTACGAAAATGCTGACTCAAAGGGGCACATGCAGCCCAATGTTTATAGCAGCACTATCAACGATAGCCAAAGTATGGAAAGAGCCCAAATGTCCATCAACTAATGAATGGATAAAGAAGACGTGGCATATATATGCAATGGAGTATTACTCGGCAATCAAAAAAAAATGAAATCTTGCCATTTGCAACAATTTGGGTGGAATTAGAGTATTTTATGCTAAGTGAAATAAGTCAGAGAAAGACAAATATCATTACGATTTCACTCACATGTGGAATTTAAGAAACAAAACAGATGACCATAGGGAAAGGGAAGGAAAAATAAGATAAAGACAGAGAGGAGAAAAACTATTAGAGACTCTTAAATACAGAGAACTGAGGGTTGCTGGTGGGGTGTTGGGGGGGGGCGGATGGGCTAGATGGATGAAGGGCATTAAGGAGGGCACTTGTTAGGATGAGCACTGGGTGTTAGATGTAGGTAATGTATCACTAAATCCTACTCTTGAAAAAATACCATACCATACCATACCATACCATGGTTTCTAGCTTTGGCGTCTTTCTTAAGCCCAATTTTAATGAATTGTTTATCTGTAATTTTTTCCTACTACTCTTTTTTAACATCTTCAATCTATGAGGATTAGTGTGATGGAAAACAGCTTTATTTTTTCTAAAATGTCCACACATCATCATTTGCTATCTCAATGACTTCTTTCTCAATAATACTAAACATCAGTTTTATCATATAGTAAACTTGATATATTTGGGACTACTTGACTTCCTTAAATTTTTCTGTCTATTTTGGCAGGAATATCACTGCTTTAACTACTGTGGCTTTATAATACTTCTTAACATCTCCTCAGGAAAATTCCTATTCATCATTCTTTCACAATATTTTCCTGGCTATGTTTGAATATGTTATCAAGGATGAACCTCACATGTTTACAAACCATGAACTGTTACATGTTCTAAAATAAAATAGATCATATATTCAATCACTTCTGCTTTCTGTCATTATGGCTTCATTTCTTTTTTTTCTGATGTGAATTGAAAACTCAAACTTAGTTTCATAAAGGTTAAATAATGAAAATGTTTTGCTTTGAGTAGTGTTGACCCTATGAAATAGGTTTTGATTTGATTTTCTAAGTGTTGTATACCTGGAATTTGATTTCAGCTAAGAATTATTTACAAATATTTTGAATTCCTAAAAAATGTGGGTGTTTTTGTTACCAATTATATCACTAATTTCTAGATTTACAGCACTGAGGACAATGTAATCTCAGGTTCTCTCTTGTAACTTAATGTGTGTTCAATTTTAACAAATATTTGGATGCATAAAGATTCACCTTATTATCTACTCAGATATTCTACATCTTAGTTTTGTCTATTTGGTCTACTAAAGACTGAGAAAATGATGCTAAAAATGTCTTATTTGTATTGTTTCCTAATTTCTCCTTTATTTTTGAAAGTGTCAACTTTGTAGCAGTTATATAGTCTAAAGGCTCATAACAGTCCTATCTTTGTGAATGATTACAGATATCTTTATAAAGTCACTCTATTCATCTTGGCTTTTTAATTTGACTCAACTTATACTTGAGCTAGAAATTTAAGTGTACAAAAGTTCTAAACAGCATTTATTAACCTTCCTTTTACCATATATTCATATGAAGAAGCAAATTTAAATGTTATTTATTAAATAATATGTTTAAAGCAGGGACCCTGTTTATGAGGCTGGCTCTGTGTTCTTACCAAGATCTTAAATTTGCTGAGAATGGTCA
This sequence comes from Crocuta crocuta, assembly GCF_008692635.1. Lineage (NCBI taxonomy): Eukaryota > Metazoa > Chordata > Mammalia > Carnivora > Hyaenidae > Crocuta > Crocuta crocuta. The sequence goes on from NW_027530969.1 coordinate 380,354, forward strand.
GTATTTATATCAGAGAAGCAGGAGTCAGGGCAGGCCAAAGGGCCAGCAGAAGACCTAGCTTTATTAGCACCCCTCTTTCCTACTTCCACCTCAGTTTCCCCAATCTTGTCACTATGCAAAACTAAATGAATTCCTTTACAAAACCTTGTTAAAACTCTGTTTTCTATTCCCAGACCTTTCACCACATAAAAATCCCAAGCCAGGTTAGAAATAGTTCCTAACGGAGGACCATAAGGGAGAAGAAGGGGAAGAAAAGTGGGGGAGAGGGAGAGAGGCAAACCATGAGAGACTCTTGAATGCCGAGAAAAAACTGAGGGCAGATGGGGGGGGAGGGGAAGGGGGGTGATGGACATGGAGGAGGGCACTTGTGGGGATGAGCACTGTGTGTTATATGGAAACCAACTTGACAATAAACTATTAAAAAAATTTAAAAAATTTAAAAAAATTCTTTAAAAAAAAAAAGAAATAGTTCCTAAAGTCATCTTCAGTTAAAGTATATTGATTAAAATACAATAATTTATATTGGTAAGGGAGGGGGCTGGAGGCTGAGTGGAAAATAGACAAGAAAGGAAGGATATTATTTAGTATATACTTTAATACACAGTTTTTAATTTTAAGTATGTAAACCTATTACCTATTTAAATATGTAAAAATTAGAAACCTAAAAATTGCATAAAAATAAAGTTTTAAAAATTCAAATAATACTTACCAGTCATATTTTCATCCAGTGGTAAAGAGACTCCTACATCACAGATTTTAATGGTTTCAAAATCACCTTTAATTACAACATTTGAGGACTTTATGTCTCCATGAAGCAGTTTCTTTTCTTGGTGTAGATACTAAAACGGTGAAAATTTAATACATCTGAGCAAATATATAAACTGATAAAAATATATGATAATCTCTAAACAAGAATAACAACTTGAACTCCCTTCCTGAACTGGACAATTGTATCTGTTCATCATTTGAAATGATCTGAAGTCAGAACAGGGAACACCCTTTGTTAACACAGTCTGCCACACTGACCAGACCTCACGGAGTCTTTGAAAATTAATGTCCAGGCTAACTTTTTGATTTTCAAACCCATCTCATATTAAAAGAAGACATTGCAGCTTTAAAACTATACCACAATTGGGGCACCTGGGTAGCTCAGTCAGTCATGATCTCATGGTTCATGAGACTGAGCCCCATATCAGGCTCTAACAAGGGGAGCCTGCTTAGAATTCTCTCTCTCCCTCTCTCTTTGCCCCTCCCCTTCTCATGTTCTCTCTCTCAAAATAATAAAAATATATTTTAAAAAATATATCAAATTTTACTTGAGGCTAGTCATTTTTGGATAAATTTGGGACCTTCACAATGAGGCACACTTTTCTCAAATTACTGAGGTGATGCAGAACAGCAGATGACTAAGGATCACAGAGGTTACAGGCAGAAGAGGAAGCAGCAATATAATCTAAGACTATATTTTGTTTTACACATTAACTCTTTCTTAGTAATGATACTCACCCATAATCAAAAATAATCTTGCTATACTGTTATTTGTTCATTCATCAGCATTTGAGCATCTACTATGTGAACTAGGCTTGAAAATATTGCAAAGATAATTTTTGGTATATACCTTGGAACACTTACTGTGCTTAATTATTTTATTTTATTATTTTTTTAAGTTTATTTATTTTGAAAGAGAGAGAGAGCGCGCTGGGGAAGGGCAGAGAGAGGGGAACAGAAAGAATCCCAAGCAGGCTCCATGCTGTCAGCACAAAGCCTGACATGGAGCTTGATCTCATAATCTGTGAGTTCATGACCTGAGCTGAAATCAAGAGTCAGATGCTTAACCAACTGAGCCACCCAGGTGCCCCTTACTGTACTTAATTCAAATGTTGTTGATCATAAATTGAATATGTCTAAATATATTTATAGTGAAATTTGGCAATTCCCTTATCCATATACATTTAGTCATTATTTATTAAATAATTCAAATTATTTAGTTTATCCTTTCCATTTAAAATCAGTTTTTCTATATACATATTAAAATATATTTTTAGAAATACCATCCTACAATTTGACATTTCATAAATCAATTTTATACTAACTTTTTAAAAAAAATTTAATATTTATTTGAGGCGGGGCACAGAATGCAAGTGGACGAGGGGCAGAGAGAGAGAGGGAGACATAGAATTCAAGGCAGGCTCCAGGCTCTGAGCTGTCAGCACAGAGCCTGATGTGGGGCTTGAACTCACAAACTGCAAGATCATGACCTGAGCCGAAGTTGGATGCTTAACTGACTGAGCCACCCAGGTGCCCCACTTTTATACTAAGTCTTAACATGCAACTTTGATGTAAGTATCAATACATGATCCACTTTTGAGTCGTTCAACTGAGTTTTAGAGCCAGCATTACTTCTGTTTGGTTACTTAGGATAAAGAATTAAAGAATTCTTTTCCTGGGATGCCTGGGTGGCTCAATTGGTTAAGCGTCAGACTCTTGATCTTCTTCAGATCATGATCTCACCATTTGTGAGTTCAAGCCCCGAGTCAGGCTCCTCATTGACAATGTGCAGCCTGCTCTGGATTCTGTCTTCCCCTCTCTCTCCTCCTCCCCTGCTCTCTCTTGCACTCTCTCTCTTAAAATAAACATTAAAAAAAAATAGACTCTTTTCCTTCTTTACGCAGTATCTGTCAAAAGGCACAACAATTTCTTTGCATAACATCGATTGAACTTTTTTCATTTAAGCCACAGATGTAAACTGATAATCAAAACTTAACATCCCACAAAACAATCTTTAAGCGGTTTACTCATATTAAAGAAGGGTTAGGCTACACCCCCAGGAATAATTACTAAATTTGTGTTAAATTGACTAATCCTTTTAAGTATACCTAACACATGATCTCTATAAACAAAACTACCTGGCTTGGGTTATTTGAGGCTATGTAAAGGCTTCAAATAATACTTTGCTGATCAAAATAAGGAAATAGTGCACTATGCAATAGGAGAGTTTATAAAGACTTTAACTTAGGGTAACTAATTTTTTTGGGGAAAAAAAAAATCCCACCTTGTAATTAGGTATATATAAAGTCCCACAGAAGTCATTTAAAATATAATAGCATGGTTACCTTTAACCCTCTCGCCATGTTCAAAGCAACTTTTAAAATTATGGCTGCTGGGAAAGGATCCTGGCTGTCTTTATTTCGTTCTTCTATTAAGTCATTTAGAGACTTTTCCCCTCCATATTCCATAGCAAGACACAGACTACCATCACTGGCTTCAGTGAAAGCACGATAACCTTAAAGAAAACAGGACATGTTCTTATTAGAATAGGGAAGAACAACTGTATTTATGTTTTTTTTTTTTTACAATGATGTGATAGAAAACGTATCTGGAGTAACACTGATGAAATACAATGAAACCACTGTTTATAAAGCTAATTCAGTATAATTAGCTTTATAATTTAAAATGACTTCAATGTTTGTGAACAGTATCACAATCAAAATATTTTTAAATGTTCTATGCCTTCTTAACATAATGGTCTCACAAGTCTTATTTACATTAAAAATGAAAATAAGGAAATTCTGTAAATGAAGATCACTTAATATTCCTGAATTCTGTACAGTGCCAGCTTCGTAATGACTGTATTTATTCCCATGAAATTTTAAATATATATAAACCTTAAAAATATTATATGATAATTTATATTTTAGAACAGTCACAATAATTTGATTGTTCCCAAACTCCACCACCATCTTTATTTTTATTAGTGAAAGGTTAAGATATTATAAAAACTGTTTCTGAATAAACACACATACTACTTCGAAATAAATTTAAACTTACCTACAATGTTTGGATGATGGAGATTTTTCAAAATCTTGGCCTCATCTATTAGCCTTTTTTGATACATACTTTGATAATGATCGTTACATCTAGGGTTAATCTTTTTCACAGCCCAAGGAGAATGAGACAAACCTCTTGGAGATCTTAAAAAAATAATCAAATATAGTATAGAAAGAATAATAACCATAATGCATTTCAAATGACTAGGAAGAACTTACAAACTTTCAAAAGGGCTCAAGAATAATTCGTTTTAAACATTTTTAAAAAATATTTTCAACTATCAACACCTCTGCTACATATCCTTTTTAATGAAAGATATATAGCTGACAAATCTGTTAATTATAAGAGAAGTCTGATACCTATTGCTGAAAGGGATGGGTTAAAAAGGGATAATTAGAAGGAAAAAGATGGAATGTTAAACTTCAAAATTATTATACTATTTCCTGATTTTTCCATTCCAGCATCTTAGACTACCAACTACTTAACAAATATTTTACTATATGTACCACAGGTAAGTTACAGAATGGCCAGTAATAAACATTAATGTCCAAGAAGTTTAAAGAAGAGATGTACAAAAAACATTTGGCCCATATGTGATCATGCAAAGAACAGCAGATTTTTCTTAACCAACAAATATTGTGCCCCTACACTACCCAGTCCATCCTGTACCGTTCACCATATACTCAAAGATGCATATATGTTTAAGAAGATAATAAACATACAAATGTGAAAAAAATATAAACTATTTTCTAGGAAGATACAGCCATTTGAAGAATATTTAAGGTGTGAACATTTTGAGGTCTAAATAAATACATAAAACAAAGTCAGGGAAAAGTTTACCTGATAAAAGTAGGTAGTTATTTATGGGTACAGAAAATTAAGAAGGACAAAGTATATGTGACATATAGGCACAAAAGCTAATGAAAGAGCCTCAAAAGTTAAAGATAAAAAATTTAACAATAAGAAGATAAAACAATAGGCCAAGTCAGGAACCCACTTAGCTTTTTACTACCTCATGAACACACCTCTATGACTGCAGGACCTTTGTTCTTTTTTTTCTTTTTTTCTTAAATCAAAAAAACATGAACTCAAAGGATCGCTAGATTTCTTAACTTACCATACATCTATCATACACAAGCTTATCCAAACTATTCTTAAATCTCCAGTTTTAGATAACAACAGTATTTGAGAATGACCTCTCCCATATCATTTTATTATGAAAAATACATTTTTCAAGGTGCCTGGGTGGCTCAAGTGACTAAGTGTCTGACTTTGGCCCAGGTCATGATCTTGTGGTTTGAGGATTTGAGCCCCACATAGGGTTCTGCTGACAGCTCAGAGCCTGGAACCTGCTTTGGATTCTGTGTTTCCTTCTTTCTCTGCCCCTCCCCTGCTCATACCCTGTCTCTCTGTCTCTATCAAAAATAAATTAAACATTAAAAAAATTTTTAAAAACAAAAACCAAGACAGACAAAAATGAAAAAAAATAGACATATCAGATGATGAGGTTGGAGAAATATCCCAGAAAACAGGGCAAAAACAGAGAAAACAGAAAAACTGCCCCCTCTCCAGGTAGATAATAGGAATTCCTAACAGAGAAGATAATGGGTGATGGGGTGGGGGTGGGGGAGAGGCAGTGAAAACTATCAACAAAGTAAGTTAAATAATAACATCATAAATTTAAGACTAAGAATTTTCAGATTCCAAAAGGTCCACACCCATGTATGTCATTGTGAAATTTCAGGAACACTGGTGACAAACAGGAGATCATACAAGGTTCCAGGACAGTGGGAAAGACAGATAACATAAAACAGATCACATAAAAAGCTTTAGAAATCTCAACAGCAACACTATATAAGCTAATAAGCAATGAAGCAATACCCCCGAAATTCTAGAGGAAAATTATTTCCAGAGGAGAATTCTGACCCAGAAAAACAAAAAGGGCCATTCAAGTATGAGAGTAAGATGAAAACATTTTCAAAAATGTAGATTCTCAAAAATGGATTTCCTGTGCATCTTTTCATGGGGAGCTACTACATGCCCTCAATCAAAATGAAATGTCAACCAAGGAACAGTAAGATGTAAGATACAGAAAAACAGAGGCTCCAATTCACTGGAGAAGTAAAGGAAGTGTCCAGGTTACCAGCAAAAGAAAATCCCAGGTTGACAGGGCCACGTTAGGAGTGGTACGGTCAGGCAGTGACTGCTATCTTTCAGTATCTTTCAGTATGTGAAGCTTTCTAATGAAGTCTCTCATACAGTAGAACTTTGTTGGCAACGCAGTTTACATTTAAGGACAATTTTTTTTTACATTTATTTAGTTTTGAGAGACAGAAACAGAGCGTGAGCGGAAGAGGGTCAGAGAGAGGAGACACAGAATCCGAAACAGACTCCAGGCTCTGAGCAAGCGTTCAGCACAGAGCCTGACATGGGGCTTGAACCCACAAACCATGAGATCATGACCTGAGCCAAAGTCAGACGCTTAACTGACTGAGCCACCTAGGTGCCCCATAAGGACTTTTTTTTTTTTTTTAAAGGGAGTAAAAACGAGACTAATCATGAACCTGTAAGAATTTTTTCCTTTCAAAATAGTTTGGACAAGAGTTTTTAGACACTAAGAGTGTTCATAAAATAAAAAGCACAAAAACACACAAAGACGTGTTTACACAGCAAAACATTTTTTAAGAATAGCCACTTATATATAATTGCTATGTTATTCTCAATTCATTAGCTTGTTTTAAATAATTTTTTTAACATTTATTTATATTTGAGAGACAGAGCACAAGCAGGGGAGCAGAGAGAGAGGGAGACACAGAATCTGAAGCAGGCTGGAGGCTCTGAGCTATCAGCACAGAGTCGGGAGACGGGCTCGAATTCATGAACCACGAGATCATGACCTGAGCTGAAGTTGGGCGCTTAACTGACTGAGCCATCCAGGCACCCCTCAATTCATTAGCTTTTTACTGAAGAAAGCATTTCCATTTGGAAACAACATAAACCTAGATGAAGCTAAGGATATGCTGGGAGTCAGGCTAATTCTAAGAATGCATTAAGGAATATATATTGACTTAAGTTGCTTGCCACTTAGGAAACTCCTTACAGAGTAAGGAGTAAAAGAAACAACTTTTTTTTTTTTTTTTTAAGTTTTTTTACTTATTGAGAGAGAGTGGGAAGGAGCAGAGACAGAGGGAGAGACAGAATCCCAAGCAGGCTCTGCACTGTTAGCACAGAACCTGACACGGCGCTCAATCCCACAAACTGAGATCATGACCTGAGCAGAAATCAATAGTCAGACACTTAACCGACTAAGCCACCCAGCCACCCCAAAAGAAACAATTTTTTAAAAGATGTGTTTGTTGACACTTATAATTTCATTTTTCTTTTAACACAATTTTCCTACTGTAAAATCCTATTTATACCCTCTCACTTAACAACCTAAGGAAAAAAACATAACTTCTTTAAATAAGAGCATCTTGAGAAGGCTACTCTCCAAACAGGAGACTAGCAGTCACTGTCATCCCCCAAAATTAGCATCCCCTCTGAGATTATCTTATTGAGAATCCTGCATTGTTACCACACAGGAACCCCAATCCTCCATCCCTTTCCCTTCCCACACAAGCCAAGGAAAAATTGTAAATTACTTCTCCCTTAGTAATCCATCAGGATGAAGCTAGGAGAAAAGTATACCAGAAAAATCTCTGACAAATTATAAATGTTCTAGGACTGGAATATAGCAGTCGGATAAAATCAGGAACATACCTCAAATCAAAATATTTGAATTTTCATATTCTTCTTTGTCTCCAAGTACAATGCAACTATGTTCCATGTGAAAAGGTTAATCTGGAATGTTACACTCACCTTTTCATAAGGTAGACATTTACCCCAGTACCAAAGCCAAGCTTCTGCATAAATGGAGAGGCTGGAATATTTATACATGGAGTTGAACATAATGCTGATGTCAGAAAGAGAAATAAAAAAATCTAAAGTTAGTGTGAAAAGACCTCTACAAAAGCATTCTAATGTTTTCAACATATGAGTATTAATTGGCATAGTCTTTTGGAGAGCAATCTGATACTATCTACCTTAATTTTAAATGGATATCCTTTGACTATGTCTACTTTTGGAGCCCTATCTCATAGTAACACCAAAGCAGGAGTCAGCAAACAGCCTATATTTGTTTGGCCCACAAGCTAAGATTTATTCTTAGATTATTCAAGTGTTGTAAAGAAATAAAAAAAGAAGAATATGTGGGGTGCCTGGCTGGCTCAGTTGGTAGAGCATGCAACTCTTGATCTCTGGGTTGTGAGTTCGAGCCTCATGTTTGGTGTAGAGATTACTTACAAATAAAAAAACCCTTAAGAAGAATATGCATCAGAGTCCCTATGTGGCCCACAAAGCCTGAACTATTCACTCTATGCTGTTTGCCAATGTGTGAAAGACTTCATAGACACACATGCATGCACACACATATATCTGAATATTGGGATCTGATTTTGTGACTGCAACAAACAAACAAAACACCTAAGTAATCACCATTAGAGTCATAATTATACTATATTTGTATTACAGAGCATTATACAATCATTAAAAAAGATGAGATAGAAGAGTCCTACTTTTGTTCATGAACAATTGAATAGCTTTCTCATCATGAACAACTAAAAAACTTGAGGGGTACCTGGGTGGCTCAGTCGGTTAAGTGCCCGACTCCAGCTCAGGTCATGATCTCGCAGTTTGTGGGTTTGAGCCCTGCGTTGGGCTCTGTGTTGCCAGCTCAGAGCCCGGAGCTTGCTTCAGATGCTGTGTCTCCCTCTCTCTCTGCCCCTCCCCTGCTCATGCTCTGTTTCTGTCTCTCAAAAATGAATAAACATTAAAAAAATTTTTTTAATAAAAATAAAAAACTTGATACAAGTTTTCAGACATTTGACAACAAATGTCTGAGAGAAGAGAAACAAATGATGTGAGGCCTATCAGTGCCCTAACGCACTTTCTGGACTGTAGCACAAAGAAAGACAGACCAGAAATCTTATCAAATTTAGGAGACAGATCAGGGATTAAGGAGGACTAAGAAGCCAGAATTTGTGGAGCATAGAACTACAGGGAGCCACAAAATGAGACAGAAACCTCGAGTGACCTGAAAAGAGGTCTCCGTGAGTGTGTTTGGTTATCTGCACATAAAATGAACAGAACTCTCCAAAGTCAGGGAAAGTACCAAATGCAAGCAGTAGACTCAACAACTATCGGAGATCACACAGGTCTAGGAATAGTCCACTTACCATCAGCCAGAGTGTGGTAACTCTGTAACACACATTGAGTAAAGTCCTTTAAATGATCACAACTTAATAGTATAACTATATTTTAGCCCAAGGAAAAGGTTTAGAGTAAAGCTTAAAAGCAAGCCTCAAAAGAAACAAGCTAACATGCAGGTAGCTTAACTGGACCATAACAAAATAACGCATCCCTGCAAGGAACAACAAAATCTAGTGTTCAACAGTGTAAAAGTGTCCTGCAGCCAACTGAAAATGGCAGGGCTCAGTCAGTTAAGCGTCTGACTTCGGCTCAGGTCATGATTTCATGGACTGTGGGTTTGAGCCCCACATCGGGCTATGTGCTGGCAGCTCAGAGCCTGGAGCCTGTTTCAGATTCTGTGTCTCCCCCTCTCTCTCTGTCCCTCCCCAGCTCATGCTCTGTCTCTCTCTGTCTCAAAAATAAATAAGTAAATACAAAAAATCACAAGGCATGAAAGAAGAAACATAATCCATACCAGTAGAAAAATAAACCAATAGAAACATATCATAAAATAACAGTAAATATAGAATTTGGGGGTTAAGAACCTTAAAATGTAAATCTTAAAATAATTTACTCAATAATGTAAAGGAAAATGTGAGCAGAACAAGCAAAGATATAAAAAACAATCCTCATGGAACTTCAAGGAATAAAAAATACAATGGATAATAATAACATCATCTTAGAGGAGAAAATAACTAACTTTTAAGACAAAGCAACAAAAACTACCAAAATGAAGCACACACACACAAAAAAAAGATTAGAAAAAATATATAGGGGTGCCTGGGTGGCTGAGTCAGTTAAATGTCCGACTCTTGATTTCAGCTCAGGTCTCAATCTCACAGTTATGAGATGGAGTCACCTGTTGGGCTCTATGCTGGGTATGGAGCCTGCTTGAGATTTTCTCTCTCCCTCTGCTCCTCCCCTGCTCGCACATGCTCTCTTGTGTGTATTTGTACTGTGTGTAAAAAAATAAGTAAATAAATAAAAATAAAGGAAAAATATAAAGAAATCATCAGTGAGCTATGCGACAATAGCAAAATAGTAGATTTAATCCAATCACAGGGAATTACATTAAAGGCAAATAGTCTAAACAGTGCTGTCCAATAGAACTTTCTGTCATGATGGAAATGTTCTGTATCTATGTTGTCCAGTATGGTAGTCACTAGTGATATGTGGTTATTCAGCACTTGAAAAGTAGCTAGTACAACTGAGAAACTAAATTTGTAGTTTTATTTAATTTTAATTCATTTGAACATAAAAAAATTTTTTTTAATGTTCATTCATTTTTTGAGAGAAGAGAGAGGGAAGTTGGTATGAGCAGGGGAGGGGCAGAGAGAGGGAGACACAGAATCCAAAGCAAGCTCCACAGAGCCTGATGTGGGGCTCGAACCCATGAATGGTGAAATCAGGACCTGAGCTGATGCCCAGCTAACGTAAGTTGGATGTTTAACCAACAGAGCCACCTAGGTGCCCCATTTGAACCTAAATTTAAATCAGCACATATGGCTAGTGACTAAACAGTCATATTAAAGGCAAAAGTTGTCAGAATGGATATAAACAAAACAAGACCTAACTACATGCTATCTATAATAAACTCACTTTAAATATAAAAACATAGATGGGTTAAAAGTTTAAATAAGTGGAGGGGCGCCTGGGTGGCTCAGTCAGTTAAGCCTCCGACTTCGGCTCAGGTCAAGATCTCACGGTTCGTGGGTTTGAGCCCCGCGTCAGACTCTGTGCTGACAGCTAGGTCAGAGCCTGGAGCCTGTTTCAGATTCTGTATCTCCCTCTCTCTCTGACCCTCCCCTGCTTGCTCGCTTGCTCTCTCTCTCTCTCTCAGAAATAAATAAGACATTAAAACATTGTTTTAAAAAAGTATTAAGTTGGAAAACATATGCTATTTAAACACTAATCAAAATTAAACTGGATTGGCTCTACTACTATACATAAAGTGAACTTCAAACAGACAGTACAACATTGGATAAATAAAGACATTTCATAATAGTAAAGGGATAAATCATCAAATAACCATCCTAAATGTATAGGTGTCTAGTAACAAGCTTCAAAATACATAAAGCAACCACTGATAAAACTCAAAAGTATATAAATCCACAATTATACATGGAGACACCTCTCTCAGTAAGAAAAAAGTAAAATTAGTAGATACAGAAGACACGAACAAAATAACATAGGTAAAGCAACCAGCTTGACCTAAATGATATTCACGGAACACTGTACTTAAGAACAGAAAATATGATCTTTTCAAGTGCCTGAAACATTCACCAAAATAGATAAACCTCAAGTCAAGAAAGAAAATGTAAAAATACAAGTATCAGACATGAAAAAGGAGTGATCTCCACAGATGCTACTGACATTAGAAGGGTAATAAGGTAATAAAACTATACCATGGATAACATTTTGCCCCTATATTTGACAACTTGAAAGTGAAAAAATTCTTTGAACACTAACAAAGCTTACACAAAAAGAAATAAATCATTTAAAGAGCCATATAGCTATTAACTGTGAAGGCACAGTTAAAATCTTCCTCCTAAGAAAACTTCAGGCCACATGGTTTTACTGTCAGTAAAAGAAGAAAACCAGTTAAGGAAAAACTTATCAATTCTACATACACTCTTCAAGAAAAAACAAAGAAACACTTCCCACCTTACTTTATGAATATAGAATACACTGGTATCAAAACCAGAAAGACATTCCCAAAACATATACCTATAGTCCAATATCCCTTGTGAACATAGAAAATATTAGCAAACTGAATCAAACAATACATAAAATATATCATGACAAAACTGGTTTATCCCAAGAATGAAAGAATGAAAGGTTGGTTAAACATTTGAAAATTAACATAATAGGGGCGACCAGGTGGCTCAGTGGATTGAGTGTCCGACTTTGGCTCCAGTCATGATCTAGCAGCTCATGAGCTCAAGCCCCGCATCGAGCTCTCAGAGCCTGGAACCTGCTTCAGATTCTGTGTCTCCCTCTCCCTCTCTGCTTCTCCCCTGATCATGCTCTGTCACTCTCTCTCTCTCTCTCTCTCAAAATAAATGAACTTTAAAAAAGAAAAAGAAAATTAATAGAACTTACCACATTTAAAGAATAAAAAAAGCAAATTATCCCAATAGATTCTGAAAAAGCTCTTGACAAAGGTAAACATTCATTCATAATAACTCTTAACCTGATGAAGGATGATAGAAGAAAATAAAAGGAAATCCCTCAACCTGATAAAGGAGAACTATGAAAAACCTACATCTAACTTCACTGGGGATAAGGCAAGAGTCGCACCTCTTCTATTCAAAAATACAGTAGAGCCAGTGACATAAGGAAAGAAAAAGGAAATAAAATAATACAGACTAGTTAAAAAAAAGAAAGAAAAGTAACACTGTATTTATCTACGACAGTACCTACTACGTATATAATAGCCTAAGCCGTCCCTAAAAAAGCTAATAGAGTGAATAACTTTAGCATGGTTTCAGGATACTATTTGTTGAAAAGATTATCCTTTATCCACTGAACTGCCTTGGAAAATATCTTTCCCTCACAAGGGCACTGCATGTATGAGAAGGGGAGAGGTAAAGTAGTTCCTTAATGGTTCAAGTTGATTCTTCATCAGGGAGAACCTCCAAATCTACTAGACGGTCAAGAAAATTACCCAATAGATGGCCAAACCCTGGCCTACAAAATAAGTCTTATTTGTTAAAATCAACATTAAAAAGAGGACTTATGCTAAAATTGCTTGTGTATGATAAATAATAACTAAAGGATCAAACTCTAATAATGCTAAGACATGTCTAATAGCATTAATAATGAAGAAAGATTTTATATCTTACCAGATTTCTTTTTTTCAGATAATTTGCTTGGTGTCTTAAAATTATTGATTTCTTCCATTGTAATAATTGCTCTAGGTCCTATGATGAAAATAAATGGAAAGTTACACTGAAATTCTACAGGATACAACTCTCATTCATGAAGAAAAAAATCCTATAACACTATGACTCATTTTATCATATGAACATAAAACCTGAGAACTGAAAAAGACCAAGACAAATATTTACTCTAATTTTGTTTACAATGAGAAAACTAAAACCTAGAGAGGTACAACTACTTGCCCAACGTCACTGTTTGTTTGAATTAAAAAGCAATATATGCACTTGGCAAAAAAGGGTAATATATACACTTGGTTAAAAAAAACAAAGTCACCTAGTACAAAAAGGTAAAGGTAAGTTTCCCTCTCATACTTCTCAGAGGTCACTGTTCACAGGTCTTTTATGACCTTTAAAAAAAGGGAAACAAATATTCATCAGATGATGAAAAAACAAAATATGGTATACACTACGCACAACAGAATATTATTCAGTCAGAAGAAAGAGTCCTTATATATACTACAAAGTGAATGAACCTTAAGAACATTATGCTACAGCAGGAGTGCTGATGCATAGGGGCACATGTACCCCAATGTTCATAGCAGCACTCTCAACAATAGCCAAATCATGGAAGGAACCTAAGTGTCCATCAACTGATGAATGGATCAAGAAGATGTGGTATATTTATACAATGGAATGCTACATGGCAATGAGAAAGAGTGAAATCTGGCCATTTGTAGCAACATGGATGGAACTAGAGGGTGTTATGCTGAGCGAAATAAGTCAGGCAGAGAGGGACAAATACCATATGTTTGCACATATAGGTGGATTAGGAGGAAGTTAACAGAGGATGATGTGGGAGAAGAAGGGAGAAAATAGTTGGGGATTGGGAGGGAGGCAAACCATGAGAGACTCTTGAATGCTGAGAACAAACTGAGAGCTGATGGGGGAGAAGGGAAGTTATGGGGTTATCGGCATGGGGGAGGGCACTTGTTGGGATGAGCACTGGGTGTTATATGTAAACCAGCTTGACAATAAACTATTTAAGAAAAAAAAAAAAAGAACATTATGGTAAGGGAAAGAAGCCAGAGACAAGATGCCACATGCATGATTCCATTTGCACAAAGTGTCCAAAAGAAGCAAATCCACAGACAGAAAATAGATTACAGGTTGCTAGCGGCTGGGGAGAATGGAGAACATAGAGTGACTGCTAATGGGTATGGGGTTTCCTTTTGTGATGATAAAATTAGGTAGTGACTTAATATATTCAACTCTGACTATTCCTTAAATCACCAAATTCTATCCTTTCAGAAACTGAATTTTATTATAGTGAACTATATCTCAATAAGTTCTGTAAAAATTGTCTATGAACAGAAAATGTACATACTGCATATACAAGCAATTAATCCAAGCTTTTCATTTCTTCTGTAACATATTTCTTAAAGAATATTTTAAATAAAAACTTTAAATATTACTTTTTTCTTTTTTTAAAAAAGTTAGGTTTCATATCAGAGTATTGTAAAGCAAACTGTTTCTACATGTCTATAAGCTTGCTTGGTTTGTCTATAAAAAATCTGGGAGCAGATAAAGGGTTTGTATCCAAAATATATAAAGAACTTATACGACACCAAATAATAATAATTTAATTAAAAATGGGCAGAAGACATGAACATTTTTCCAAAGAAGACACAGATGACCAACAGGTACATGAAAAGATGTTCATCATCACCCCATCAGGGAAATGCAAATCAAAACCACAATGAGATATCACCTCACACCTGTCAGAATGGCTAAAATCAACAATGCAAGAAACATCAAGTGTTGGCAGGGATGTGGGGAAAAAGGAAGCCTTGCCCACTGTTGGTGGGAATGCAAACTGGTGCAGCCACTGTGGAAGACAGTATAGAGGTTCTTCAAAACCTGCAAACAGAACTACCCTATGGAGGAAAAAAAAAAAATAAGTGCTCTGTGACCCAGTAATCTCACTACTGGATCAAAAACACAAAAACACTAATTCAAAGGGATACATGCAACCTGAAGTCTACTGCAGCATTATTTACAATAGCCAAATTATGGAAGCAACTCAAGTGTCAATCAATCAATGAATGGATAAAAATGATGTGGTTTAGGGACGCCTGGGTGGCTCAGTCAGTTAAGCGTCCAACTTCGGCTCAGGTCATGATCTCATAGTTCGTGGGTTCGAGCCCCATGTCAGGCCCTGTGCTGACAGCTAGCTGAGAGCCTGGAGCCTGCTTCAGATTCTGTACCTCCTTTTCTCTGACCCTCCCCTGCTCGCTCTCTCTCTCTCTCTCTCTCTCTCTCTCAGAAATAAATAAAACATTAAAAAAAAACACTTCTGTTTAAAAGATGATGTGGTTTGGGGTGCCTGGGTGGCTTAGTCGGTTAAGCGTCCGACTTTCGCTTAGGTCATGATCTCGCGGTTTGTGGGTTCGAGCCCCGCGTCAGGCTCTGTGCTGACTGCCAGCTCAGAGCCTGGAGCCTGTTTCACAGTCTGTGTCTCCCTCTCTCTCTGACCCTCCCCTGTTCACGCTGTCTCTCTCTCTCTCCTAGAAAAAAAAAAAAAAAAAAGATGATGTGGTTTATATATGCAATGGAATATTTCTCAGCATAAAAAAGAATGAAAGCTTACCATATGCAACAACATGGATGGATCTAGAGAGTATAATGCTAAGTGAAATAAGCCTGTCAGAAAAAGACAAGCAGGGGGGAGATAGGGGAGTGGGAGTGGGTGAAGGGGATTAAGAACACACTTATCTTGATGAGCACTGAGCAATACATTGAATTGCTGAATCACTATATTGTACACCTGAAATGAATATAACTATATTCTAACTATATTCACTGTATGCTAACTACACTGGAATTAAAATTAAAAAATAAGTTATAAATTGGGAGACAGAGAGACCGTATGTTTAAATTTTGTATAGAGCCCTAATAAATAGCATTTTAAAAAACTCTGCCAAGAAAAATCACCTCAAAAGCCCAGCTTTAATTGTCTATGAATGAGAACTTTGAGGTTTCTTAAAAAATGTGGCTACAATCACTGCCGTCTTTGGATTTACCTGAATTTAGAACACCAAAGATCCCCTTTCCATGCAAATATACATGAATTTTACCAAGCAAAACATTTAACTAGAAGGGAGGAACACATTTTCAGAACAAGTTTCAGACTTTTCAGGAAGGATAAACTATTTTAACAGAGTGGGTGGGAGTAGCTACTTCTACTTTTGAAATAATTTCCCATGTAGTTCTGATTCCCATTCTTCCATTTTCATTCATCACACTCACAAGAAGTTGTGGAGGAGCACCGCAGTGATCTTCTAAGACTTTTATCTACCTAAGGCAAGCTACTCTTCATTCACTCAGTCAACAAACATTAATGAGCATGTATGTGTACTAGGCACTATTCTAGGCGCTGGAGACCCAGCAGTGAACAAAACCCAAACAAACAGTAAAATAAGAGTCTCATGCTCTACCGACTGATTTAGAAGGGCGCACAAACAGTAAAATAAATACATTAGATAACAGTATATAGTCAGGGGAGATATACACCAGTGAATGGAGGCAGAGTATTGGGAAAGGGCTTGAAATTTGAGTTAGGATGGTCAAGGGAGGTCTCCCTGAGATTCATTCGAAGGAAGTGAGGGAGCTAGCACACGCAAACATCTAGGGAAGTACGCAGGACAAAAGTAGTGAATACAAAGGCCCTGAGGCAGAAATGTTCAAGGAAAAGCTAGGAGGGCAGGACTAGGAAAGGGAAAAGGAAATGAACAAACTGAGCTTGGGAATGAAGAGTAGCAAATCAAGTAGAGCACTGAAGCCATAAAGAACTCCGCTTTTATTCATACAGTGTGGGTCACAGTAAGGATTTCAGCTCTTGCTGAGAAAAGGGAAGCTATTGGAGGGCTTTACAAAGATGAGTGATATACTCCATTGTAGGTTTCAACAGGATCACTCATGCTTGTGTTTATTAACTGAAGGAGAACAAGGATGGACGCAATCAGACCAAGAGAGTGGCTACTGCAATCATCCAGGAAAGATATGGTGGCTTAGATCAGGATGGTAGCAGTTAGAGAGTGTGAGAAACGGTTGGGTTCTGTATGTATTATGAATCTGGAACCTGTAAGATTTCCCAATGTTTGGATTTTTGTTAGGAACAAGAGAAAAGTCAAGGACAGCTCTAAGTTTTCAGACAGCAGCTGGAAGAATAGAGGTACCATTACTGAAACCAGGAACTCAGTTTTGAATGCCTGATTAAACATTCGAGTAAAAACGTGAAATAGGCAGCTGGATGTAGGTCTGAAATCCAAGTTGAAGACACAAGTTTGTGGCACATCAGCATGTATACGGCATTAAAACCAAGACACTGGATAAGACCACCTAAAGAGTACATATATATAGAAAACACAAAGCTCTGAGGAAGCTCAACATAAGAAATGAGGAAAAGAGTAACCTGAGAAGGAGCCAGAAAGCTAGAATGAAAAAAAAAAAATCTTATTAAGTATGTTGTCCTAGAAATTTTACTGCCTTGTAAATAAGTCTCATTGCCTTTAAGGATTTCATATTTAGAAGCAGCATAAGTGTTAACAATTTAAGCAAGTCTTTGAACACTACATTCTAGAACAAACAAGTCATCTAAATTTAAACAAGTCCTTTTTTTAAAATTAAGTTTATTTATTTATTTATCTTGAGGGAAAGAGGGCACAAGCGGGAGAGGGGCAGCAAGAAGGAGAGGGAGAACCTGAAGGAGACTCCGCACCATGGAGTCAGACCTGGATGTGGGGCTGGAACTCAAGAATGGTGAGACCATGACCTTGAACTGAGCCGAAAGCAATAGAGGGTCACTCGACTGACTGAATCACCCAGGGCCCCTAAACAAGTCTTTTACCATTAGTGTTATTAGTTCGGACTCGGTCCCACTTTCCACTCCAAGCTACTTACATCTAAATAGGCCACAAGCTATCCATCCCACATTTGCCTAAGGCACCTTTTTCCTAAACACAATTTAGGCCTCAGTCTGACAGACAGCTTCTGGCCACTAGCCCAAACTCTCAGCTATTATATATAATCTCTCTATATCTATCTATCTATCTATCTATCTATCTATCTATCTATCTATTAATTGCTAAATAACCATTGTAATCTAAATCACAAAATTCCTACGAAGGCAGCAGCATAAAATTGTGATGATTTTATATGAAATACAATAAAAATGAGAGTAGTATGACTGTGGGCAAAATATTATAGTCTATGGAGTACTTAGGATATTTTTTAAAAAATCAAGTACTGTTTAAGAAGCAGTATTTAAAAATTAACAGAGCTCAGCAAGCTAATCAAAAAGATCTATTGGATCAGATGTCAATAACTTTTGGAGCCTAAGCCACCCTAGGACTAAACAAATACATGGAGGGGTGCCTGGGTGGCTCAGTCGGTTGGGCAACCGACTTCGGCTCAGGTCATGATCTCACGGTTCACAGGTTCCAGCCCCGCGTCGGACTCTGTGCTGACAGCTAGCTCAGAGCCTGGAGCCTGCTTCAGATTCTGTGTCTCCCTCTCTCTGACCCTCCCCTGCTCACGCTGTCTCTCTCTCTCTCTCTCTCTCAGAAATAAATAATTTTTAAAAAGTTAAAATTAAAAAAAAAATACATGGATACTAGGCAGAGCTGAAATCTATAGATAGGCAGGGGAAAAAAAGAAAAAAACAAAATGACAGAATTGGTAAGGAAAATGGAGGGTAAAGGTAGACTGAAAAAAAATACAAAGTTCTGATCAGATTATTTCTAAGGTGCTGTACACTTTACACCCTATAGATTCTTGGACGTAGAGGCACAGGCTGTTCATGCCCTGATCCAGGAGCGTATAGAGTGAGAGCTGGTTGTTAAAATTCTTCTTCCACCTACTCAGTCACCTCACTTGAAAAATGGAAGCAACATCAGGTGAGAAGTTCAAGGAAGAGAAGTGTGCTTCATACTTTCTCAATCCCCACCCTCTCCATTCCCACCAGAAATCCTTCACCAATTCTAGCGGCCCCTACGAGCTGGAATTGAGACTCACTCGGCTGCAGGGTCATGAACCCCCGTTTCCACCAAGCACGAGCCCCCGTGTTCGGATCTGGTGCATCTAAGCTGTACCTAAACACTGGGGTCTCGCCTCAAGCAGAGACCTGGGCCTCACGGTCTATAAACCCAGTTGTAAAATAACGGCACCCCGCCGGATCGGTCCTCACCATCACCTTCTCCTACGGATCTTCCTTAAAAGTACAGTTCGCTAGGCTGCGCTGGAGAAAAGGGCGATTTCTATCTTGAAATCCCCACCCTACCCGTGATTCACATGCACGCTCGGGCTTGGGTCACAAACATTTTTCGAAAGGTAATTTCCAGTTTAACGCCACATTCCCAGCGTCTTCATCTTTCCCCTCTAGGCCCCTGAACTGTCACGGAGCAAAGCAAAGGCGTCGGGTCGGGGGCGTTCAGCTCCAACCCGGTCCCACGCGTGACCAAGGGTCCGCAAAAAGCTCCCTTTACCGCAGCCGCGCCGGGGTGGAGAGGTCCAGGCCAAGGCTATCTCGAAAACTGATCCCGCGTGGCCGCCAACAAGACCCTCAGCGGCTGCCTCAGCGCTCCGCCACCTGCCTACAGACGAACTTAGTAACAGTCGTTGTGACGCGACACTCCCCGCTTTCAAACCCGCGCGCGCCGCCCCTGAGCGGCCGCAAACTACGGGTTGGCGCGAAGGACATAACAAGCCGTTCTTGCCGTTCTTGCTCCTTCCCAGCCTTTTCCAGTCTCGGCGAGCGCATCTTGCTGTCAAACCGGGATGCTTTGAAGACAAATAAAAGGAAGAAGTTCAGGAAAGGACAAACTGATTTTTATAGCCATTGTCAGCCTTTCACGGGGACAATTCCGGTTAAAAAGAAATATACATGTACTTAAGGCTGAAATTCTTCCCCAATTACACTGTTCTCAAAATGTGTAATGATTATTACATAAATTTTTATTACAGACTTATTTGGTCGCGAAACACTCTAACTAGAAATGCATTAGCCTAGAGTAACAATTATTTTTGGCTATGAAGAAAAATAGTTATCTAGAAATTTTGCTGACTCGTAATTACCACATTCAGTTCAATATTTGTTCATTTATTTCATTCACAGAGCACCTACCAGGTGTGTATTGAATGCACGCTGCATAGGATGGACGATAGTAGTTACTACAAGAAGCACACGGATGAAGATATAGAAGGACCTCCTGCGCAAGAGGTTAGACTCTGTGGGGCAGGAGGAGGAGGGAAGGGATGAGGAAATGCCCTAAGAAACACACACACACACACACACACACACACACACACACATATATTATACAAAAAAGACTATTTTGTAGGTCATTATGATCATAAACTCATTTTTCAAAAGAGGACACTATGGCACAGAGATGTTAAGTCATTGGCCTAAAGTCACAGAGCTAATAAATGGTACAGTCAGAATTTGAACCCATGTTGAACTTAGACTTCCTCTTTAACAAATGTGCTCAAACTCTCTTCCCCCCCCCACCTCCACTTCCAGGGCCTTCCCATTTGGTCCCCCTCTGCTAAGCATAGATGGTCTCATTGCACCTTCCTATTTGCATGTTAACTTTTTTTGTAGAGACATAATATAAACTTCATCATCTTTTTTTTTTAATGTTTATTTTTGAGAGAGACAGAGTGTGAGTTGGGCAGGGGCAGAGAGAGAGTGAGACACAGAATCTGAAGCAAGATCCCCGCTCAAAGCCCAACGCAGGGCTTAAACCCACAAACTGCGAGATCATGACCTGAGCCAAAGTTGAACTGGCTGAACCACCCAGGCACCCTAACTTCATCACCTTTTAATTTTTTTTTTAATCTGAGAGAGAGAGAGAGAGAGGGAGAGAGAGAGAGCGAGCGAGCAGGGGAGGAAGCAGAGGAAAAGAGTCTTTTTTTTATTAATTTAAAAAAATTGTTTATTTTTGAGAGAGAGAGGCAGGGAGATACAGAATCTGAAGTAGACTCCAGGCTCTGAGCTATCAGCACACAGCCCAATGTGGGGCTTGAACTCAGATCATGAGATCATAACCAGAGCCGATGTCGGATGCTTCACTGATTGAACACCCAGGCATCAGGACAAAAAGAAAGACTGAGAGAGAGAGACAGTCTTAAGCAGGCTCCACGCTCAGCACAGAGCCCAATTTGGGGCTTCATCTTATGCCCCTGGGATCCTGACCTGGGCCGAAATCAAGAGTCAGGCACTCAACTTGCTGAGCCACCCAGACACCTCTACCCTGCTCATCTTTTAAAACAAAAATTCTATAATTTTCTACATTTTTAATTAAATCCTATATTTTTGTAATTCTCTATTTTCTATTCTTACTGGCTAATAAAATCCTGCCTAAAGCTACAGACTTATAGCTTCATTAACCACTGCTTGTGGAAAAAAACTCAAGGGAGATGAGGGTATTGACACAGGTGTAACATGAGGCAGAAAATATTCACGAGAATGAAAGCCCTTGGGTACAGACTCATAGCCATCCTGTTCCCCATCTTGCAACCGAAAAATATCTCCAGAGATTATCGAGAGAAACATCTGAACTTCACAAGCTTAATGTTATTGCCTGTGAAATGGAATCGTTAATCTCAAAATGCTACATACCAGTCAGTTGTCATGGAAACAGCTTCCAACTTGGACTGGTTATTTCTTCCAGTGTATAAATGGCCTGGAATCTTTGGTTTAGGTAGTAGAACCCCAAACTCTATTTGGCTCTAGGCTAGTTATGCCCCAAGTAATATCTGCATCGTCACCTTTTTATGGCATAAACTCCAGTCTCTCCATTCAGGGCCTACCCTTCTGACTTTCAAAAGCCTAGTAAGAAGCAAAAGGAAAAAAAAAAAAAGAATCTTTTAACATTTTTTCCTTTTTTCTGCTGCTGTTACATTTGCATTCTCTTTGAGGCCATATGGATCTAATGATTGGCTAAAAGAGTGGTGGGAACTTTTTGGAAACAGGAAGAAAAATACATTTCAACATTTTCATCTTCTTACATCCGTATATCCAACCAGTCAACTTGACATGTCCCTAGTGTGCTGTTTAGGCATCCTGAACAGCTTGTCAGGCTTCCCAAGATGTGGAAATGCATCTGTGTCATCCCTTTCCAGGGAGAGGACCTCGGATATGCCAAGCAGCCTGTTTCTTCTCACACAGCTTTAGTTTTCAGGAAACTTCTTTTTTTCAATTGGACATATCACAAACCCTAGCCTAATGACAACATTTAACTAATATATCTTTAAAAGTAATTTCTGGACCCAACTCAGGGGCTCGAATTCATAACCCCAAGATTAGGAGTCAGATGCTCTATTGACTGAGCCATCCAGGTGCTCCCTTAACTAATATTCTTGATGAAACTACTGTATGCCAGCCACAGGATGACATACCAGGGAAACAGCAAGATCAACAACTTGGCCTCTTTTTTTTTAAGAGTATACTGTCTATTGGGGAATTGTTCTGCAAAAGACCCTGGAAGAGAGTGACAAGACAAGCTAGCAAATGGGAAAAAATATTTGTGAACCACATATCTGCAAAGGATTTGTACCTAGACTTTGAAATAAAACTCTCAAAATTCAACAGTGGAGGAAACCAACAATACAGACAGAAAATGGGCAAAAGACATTGTAAAAGGCTAAACTAATGGCCCCAAAGATGGCAGGATCTAATCTCTGGAATCTGTAAGCATTAGCTCATTTGAAAATCAAGGCTTTGCAGATGGGATTAAGTTAAAGGATGTTGAGATGGGGAGTTTATCCAGGATTACCCAGAGAGCCCTAAATGCAATCATATGTGTTCTTCTGCGAGGAGGCAGAGGTGATTTGACACATACACACGTACATACTTAAAGGGGAAGGCAATGTGAAGATGGAGCAGAGAGAAATTTGAAGATGTGGCCCTGTGGCCACAAGCCAAGGAACACCAGCAGCCATCAGAAGCTCGGGGAGGCAAAGCATGGATTAACCCTCCTCACTCACACCCTAGTCCACAAGGATCCAGCCAAAGCCTGCTGTAGCCTCAGGATGATGTTTCTGACTATCACCTTGGCCCCTCTGCACTTACTCTCACAAAGAAACCAACCACCTTTGCCTAATTTTTGTCGTCTGCTTCATGGAGAAGGGAAATGGTAAAACACCAGGCAAATGTAACATCTTAGCATAGCTTCATTACTTTTGGCTTCATACTCTGCCCCCTCTCCCTGAGGAGAGTAAAAGGGCAATCAGGATTGTGGATGGATTGTGATCAAGAGATGGAAACGTTTGAGGATAGAGAAGAGAAAACAAGAATGGGAATATCAGTAAACTCTAAGAGGGACTCTGCTTGCCTGGAGTGGCATCTGAATGCTGAGGATCTGGGAGAGGGTTCAGCTGTGGCCTTGGACTGAAGCAGGAGCCGGGAAGCCCTCCACACAGCTGCCTCTAGGAAAGCTGAACTCCACCAGTCTTTACTCATCCTCAGTGGCTAAAGATTTCCACTTGCAGCTCTCTGATTTTTCCTACCGCCCAATGAGAAGGGAATTTTGCTGGTTCTGGGAATACGAGGCTTGAAAAACAAGAAGTCCTTTGGAAAATGTGCTGGGATCAGAGTGGCCTGTAATTGATGAGTTCCTTCCTCCACTGTGGTCCAGAGACCTGAGAAGATGTGGCTGAGAATTCTAACCTCCCTCAGGGAAGACGCCTACTTAATGCCTAACAAAGATGAGTATTCCAGCCTCTGTGATTGTGGGAGACTTCTGGGCTGGCCCTGACACGCGGCCACAGTTTGGGCACCCTGACATTGTTTTTGCTCCATAGTGTTCTTTGCTTTCTAATTCAGCCAAAAAACATTTTCTTGATTCTCAGCTCCCTGGGATGAATCAATACAGTGAGTAATAGGAGGGAGATTTTGGTGGCTTGTATTTTAACTACTCAATACCCACCTGGAATGTATAGAGAGCTTAGAAGAAAGGGAAGGCCTGCTTGCTTCATGCTACTAGAGATTATCCCACCACAAGGCAACAGATTGTGTGATGAGAAATAGACCAGATGATCTCAAGACATCTGAAAATCATAGGTTCAGTGCCTTCTCCCCAGGAAGATAATTAAATGGAGAAGCTGGTCAGGCTGTACACACATGTACCATATATTAAAACCAATGAGCCAGAATCATAAAAATAAGCCCAAAGCTTGTTACCACCAAAACACCCTTAACCAGAGATCACTTTTCCAGTAACATGATACACGCAGTTTTTCAAATAATTACTCTGTAGGGACTGTACAGAGCTAAGTGGATGTCAGGGGAGAAGGACCCCCCAATATCCCCAAAGCTGTGACCCCTCATGTACCTGTTAATATTCTCAGCACAAATTCAGCCATCCTGAAACAGAACAGTCCTAAGCTAGGCATGTAGCTTTGAAGAAGTGGGTACTACAGTGAGCAGGAGTTATTTATTACTTATTTACACTATAAATTGGAACTAGGTAGACTTTGATTAGGCTCTTTTCTGTGCATGGAAAGAGAAATTACACTTTAAGAACTGGCTCCTGAAAATTCCAGAAGTGGGTAAACTCATTCATCCCCTCCCTCCTTCTCTTACTCATTCATTTTTCTATTGCACAAATGATCCTGAGCCAGATGCTAAAGGTTAGAAAGATGAAAACAAACAAAAACACCCTGCCTTTAGGAAGTCTGTAGACTCGTTAGCAAATAGATACAATACAGTGTGTTAAGTAGAAAACTGAGAGCCTCTGCTTGAAGGGTGGGGAAGATTTCTCTGATGTGGGTCTTGCAGGATGAAAAGTTTGCCTGAGCATCCTGATTGGTGGGTGGAACAGGAGTGGCAGGGCTCTCCCAGCAGAGGAGTGCATGGAGCCATGAGAAAGGATATACAGTTTTTGAGCAATACATAGCTGGGAACGTGACTGGGAAAATAGGTAGAAGTCAGATCAGAGGCTTTTCTGATGGTAGGAATTAGGATTTCGTTTTGTAGGTGGTAGAGGGATTTAAAGCAAGATTGTTGTACAATCAGATTCACATTAGAGGAAGAGATCTCCTTGGTGTGTGTTGGTGGGCAGACAACTGGAGATTGTCCAGGTGAGAATTGGGGAGAATTAAACTGGCCAGTGACGGTGGGCTGGATGTACAAAATTAATCTAGGTAGTGTTTGCCGGGCAGAATCAACTTGTAAGAATTGTGAGGCTTTTAGAGGCCCATTGCCAAAACAAAAGGAGGTTAGTCCCTCAGGAAGAGTATTGGAATGTGGTCAAAAGAGGAAAA
Organism: Crocuta crocuta; assembly: GCF_008692635.1. Classification (NCBI taxonomy): domain Eukaryota; kingdom Metazoa; phylum Chordata; class Mammalia; order Carnivora; family Hyaenidae; genus Crocuta; species Crocuta crocuta. Next base: position 405,673 of record NW_027530969.1, read on the forward strand.
AGGCCAAAAGGGCTTTCCCAGATATTGTTCCCCTGTGGTGGGGAGAGACAGAAAGTTGAAAGGAAAGGAAACTAGGAAAGGATTCTACCAAGCTGAACTGACATCACATTGATTTCCCTTGTGGTTTAGATGTAAAAATTCATTTGTACATAGTTAGAAATTCCAGGCCAGATCAAGACTGTAAGCATGCGTTTTTACATCTTCTGTTAAGTTTCTTTAAAAAAAGAGGTCTACTTTAAAAAATGGATTTATTATAATTCGTGTTGAGTCAAAATTCACATACAGTAAGATGCATGATTTTATATGCACAATTGATAAGTTTGACTTATCTCACACCAATATACAAATGTATACCTCTGAGTAACAGATACCGAAATCAGAAATTTCCCTCTGCCCCCTTTCTGATAATCCCCACCATCCATAGATAACCACTATTCTAATTGCTATCATCCGATTAATTTTACCTGTCTTTGAGTTTCATATAAGAGTCATGCAGTATTTGCTGTTTTGTGTATGTGGCTTTTTTTTTTTTTTGTCTGAATGGATGCATAACAATTTGTTTCTCTAATTTTCTATTGATAGATATTAGAGCTGTTTCCAATTTGGGGCTATTATGAATATAACTGCTATAAACATTCTTGTACAAGTCTTTTTGTGGATCTATGTTTTCATTAGTCTTCAGTAAATATCTAAAATGGAATTTCTAGGTCATGGAGTAGGCATGTATATTTATTTAAATGTAGGAGGACCTGCCAAGTTATTTTTTCAAAATTGTGCCATTTTACACTTCCACTAACAATGCACAATTTTATTTCTAGTGCGAAATAGTATCATATTGTGTTTTTAATTTCTGTTTCCCTGATAACTAATGATATTGAGCATCCTTTCATGTGCCTATTGATCATTCACATTCTTCTATAGTGTTCAAGTATTTAGCCCAGTTTTTCTTTTCTTTTTTTAAGAATTTATTTATTTTTGAGAGTCAGGGGAGAGCACCAGCGAGAGAGGGACAGAGAGAGAGGGAGACAGGATCCAAAGCAGGCTCTGGGCCGAGAATGGAGCTCAAACTCATGAACTGTGAGATCAGGACCTAAGCTGAAGTCAGGCACTGAACTGAATGAGCCACCAAGGCACCCCTAGCTGATATTTTCAATTTGGTTGTTTGTCTTTTATTACTGACTTACAGAAGTTGTGTATGTACTCTGAATGCAAATCTTCCATTGGATACATGTAATGCAAATATTTTCTCCCCGGCTTTGGCTTGTCTTTTGATTTTCTTGACATCTTTTGAGGAACAGGTTTTTAAATTTTTGATGAAATCCAACTTAACAGTTTTTCATGTCTTTCATGTCCAGCATTTTTATGTCCTTTCTAAAAAGACTTGGCTTAACCCAAGTTTACAAAGATACTCTCCTAAGTTTTCTTCCAGAAGCTTTTAGTTTTTAGCTTTTAATTTAGGTTTATGATCGCCTCAACTTTTGTGTATGGCATGAGGTAGGGGTCAAGGTTGATTTTTGCACACATATATCCAGTTCTTCCAGCATTGTTTCCTGAAAAGACTTTCCTCCATTGAATTACCTTGGTGACTTTGTTGAAAATCAATTGACAGTGTACATGTAGGTATATTTCTCAACTTCTTAATGTTTCATTGAGAATTTGTTGTCCTTATGCCAAAATCATATTGTGTTGATTGTTATAATATTATAGCAAGTCTTTAAAAATCAGGTACTGGAATCTTTCCACTGTGTTTGTTATTTACAATGTTGTTTGGACTATTCTAGGTTCTTTTCCATATATTTCAGAAATAAAAAATATCAATTAAAAATTTTTTAATGTTTATTTATTTTTGAGAGAGAGAGAGTACAAGCAAGGGAGGGGCAGAGAGAGAGGAAGATAGAGAATCTGAAGCAGCTCCAGGAATGAATCCTACTTCATCATGGTGAATAATTCTTTTAATACACTGTTGAATTCAATTTGCTAGTATCTTATTGAGAATTTTTGCATCCATGTTCATCAGGGATATTGGCCTGTTATTCCCCTTTTTTAGTGGGGTCTTTAGCTGGTTATGGGAATCAAGGTAATGCTTGCCTCATAGAATGGGTTTGGAAGCTTCCTTTCTGTTTCTAAAATATGGAATGCTTCACAAATTTGCATTCATCCATGCACAGAGGCCATGCTAAAATTCTCTGTGTCATTCTGATTTTATTACATGTGCTGCCCACATAAACACAATCTTTTTTATTTATCTTTTGATTGCTTTGGATTTAATTTTCTCTTTTTTTTTTTAATTCTAATTTTTTCCCTAGCTTCTTAAGGTAGAGACTTAGATCATGAATTTTAAATATTTTTTCTTTTATTATGTGAGTATTTAAAGCTATACATTCCCTGTAAGCATTTCTTTAGCTGCATCAGATAGCTTTTTTTTTTTTAACATTTACTTATTTTTAAGAGACAGAGACAGAGCATGAGTGGGGGAGGAGCAGAGAGAGAGAGGGAGACATAGAATCTGAAGCAGGCTCCAGGCTCTGAGCTGTCAGCAGAATCTGACACGGGGCTCAAACTCATGAACCAAGATCATGATGTGAGCCAAAGTTGGATGCTCAACCGACTGAGTCACCCAGGCGCCCCTTCTTTTGTTTTTTGTTTTTTTTTAGGATAGATTTTGACATATTGCATTTTCATTATATTTTAGTTTAAAATATTTTCTAATTTCTCTAGTGATCTATTCTTTAATTCAGGCTTATTTAGAAGTATGATTATTAATTTCCAAGCATTTAAAGGGTTTTTTTTATAGCTTAGTATTACTGATTTCTAATTTAATTCCATTTAGTTAGAGAACATATTTCACAAGATTTTAAAAAATTTATTGGGACTTATTTTTATGACCCCAACACATGGTCTATATTAGAGAAATTTCCATGTTCATGTTTAGAAACAGTATATTCTGCAGTTTGGAATGGATTACTCTATGAAGGTCAGTTAAATAAAGTTGGTTGATGGAGTTGTTCTCAATGTAAAACAACATATATTCTATTTATATAGTGACTGCTATATCCTTACTGATTTTCTTTCTACTTTTTCTATCAATTCTTTAGAGAAGGATGCTGAAATCTTGAATTATGTTTCTAGATTTGTCTGTTCTTTCTCTTAGTTTTGTTGGTTTTTGCTTCCAGTGTATTAAACCCTAAGTGATCCCATGTTTTCTCATCGAGAGGCACAGAATACTGGTTGTGTCCCTTTTATTGATAGTAGTTACTAATGGTCAGTTCCTTGGTCCATTAACTTATCAGGATTACATAAAGTTGATGTTTTAGTTCTATCAGTTCCTTGTAATTTAGTGGGTTTCTTCTCAGCTACTGTTTAAAAAAATTTTTTAATACTTATTTATTTATTTATTTAAATATTTTTTATTTATTTCTAGGAGAGAGAGAGAGACAGCATGAGCAGGGGAGGGTCAGAGAGAGAGGGAGACACAGACTCTGAAATTGGCTCCAGGCTCTGAGCTGGCAGGCAGCCCAGAGCCCGACGCGGGGCTCGAGCCCACGAACCGCGAGATCATGACCCAAGCGAAAGTCGGACGCTTAACCGACTAAGCCACCCAGGCGCCCCTAATACTTATTTATTTTTGAGAGAGAGAGAGAGAACAGCAGGGGAGGGGCAGAGAGAGAGGGAGACAGAGAATCTGAAGCAGGCTCAGCTCTGTCAGTACAAAGCCTGATGTGGGGCTCAAACCCGCAGTGAGATCATGACCTGAGCCAAAGTCAGATGCTCAACTGAAAAAGCCACCCAGGTGCCCCATCTTCTCAGCTGCTGTTTTTTTCTGTAGTTATACCATCTGTATAAATGCTTCATTCTTTCTATTTACCCCTGTTTTCAAAATAACGAATTGGTTGCAATCATCCATCCACTTAAGGTTTTTCGAAAAATATCATTATAAATACATGGATTTGAAAAAAGTTGATGGATTTTTAATCCACAGTAACTGTTGTCCTTCCTGACACTCAATCTGTAACATCTTTGGCTTGTGGAAGCCTCTTCATGTTGGCTCACGATCTTGTTTATATGACCTTAATAGTTTTTGGTAGCTTCATCTCTAATTGATATGATGAGATGTTTCAGACTCATCTTGTACATTTCTTGCCCCAGATGTGGTATTGACCATTTCAAAATGCCCCATGTTTTTCTTTTTAAAGTGGGAAATAGTATTTCAATACCACAATATCGTGTTAGGGATGATCTTTTCATTTGGTCATTGTTTCTAGGTACAGTGGTTACTTGTAAAAAAAAAATTTTTTTTAGTATTTATTTTTGAAGGAGAGAGAGGAAGGGGAGGGGCAAGGAGAGAGGGAGACACAGAATCTGAAATGGGCTCCAGGCTCTGAGCTGTCAGCACAGAGCCCAATGCGGGGCTTGAACTCACAAATCGCGAGATCACAGCTTGAGCCAAAGTGGGACGCTTAACCAATTGAGCCACCCAGGTGCCCCTAAATCCAACTTTTTTTAAAATAGATTTTTATAAGTGAGAACTCCCCTGTCCAAAGGCTTGCTTGTGACAAGATAGGTCAGTCCAGGACACACTGGGACAAATTGTTCCTAGATGTTTTTGACTCTTAGTCCCTGACTTTGTATTGCATATTCCTGGCAATCACCTCATCATTTAGGTTTTAGATCCTGAACTCGTGTTCCCCTGAGTTCTCCTAGTTTCAACACATGTCTGGTGATCTGGAACTTTCTGATTCTCTCTGGGCTAGAGTCCTTTCTTCCTTATTAACCTGGCTAGTGACTGTCTGGTCACCACAGCTCTAATTCCCAACTGATGTTACTGGTCAGCAATAAGATGCAACAGGAAGCCTTATGGCCTGATGTGCTGACTTTTAAGGAGTGAGGCTTTCTCAAACAGGAAAGAACTTTAGGAAAGAGCCCGTCTGATTTGCCTATGAAGCATTGACCCAGATCTCCTTTTGGCTTGATGGAATCTGAGCTTTACTCCCCACCCTAGAGTCCAGGGGGGAGATTTTTTGCCAGAATTATTATTTATTTCCAAACATTTCATATTCTGAAGAACGTAGGGGAAAAGACACATGATTTGTTTTGGAAGATATTTTGCCTCGCCTCAGGTTGTGTCTCATCTTCCAAATAATTTGTGGGATGAGTGGATTACCTGATTTCTCATGTGAAAGGAAAAGAGGAAGAGAAAAATAACTCATGATTCTCTGGAGAAGCAACATGGAATTAAAAATGGAAAAAGAGGCACCAGTTATACATTCCATTTACCTCCAGCAAACACTGTGTAGGGGACGCCTTGACCACAGAATACATAGTGCCAGAAATGAATGCCGACTACTTTTTTGTTCAAATGTGACATATTTTCCACAGAATTTGATTCTGATCTTTGCTAAGACTGCCTATGGCCACTCAGTTACTGGAAATCTACAATGCCAGTTCTTTGCTAAGTGGCTTTGGCAAGGCCTTTCCTAGCATTTAATCTCAGTAAGAAGGCTCCAGAGACTTTATTAGCTGTATAAAGAATTATAGAGATATTAACCCAAGTTGGATGAAGCCCAGAGCAGCTGTACTGCTCTTTAAGTGCAAGAAAATTTCTCAGAGATATATTATGCTAAGAGAAAAGTGTCCTGGGATTTAACGCTAAATTATATGAATAATGTACACAAGAATTCCTAAATTTTATAAAACAAGTCTATTCCTGAAAACTATTGTGTTAAATCTAATGTTGCATACCCAAACCTACTTCCCTATTCAATACCTTGTAATTTCAAAGTTGTTTAATCTCCGCTTGTCGTTGAATGTCAATGTTATACTCTTATCTTTCAATCCTTCTATTCTCTAAGTTTCTTTGACAAGTATTTGCATGTAGAAAATGTAAATATACTGTGGTGGTGATATATGTATTATTTTAGAGAGAGTGCATGTGCACAAGTAGGGGAGAGAGCAAGAGGGAAAGCAGGGATTCTCCTCAGTGAGGAGCCTGACGTGGGTCTCGATCCCATGCCCCTGAACCAAAATCAAGAGATGGACACTCAACTGACTAAGCCACCTAGGTGCCTCAATAGCTATGAATTTAGAGGTGAGTTTGTTAAATATTTTGGTAAAGTGAATATTCACTCAGTGTTTTGGTTTTTATATATAGACTAAAGTCTTGGCTTCATCTAAAATGTACAAATTGGGGGGAGGGGTAAAGAAAGGAGACCATTAAGTTTGCCATTTTTATTTGTTTAACTTGAAAATTTTGATGGTTCCAAAATGCCAATTTTCCAATCTGTCTGTAACAAAATTCACACGTTTACCACAAAAGGAGTAACATAAGGGGAACGAATGATATTTTAGAAGGCTAAATGCATTCAACTAAAACAAAGTTTTTAAAGTTTTTAAAATTTCTTTCGAGAGAGAGAGAGAGCAGGAGAGGAGCAGAAAGAGAGAGAGAGGAAAAGAGAGAGAATTCTAAGCAGTCTCTTCAATGACAGTGCAGAGCCTTATGTGGGGTTCAAAGTCACAAACTGTAAGATCATGACCTGAGCTGAAACCAAGAGTTGGATGCTTAACTGACTGAGCCACCCAGGCACCCCTAAGTGCATTCAATTTAAAAGATTATGTTTCAGAGATGCCTGAGTGGCTCAGTCGGTTAAACATCTGACTTTGGATCAGGTCTTTGGGTCTGATCTCGAAGTTAGTGCATCCAAGCCCAGCTCTAGGCTCTGTCCTGACAATTCAGAGCCTGGAGCCTGCTTTAGATTCTGCGTCTCCCTCTCTCTCTGCCCCTCCCCCTCTCACACTCTGTCTCTGTCTCACTCTTAAAAATAAATAAATATTTAAAAATTTTAAAAATAAAAGATTATGTTTCATAGTCCTGAGATTATAACTCTTTCTTTATTGATGCTTAAATACCCTCTTCGATCTGAAATTGCCGTGGTTCATGTAGATGGTCTTTCAAAGATGTCCATGTATGACAAATATTAAAAGTAAATAACTGTTGGCACTCAGAGCCTGGAGCCTGCTTTGGATTCTGTGTCTTCCTTTCTCTCTGTCCCACCCCCGCTCATATTCTGTGTCTCCCTCAAAAATAAATAAACATTAAAAAAAAGTTATTCTTGAGGGTTATCATCTCAGAACTTGAACTCACAAACCATGAGATAGTGACCTGAGCTGAAGTCAGACACTTAACTGACTGAGCCACCCAGGCGCCCAAGAATAACTTTTAAACATACAATAATAAAGCCTATCACATATATGATATGAGCCTTTTTTCCACATATGAATATCTTATATTTGGTAGTTATGGAACTAGGATCCTTATGAAAATTATAAAGTAATTATTTCATCTTCAGAGTATAGACACCGTTTAAAAATTTTAAATAATGTTTTATAGGAAAAAATTACAAACAATAAAGAATAAAATAAATTTTTGGGGCGCCTGGGTGGCTTAGTTGGTTAAGCGTCCGACTTTTGCTTAGGTCATGATCTCCCGGTTCGTGGGTTCGAGCCCCGCGTCGGGCTCTGGGCTGACTGCCAGCTCAGAGCCTGGAGCCTGTTTCAGTCTGTGACTCCCTCTCTCTCTGACCCTCCCCTTCTCACGCTGTCTCTCTCTCTCTCTCTCCTAGAAATAAAAAAAAAAACCATTAAGAAAAAAGAATAAAATACATTTTTATAGTAAAAAAAAAGTAAGTAACTGTTGATATAATAGTCTCCGAATTTTTTTTTCTTGGAAATTAACTGGTCAGTGGAATTCAAAAGTGTAGGATCCATTGGTTTACTTAACCTTCTAAAATGTATTTTCCTGTAATTAACATGCACTGGCATGAGGTGGTCATAATGGTCATAATGCTTTGGCCATGCATATTTTATCAAATGAGATAAGTATGCTCTTCCCTTTAAAATTCTATATAAATTATATTTTACTGTTGAAATAGGTACAGCCAATAGATTTTCCGTTAATGGTTAAATTTCATCTTGTTCTAATTCTCAATTTATTCTAATGCGTGATGAGCTACACCGGTGTTTTTCAAAATACATTTTGTATAGCACTCATTCCTCATGGAATAGTTTTCCACACTTTATAACAAATTACCACAATCCTAGCAGTTTTAAACAACAAACATTTAGATTTCTACTTTTGGAATGACAGAGAGCTCCATGGTCTCCAGCAAAACAAGCATAACTAGTGAAAATTATTTTTTTTAATTTATTTTTTTTACAAATAGTGTATTGTCAAATTAGTTTCCACATANGTGTAGGAGGGTGCCCGTGAAAATTATTCTTAAAATCTTAATATTTAAAGGACTCGGGAAATTGTCCATAGGGCATAACAAATAAAGAAATATTTATTCAATAAAATCTAGTAAAACTTGGTAAGAACAGTGAGAGTCCGTAGCATTCAAACAATGACTCATCGCCTTCCTGCCTCCTCCCAGCTCCATGTGACGGAAACTCCACACCAGGCAGGTAAAGCCAAGAATAGCAGGGCTCCTTCTCCTAATTTTTACTTAAGGGATATGGATCTTCTGGGAGGGGTAGACCGCTGGAAGTTTTCGTCTGTCCCAGTCACATGTCAGCATGGAGATGGAGAATCAGAACTCTTGTACACTGGAAGAAATATAAAATGGCACCTCTGCCTTGGAAACCAGTTTGGCAGTTCCTCAATGGTTTAATCACATGGTTACCTTAGGACTCAGGAGTTCTACTCCGGTACACATTCCCAAGAGAAAGAAAAACATATGTCCATACAAAAACTTGTGCATGAATGTTCATAGCAGCATTACTTATCATAGCTGAAAGGTAGAAACAACCCAAATGCCATCAAGTGGTGAATGGATAACCAAATGTGGTATATCTATATAATGGAATATTATTCCGCAATTTTAAAAAGTTAAGGACTCATCTATGTCATAACATGAATAAACCTTGAAAATGTTATGCTAAGTAAAATGGTAAAAGAAGCCTGTCACAAAGACACCACATATGTATGATTCCCTTTATATGAATGGTCTAGAGTGGGCAAATTTGTAGAGAAAAAGAGTAGATGAGCGGCTGCCCCGGGCTGGGGGAATAGGAGAATGATGGCTGACTCCTATGAGGCAGGGTTTTTTTTTGGAGGTGGTCAAAATATTATAAAATTGACTGTGGTTGTGTTTTCCCATTGCTGTGAATAGAATTAAAACCATCAAATTATACACTTTACACGGGTGAATTGTAGAATATGTGACTTGCATGGCAATAAAGTTGTTGTCAAGAAACCTACAAAAATCAACCCTTACTATCTCATATTTTCTGTGGATCAAGAGTCTAGGCATGGCTTAACTGGGTACTCTGTTTAGGATCTCACAAAGCTGCAATGACGGTGTTGGGGAGGGCTGTGATCTTATCTGAGATTAGGATCCTCATCTAAGTTCACTGGTTGTTGGTAGCATTGAGTTCCTTGCAGTTGTAGGACTGAGGTCCTCAGCTTCTACAGGCTACCTGCCATTCCCTGTGTGTAGTCCTCTCTGTAACATAAGAGTTTGCTTCTTTTTAAAAAAATTTTAATGTTTATTTTTGCGAGAGAGAGAGAGAGTACAAGCAGGGGAAGGGTAGAGAGAGATGGAGACTCAGAATCCAAGCAGGATCTAGGCTCTTAGCTGTCAGCACAGAGTCTGACGCAGGGCTTGAACCCACCAACTCACAAGCTGTGAGATCATGACCTGAGCCAAAGTCAGTTGCTTAACCAACTGAGCCACCCAGGCGCCCCAACAGTTTGCTTCTCCAAAGCCATTTACTAACTTTTGTGATTTTGAGTAATTGATCTAACCTATATCCCACGTTCCTCAGTTGAAAATGATAATAATTATAGTAATAAAAATAGCTGCTTATTATGGTGTTATAAAGATCAAATAGGATAGCGCATGTGTGCCTAGCTTCTCATATCCAGTCAATAAATCTTAGCTAATACTATTATTAATAGACATAGGATATTAGCAGATGTTGCAAAAGATTTTTATTAAAAAAGTTTGAAGAGTCCAACTTCTAGAATGATGTATTAAAATCTATAAAAACCTGTTTCTCTGTAAAGCAATGAGAACATTGGCAAAAATTGCCAAAGTCAACTTTTTAATAACTCTGGATATTAAACATTTGCAACAGTCTGAAGAGCTTTTATTTAAAAAAAAAAATAAGAAAGACAGCTGAATCTCAGTAAAAAGAGTGAACTGTATAGCATTTTAACTTGTCCTATCCCACTCCCTTCTCCTCAGCTCCATAGTAGCCTTGAAAACCAACAGCCTCATGGTTATGGAATCCATGAATCAGCAAGCTAGCAACCACTGAAGGGAAAAATGTGTTTGAGGCCTCTTAAAGCCCTATTCCCAGAGTATTGTCACTCTTTCATCTGACTGGAAGTTCCCTTGAAACACCCACTTGCAGAGCTTGTCTTTATTTGATCTGACTCAGAGTTTGCTCTGTTTGAACTGCCTTTTCCCTGGGGCATTTGTTGAAAACAATTAGTGGTAACTGGTTAACATCACAGCTGGCTTTGGCTACACTAACAGTTGGGGCAAAAAAAGAGTTGACCAAAAACTTGTAAAAAGAAAAGCCGGAAAATGGGATTTTCACAGGAGGCTTTGAAAAGCTCTGACACATTCCTGGGAATCTAGAAAGCCACATACATGGGTAGGGTTGTGAACATGCTCAGGAAAGTCCTGGGAAGGCTGTCATCTCTCACCTCTGCTTGACCTTGAAGCTCCCCTCAAGCAGGGAGTGAAGACCAAGGCAGTGTTGCAAATTGCTTGCTAGAGCACTGAAGTCATCTCCCAAATGCCACACAGAGCCTCTGGGCAGACATTGAAAGACTTGTCTGTTCAAGGTATTTAAGGAAATCCCTATCCAGTTATTAGCTGACTGCTAAGGTAACCTACTGGAGACTTCAATGGCTACACAAGGAGTGTAGACTTTAAAGAATTCACTTAGGAAAGTCACTAAACAAAAAATAATAACAAAGACAACAACAACAAATAGCAACAAGAAAAATAAAACCTGTGGAGTGAAAAGCGGGGGATCGTGTAAAAGAATTTCAATTTAAAATAAAACTAGAGGGTGGCGCCTGGGTGGCTCAGTCGGTTAAGCATCCAACTTTGGCTGAGGTCGTGGTCTCACAGTCTGTGGGTTTGAGCCCCACGTTGGGTTCTGTGCTGACAGCTCAGACCCTGGTGCCTGTCTTCAGATTCTGTGTCTCCCTCTCTCTCTGACCCTCCCCCACTCACTCTCTGTCTCTCTCTCAAAATAAACTAGACATAAAAAAATTAAAAAAAAAATAAACTAGAGGATATAAGATGAATCTTACCCATGTGTCCTCAGGAAGACAAAAGTTAAGGACTAAGATACTGGTTTCCTGTAAAAGCCTGATTTACAGAAAACTGACAATGTTGGAATTTTCCTGGGTGATGAGAGGGTGATCAGAGGTTTTCCAGAGGCATGAAGGGGAGATGACCCTGATCAGACTGGTCTCAGAAATTGGGCTGAGTGTGTCTTTGTGTGTGTTTGACTGGACTGATTCTGTCTCCCTGGGAAATTGTCAAGGCTGGTCTTCATTTATTTTGATTTTTAACTGACTCTAAGTGAACCATTCCTTCTTTACCTTCCCTGCCTATAAATACAACTATCCCAAACCCTCATTGGACTCACCTATAGATTGCTTCAGTTCACCTGTTCCGAATTGCAATTCTTCTACCATTCCCAAATACACTCAACTTTTTGAGCTTGCCTCAGTTTATCTCCTTATTTAGGTCAACACCCATTTCCAGAGCTGCCACAGTATATTATTTATATGTCCAATTTTCAACAACAAAAAATTGTGAAGCATGCAAAGAAACAGGAAAATGTGGTCCATACATAGTGAAAAAATAACAGTCAATAGTAACTATCCCTGAAGAATACCAGATGTTGGAATTATTGGACAAAGAATTGAAATCAGAATTTAAATATTTTTAAAGAAATGGGGCGCCTGGGTGGCTCAGTTGGTTAAGCGTCTGATTTCGGCTCAGGTCATGATCTCACCGTTCATGGGTTCGAGGCCCGCATTGGGCTCTATGCTGCCAGCTAGCTCAGAGCCTGGAGCCTGTTTCAGATTCTGTATCTCCCTTTCTCTCTGACCCTCTCCTGCTTACGTTCTCTCTCTCTCTCTCTCTCAGAAGTAAATAAAACAGTAACAAAAATATTTTTAAAGAACTAAAGATAACTGTTGTTTTAAATTTATTTATTTTGAGAGAGAGGGCATGCGAGCAAGGGAGGGGCAGAGAGAGAGGGAGTGAGAAAATCCTAAGCAGTCACCACACTGTCAGTGCAGAGCCTAATGCGGGACTCCATCTAACACACCATAAGATCATGACCTGAGCTGAAATCACAAATTGGATGCTTAACCGACTGAGCCATGGAAAAGATTTATATCTCTTAATAAAGAGATACAAAATATAAAAAATAATGAAAACAAAGGAAGAGAGCAAATATGTTCTGTAAGAAATACTAAAGGGAGTCATTTGTCCTTCAGGCCAAAATGAAAAGATACTAGACAGTTAACTTGAATACATATGAAGAAATAAAGAAGGCTGGTAAAGGTAACTACATAGGTAAATATAAAAGACAGTACAAATATACCATTTGTTCATAAGTTTTTCCTCTGATTTATTTTTATTTATTTTTTAAGTTTATTTATTTATTTTGAGAGAGGGAGAGAGAGAGAAAAGAGGGAAAATCCTAGGCAGGCTCTGAGCACTATCAGCACAGAGCCCAATACGGAGCTTGAACTCATGAACTGTGAGATCATGACATGAGCTGAAACCAAGAGTTGGATGCCTAACCACTGAGCGACCGAGGCACCCTCTTCTACCTGACTTAAAAAGCAATTGTATAAAGCAATACAGTTCACTCTTTAATAATGCAGGGGTTAGAGGTGTAGGAGAAAATTTACATGTAATTTTGACTCTCCCAAAACTTCACTACTAATAGTCTACTGTTGACTGGAAGACTTGCTGATAACATAGTGTTTATTAATACATATTTTGTATGTTACATATATTATACATTGTGTTCTTGCAATAAAGTAAGCTAGAGAAAAGAAAATGTTATTAAGAAAACCACAAGGAAGATAAAATATATTTACAGTACTGTACTGTATTTATGGGGAAAATATCCATGTATAAGTGGACCCACGCAGTTCATACCCGTGTTGTTCAAGGGTCAGCTTATAATTATAAACCTGTACTGATGAGCACACAATGTATAGTGATGCAATTTGTATAACAACAATAACAATACTAAGAAATGGAGGAAATGGAGCTATATAGATAGGAGCAAAGTTTTTACATAATATTGAAATTAAGTTTGTATTAATTGAAACTAGATTGTTATAAATTAAAATGTTACTTATAATTTTCAGGGCAACCACTAAGAAAATACATTTTAAAATATAGTAAAATAACAAAAAAAAGGAATTAATATAGTATACTAGAAAATATTCAACAAACAGGTAGTAATAGAAGAATAGAGAATCAAAAAAGACATAAGATATGGAAAGCAAACATGGCAAAATGGCAGAATAAATCCAATGGTGTTAGTAATTACATTACATGTAAAAGGATTAAACAGTCCAACCAAAGGCAGAGATTGGCAAAATGGACTTTTTTTTTAGTTTTGGGAAGTAATGGCCAAAATAAAATTAAACAGATTTCATTACTTTTCAGAACCTTGTTATTCAAGGTTATCCTGAAATTGTTTCAGGATATTGACAGTATTGACTTCTGGTTAATTTTGCGTCAGAAGTGGTTTCAGATTTTGTTGTCAAAATTTCCTTAGTTTCTCTAACATGGTTGTTGGGTTTCTCGCTTTTTCCCTTGCAGCTCCCTGATTTTAGCTACTAGAAAAATATTTCCCCAAGTGGAACACATTATCTCTTCTTAGTTCTTCTGGGTTTCTTTCAAGTGGCATAACTAGGAAGGCAAAGAGTCACTTAACAGTATAGTACTCCTGATGATGAGAATAACCTGGAGATAATTCTTAAGTTTTCATATCTCTATTATAAAAAGGTATTTTATTTTTTTAAAAAATATAGTTTATTGTCTAGTTGGTTTCCATATAACACCCAGTGCTCATCCCAACAAGTGCCCACCTCCATGCCCATCATCCACTTTTCCCTCTTCCCTACCCCCCATCAACCGTCAGTTTGTTCTCAGTATTTAAGAGTCTCTTATGGTTTGCCTCCCTCCCTCTCCTTAACTATATTTTTTCCTCTTCTCCTCCCCCATGGTCCTCTGTTAAGTTTCTCCTCTTCCACATATGAGTGAAAACATATGGTATTTGTCTTTCTCTGCCTGATTTATTTCACTTAGCATAACACCCCTGCCATCCATGTTGCTACAAATGGCCAGATTTCATTCTTTCTCATTGCCATGTAGTATTCCATTGTATATATGAACCACATCTTCTTGATCCATTCATCAGTTGATGGACATTTAGGCCCTAAAAGGGTATTTTTGATGTCAGCTACCAAGGTTTTACATGTACATGAAAACATTTCTCCAGAGCTCACGGAGACAGGGTATTGGAGTAGAAGCCACAAATCTTTTATTCTAATTTTGTCACTTATCAGCTATCTCAGTTCATTTGGGCTGCTACAACAAAATTCCACAGACTGGGTACTTTATAAATAACAAAAATTTATTTCTCATAGTTCTGGAGGCTGGATGCTCAGGTTCAGGATGCCAGCCTTGTAGGGTGAAGACTTCTCACATAGTGGAAGGGTCAGGGAAATTCTGAGGGGTCTTGTTTATAGAAATACTAATCCCATTCATGAGTATTCATGGAATACTAATCCCATCCACCCTCATAACCAAATCACTCCCCAAAGGCCCCACCTTCTAATACCATACATTGGGTTTTATGATTTCAACATGTGAATATGGGCAAGGGGATGGAGCACACACAAAAATTCAGACCATTATACTAACTATGTGACTTTAAGCAATTTACTTAACCTCACTGTGCCTCAGCTTCTTGACATAATGGAGATAATAACTGCCTTAAGAACTTCATAGGGCAATTATGAAAGCAAAATCAAATAACACAAAAGCTGCCCTAAATTAGGTTACACTATGCAAATAAAAGGGTTTATTTTTATTGGTGATGATGGTCATGATGATAAATCACTGACTGACTACAAATGATTGGTTAGCTTAAGAAAGAATGATTGTTCAAATGAGTTATTCTTTTTTTAAAAATTTCTTTAAAATGTTTATTTATTTTTGGGAGAGAGAGAGATAGAGAGTGACTAAGAGAGGGAGACAAAGAATCCAAAGCAGGTTCCAGGCTCCAAGCTGTCAGCACAGAGCCTGATGCAGGGCTCGAACTCACAAACTGCAAGATCATGACCAGAGCCAAGGTTGGACGCTTAAGCAGCTGAGCCACCCAGGCACCCCCAAATGAGTTGTTTCTTTTTTTAAAAAAGTAATTGCAATAGGCTTCCTGCCTCTATTTTTTTAAATGTTTTTATTTATTTATTTATTTATTTATTTATTTGCAATAACTGAAAAATGTTTTTATTTTATTTTATTTTTTACAAATAGTTTATTGTCAAGTTGGTTTCCATATAACAACCAGGGCTCATCCCCACAAGTGCCCCTCTCCGTGCCCATCCCCCCTTCCCCCCATCCATCAGTCCTCAGTTTTTGTCAGCATTCAAGAGTCTCTCATGGTTTGCNCTTTGGTGGAGAGCTCTTTCATTTCATCATTTTAGTTAGTTTTCTGGCTCTTGTTAGTTTTAAAGACCTGTTATGCTCTCTGCACCTGTGAGCACTGCTGTATCCAAGAAGACTCTTTGACTGTCCAGGGCCTATCCTTTCAGAGAGTGTTTTTTGAATGGTATCTCTTCATCTCTCTTGTTGAGACCTTGGTTGTTTTGTTTTCCTACTCGTAGTGATATTTGGGCCTCTCCACCATGTGTACTTTGGCTTGTTTCTTTAGGTAGCCATTAGAAGGCTTTTTCAGTGTAATCTGCGTCCTTTTTCTCCCAATCTCTTGGGTTCCGTACAGTTTCCTATGGCTTCAGATCTTTTCCGTGTAAGGCATGGGCGCGAGTGCAGGTACGGAGCTCCCTACTTCTCCACCATCTTGCCCCTCCCTTGTTTTTATTTATTTCTGAGAGAGAGAGAGAGACAGCGTGAGCAGGAGAGGGTCAGAGAGAGAGAGGGGGAGACATAGAATCTGAAACAGGCTCCGGGCTCTGAGTTAGCTGTCAGCACAGAGCCTGACACGGGGCCCCAATGCATGAACTGTGAGATTCATGACCTGAGCCGAAGTCAGCCGCTTAACCAACTGAGCTAGCTACCCAGGTGCCCCCCAAGTGAGTTATCCTTGATTAAACAGGTCTAAACCCAGTTCTGTGGGTTTCATTACCATGGCCATAAAATAATCAGTTATTTACTAGAAGGGTGGTTCTCAAGCTTTAGTGTTTTATGGAATCATCTGGAAAGCTTGTTGAAACACAGAAGTCAAAATCCCTTCTCTGGAGTTTCTGATTTATAAAGACTAGACTGTGTTTGATAATCTGCATTGCCAACAAGTTCCCAGGAAATGCTGATGCTGTTGGTCCTTAGACCACAATTTGAGAACCACTGTCTTGTTTTAGGAGGATGGGAAATTTTTATTCTTGTTACAAATTGTTACAAGTGCCCTGAAGGAAAAATGGCAGGGTAATAAGAAGGTATTAAAAAAACAAAAACGGGTGGGATCGCCTGCGTGGCTCAGTCCATTAAGTGACCGACTGGTAATTTCAGCTCAGGTCATGATCTCATGGTTGGTGAGATCAGGCTCACATAGGCTCTGTGCTGACAGCATGAAGCTTGCTTGGGATTCTGTCTCCCTCTCCCTCTGCCCCTCCTCTCTTTCGCTCTCTAAATAAGTAAGTAAATAAATAAATATTTTTTTAAAAAGCAGGATGCCTGGGTGGCTCAGTTGGTTAAACCTCCCACTTCGGTTCAGGTCANAAACTCACACACTGTGATACCATGACCTGAGCTGAAGTCGGATGCTCAACCGACTGAGCCACCCAGGTGCCCCATGAGTGTCTGACTCTTGATCTCTGCTCAGATCATGATCTAATGGTAGTGAGCCCCAAATCAGGCTCCATGCTTAGTATAGAGCCTACTTAAGATTCTCTGTCTCTTTTCCCTCTGCCCTTCCCCTGCTCACTCTCTCTTTTTCTTAAAAAAAAAAAAAAAAAAAAGCTGACCTAGTTTGGAGGGAGCCCATAGCTCTTAGAGAAGAAGGCATTTGAACTGAAATTGAACATATAAATTGTAGTTTATCAATGTAACAGGGTAGCGAGTGGGAAGAACTGCTAGCCTCAAGGAAGAGTGTGTCAAAGACTCTGAGGCCTGATAGACCTTGGTGCTTCTTTTGAAGGGGGAGAGTGCAGGGAGAGAGGGGAGTGGAGGCACCAGGTGAGGCTGGGGAGAGGGGCACAGGCCAGACGAAGCAGATTCTGAATTTCATCGGAAGAACAATGGGAATTTGTTGAAAGAGTTTTCTCAAGGGAATGAAAAGACCAAGTTTGTATTTTTTTTTTTGAACAAGCAGAGGATGGGCAGAGTAAGAGGGTGGGGGGCAGGACAGAGGATCTGAAGCAGGCTCTGTGCTGACAGTAGACAGCCCAATGAGGGGCTCGAACTCAGGAACCATGTGATCATGATCTGAGCTGAAGTCTGACACTTAACTGACTGAGCCACCAGGCGCCCAAGTTTATATTTTTTAAAGTTCTCTCTGCCCACTGTATGGAAAAATGATTGCAGGCAGGCAAGAGTAGAAGTGGTATGGCCAGCTGGGAAGGTATTGAAGTTACCTAAGGGAGTTG
This sequence comes from Crocuta crocuta, assembly GCF_008692635.1. NCBI lineage: Eukaryota > Metazoa > Chordata > Mammalia > Carnivora > Hyaenidae > Crocuta > Crocuta crocuta. Next base: position 423,557 of record NW_027530969.1, read on the forward strand.
GTGGTGTGGGCTGAGGAGGTGTAAGTGCAGTGGAGAGCTGCAGGAAGGGGGAGGTGATGCGCTGGATGGAGGGGCAGGGGAGAGGGCTATTAGCATGCCAGCTGGACAGTGGTGGGAAGTCCATCGCACTAGGGAGTACTGGATGGCCGAGGGCCAGCATGTGATGGTGGTCATGAATGGTTGTGGATCCTGGATACAGTTTTGAAAATACTGTATTATAATTTTTAAAAATTGACATACAGTTGGGGTGCCTGGGTGGCTCGCTTGGTTAAGCATCTGGCTTCAGCTCAGGTCATGGTCTCTCCATTTATGAGTTCAAGCTCTGGGTTGGGTTCTGTGTTGACAGCTCAGAGCCTGAAGCCTGCTTCAGATTCTGTGTCTCCTTCTCTCCCTGCCCCTCCCCTACTCACACTCTGTCTCTGTCTCTCTCAAAACTAAATAAAGATTAAAAAAATTTTTTTAATTGGCATACAGTAAAGTTCAGGGATTTTTTTGGGAGGTGGGAGTGGGAGAAATATTCTTTGAGTTGTGGCAAATGCATAGATTCACATAACTGCTACTACTATCGGGATACCTAATAATTTCATTTCCAAAACTTCCTGCATGCTGTTCTTTGTACTCCTAAAGCCTGGCAATCACTGATACAGGCTTGGGCCTTATAATTTTACTTTTCCAAGAATGTCAGATAAATGGAATGATACAGTATATTATCTTTTGGATCTGGCTTCTTTCACTTAGCGTAATGTATTTGAGATCCCTCTGTGATGTCATGTGTATCAATATTTCATTTTTAAAAAAATTCCTAAGTAGTAGGAATTTTTTGCACTGTATAAGTATACCACAATTTGTTTATCCACTCACCCACTGAAGGACATTTGGGTTTCCACTTTGGGGCATTTATGAAAAAAGCTGCAAGAAAGATTCATGTGCAGTTTTTTTGTTTTTAACGTGAACATCAGTTTTCCATTTCTCTAAAGTAAATGCCCAGAATTGGGGTTGCTGGCCCGAATCAGTATATGTTTAACTATAAAAAAAAACCTGCTAAACTATTTTCTAAAATCATTGTGCCTGTTTGCATTCCCACTAGTAAGGCGTGAGAATTCTGGGTGCCCCACATCTTCATCACTACTTGGTATTGTCATTTTTTTGTTTTTTAAAAAATGTGGTCATTCTACTGGATGCATAGTGGGGTGGTTTTCATGGTGTTGGATGTCTTTTCATGCATTTATTTACATACGTATATCTTCTCTGCTGAAGTATCTGTTCAAACTTTTTGCCTAATTTCTAATCAGGTTGTTTGTTTTCTTATTGGTGAAGTGGCCATATTGATGGACTGACTTTGTGATATATGGGTAATAATGTAGGCCATTGGAAATAGAAACTTGGGGTTCAGAGGAGATGTCTGGTCTAAAGATACTCATTTGGGAGTTAGTAGCATATAGACTCATGGAACTCCAAGGAGTGCTCATAGAACCAAGTCGTGAGGAATTCCAGCATTTAGTGGTGGAATGAGGAGAGGGAAGGGGGAGCCTGTAAAGGAGACCTAGAATAAGCAACCACAGAAGTTGAGGGAAATCAAAGAAGTGTGGTGTAAAGGAAGCCAGTGATTGTGCTATAAAAAGGAGATGGTGGGGGGGTGCCTGGTAGCTTAGTCGGTTAAGCGTCCGACTTCGGCTCAGGTCATGACCTCAAGGTTCATGGGTTTGAGCCCCATGTCAGGCTCTGAGCTGTCACACAGATGCTGTCAGCACAGCAAGCTGAGGCTGCTTCGGATTCTGTGTCTTTCTCCCTCTCTCCCCCTTCCCCTGCTCATGCTCTTTCTCTCTCTCTCAAAAATAAACATTAAAAAAATTACCAAAAGGGGCGCCTGGGTGGCTCAGTTGGTTAAGCATCCGGCTTCGGCTCAGGTCATGATCTCACGGTTTGTGAGTTCGAGCCCCGTTTTGGGCTCTGTGTGGACAGCCAGCACAGGGCCTGGAGCCTGTTTCAGATTCTGTGTTTCCCTCTCTCTCTGACCCTCCCCTGCTCACACTGTCTCTCTCTCTCTCTCAGAAATAAATAAAAAACAAAAACAAAATTACGAAAAAAAAGGAGACAATGAGCAACAGAACTGAATGCTGATAAGTGATCACATATAGTAAACACTACAGAAGGACCATTTGGTTTATCAACTAAAGAAAAATTTCTCTACTTACAACAAACATGTGGGTTTTCCACAACAAGCATTTCTCTAATTCTCTGTAGACACCAACTGGATGTCCTGCAATTTAATTCAATTCTGACACAACTACCTGGAGTTAACACAGACCCCACAGGTCAGGGGCTAAGTCCCACAAGATTGCCCCATAAGATGCCAATTTCTAGCCTGGGTTTCCCATATTTCTGACCAACTGGCTATAAATCAGGACTTCCTGATTTATAGGACTCTCTCCTCTGGATTGATAATTTTCTAGAATGGCTCACAGAACTCAAGGAAACACTTTACTTGCTATTATCAGTTTATTCTAAAGCATAGAACTCAGGAGCAGCCAAATGGGAGAGATGCAAGGGAGAGGGCAAGGTTTAGTGAAGGGGCCCTCTCCAGGCCGGCCAGAGAACCAGCACCTCCAATCTAGAGAGAAGCTCTCCCAATCTCATTGTTTAGAATTTTTATGCAAGTTCCATTATTAGGCACAACCGATTAAATTATTGGCCATTAGTAACTTACTCAGGCTCATGTTCTCTCCTTTTCCCAGAGATTAGAGTGGGGCTTAAAGTTCTAACCCTCAAATCAAATGGTTCATTCCTCAGGTAACCAGCCCTTATTCTCCAAGAGTCACCTCAGGATAAACTCAGGTATGGTGGGAAGGGACTTATGAGTACCAAAAGGATCCTCCTCATCCTTATTGCTCAGGAAATTACAAGGGTTTTAGAAGATCCATTCCAGGAACCAGAGACCAAGACCAAGTATACATATTTCCCAATATCATACCAACTCACTGGTAAGTCACTGGTAAGCTCAGGACTATTTCTTTTAAAAAGACACTTTAAAGTATCTTTAAAGGGGTAGATGTCCAATTGAAACATGATGAGAAAGGGAGTGGGATGTGAGGAAATGGAGTCAGCAGGTCATTTAAAAAAAATTTTTTTTTAATTTGAGTATAATTGACATACAATGTTCCATTAGTTTCAGGTGTACACATAGCGATTCAATTTCTCTCTATGTTATGCTATGGTTATCATGAGTATATGCTCATTACCACATGTCATCCTATATCACTATTATAATATCACTGAAGCAGGTCATCTTTTGAGATTTGGTTCTGAAGAGGAGACAGACAGGATAGTAACTGGAAGTAGGATCAAGGGAATTGTGTTCTTACACTTTGCCAGAATTTTAGAATTTCTTTTTTTATTTTTTTAAAACATTTTCATTTTATTTTTGAGAGAGAGACAGAATGCTAGTAGGGGAGGGGTAGAGAGAGAGGGAGACAGAATCTGAAGCAGCTCCAGGCTCTGAGCTGTTAGCACAGAGCCTAATGTAGGGCCTGAACTCACAGACTGTGAGATCATGTCCTGAGCCGAAGCCAGTTGCTTAACAGACTGAGCCACCCAGGCACCCCCAGAATTTTAGAATTTCTAAATTAAGACTTGACCCTTTTCATTCACTTACTCAACATTGATGAGGTCCTGCTATGTGCCAAATGCAGTGATGCTGATGCAGGCAGGCTGGGTCCCAGGACCCAGAGGGGGTCTCTTAGGGCCAGTCAAGAGGGTCCTTGGCTATACACAGAAGTCAAATGTGAGCCAGCAAGAAGTGAGAACAGAGTTTATTGCAGATATAGAGAGAGCAGATATATACAGAGCATCTGGGAGACTCAGAAAGAAAAAGGAGAATGAGACTCATCTTTGTTTAAGGTCTAGGGTTTTACTGATAATTGTGCTGTGGTTCATGTGTCCTCTCAGGCATCCAAGAACTGGTCAGAACAAGGACAGAGTGCTCAAGTGTTCCCCATAAGTCACTTATGCCCTGGAGCCAGGGGTCTTGGGTCAAGGTGGAACATGTAAATGATGACCTCACCCAGTCACTCCTTAAGTGTTATCTGTTTGTTGGAAGACTCCAAAGAAATCATTATGTCCTTGACCTCTACAGGGAGAATAAACATTATCTGTACTACGAACCATGTGTAGGGCAAGGATACAGGTTCTAATAAGAATAGAAGCAGGAAAAGGAGCAAAGAAATGCAGTTTTTTTCATGGGGTCCTTTTGTTTCCCTGTCTCACTACTTGCTGAAGAAACAGCTAATTATGATCACGGTACCAGAAAGCAGGCAACTAGCTATGTATATAGTTCCCGAGCAGAACTGTGCTCAGCCTTCAGGTACAAGAATGTTCTTCCTAGTAACGTTTTTCTTGTGTAGAAAATGTGAGTTGTCTCTTACAGGTTTTGAAGTCATAAAATATTGGCACTGGAAGGGAACTAAGAGATCATCTAATACAACCCCGTCACCCACAAGTGTAGATAGACATTGAGTCCCAGGAAGGCCACATAGCTTGCCCCAGGACACACATCTAGTAACTGGCAGATTCAGGCAACAAGCTCTTATCTTCTGCTTTTCCGATCAGGGAATTTTCCACGACCCCAGGCCAGCTCATACACATAAGTGTCAATTTCTGCATTTTCTGAATTCATATAGCTTAACCATTAACTGATAATGTTAATGAATTCCATGAGTCAGTACTTAGTTTCCATATTCTCCCAATTAATTGTGGTTTTGGGGTAATCCATTCCAAATTCCTGGATTATAAAGTGCAGTGTCAGCTGCTTTTTCAAGGTAATTCATTCCAAAACTTGGACCAATTTCATCTAATGTAGTTGAGAGTTAGCTGAATTTGTTTCTAAATGTCCTTGAGTTAAAAATCAATAGTCCCACTTATTTCCCTAATAGCAAGAGTAGAGGGAGCAATTGAGGCATGGGTTGGGATGTCCACAAAACTTAGGGAAGCGAATACTCTGGGGAATGTAAGGGTCAGGCTTCAGGCAAGCCCACTGTAAGCTGGTGGATGATGTGTTGGAATGACTGTTTTGGGAGCTGGCCTTTCTTTGTTGTTGCAGTGAGAGATGACAACAGGAAGAACCTATGGTAATTTCTGACCTTGAGTCCCTTTGGCAATCTTGACTGGGCTCCTACATCTGGGAAATATCAATTTCATTTGGACTCAGGAACATCTTCTACTTCATCTAGAACTGGTTACTTCCCCAGCCAGCAGCGCGTCAAGGAAAAATGGGAGAAAATATCATCCATTGTACAAAACAGCCATTTTCATGTCTAAGTAGTGTGGCTTTGGGTGAGTGATACTGTCGTTAAATAGTGGAACTGGAAAGCCCTTCTCAGCTCACATAATTTGCTATTACAGACAAAAGAGCCAGGATGAGACCTGAAACAGCTTACAGTATTCACATTTGTAGTGGGGCACCTGGCTGGCTAAGTTGCTAAAGAATGCGAATTTTGATCTTGGGGTCATGAGTTCAAGCTCCATGTTGGGCACAGAACCTGCTTAAAATGAAAAAACAAAGAAATCGTGTTCATGTTTGTGGGTGGTACCTGCCTCCTCTTGTTGTCCTCAGCTTCTTCACCTGGAAAATAAGGAGGCTGAACAAGATGATATCCTTTCCTTCTGTGACATTCAGTGCTCTTTGAAAATCCCTTGGAGCCTTGCTATTCAACACGTGGTTGTGGCCTATCAGCCTTGTAGCATTACCAGGAAGACAGATCTGCAGAATCGGGGGCCCCACCCCAGACCTACTTAATGAGCATTCAGGTTTGAACAGAATATGCAAGTGATTCATGTACACATCACAGTCTGCTTTAGAAATCTGATTTTGGCCCTAGACAACTTTGTTCTTCCTCTGATGAGGCTTTCAGGTCGCATTCTCTCATTAGCCTGCAGGTGTCACCAGAGAGCCAAAGTGGGCTTACTGAAGAGGAGGGAAATAAAATACATAAAGCGTTTTTCTCCCCATTTACTTGCTATCTACTCTATCCTCCTGCCAATCAGATTCCCTTAAGCTTTGGCCTGTTACCCAGTAAGCCACAAAGAAATGGGCTACGAAGTATATTTGAAACTGTTCTCACTCTGCCTTTCTAGAAAAGAACTGGACCCTAGGGGTTCTCTTGTCTCATGAATAGACTCCCATGGAGTGATTAAAAAAACCTCAAAATCCTGTGTTTGCTTAACAATTCAGGTAACTATGTGATTGGTATCACCACTCTAACAATGTAATATGATGAAATATGGTTTATTTTGGTCCCAGAATTTATTTATTCAGTATGACATTTGTACTGTATTGTGTTATTAATCAATTCCCTTTAATTTTAAATTATAATGACCATCTTTCCAGTAAACCAAAGGCCAAAGTCTTCCAAGTTATTATATAAGTGCTATTATTTGTATAGCTCTTTAGATTTTGTAAGACTTTAAGTTTAACATATATTTTAGTCCTGGTAACATAAGGTGTGTAGAACACCCCTGTTTATAGATGATGATCCTGAAGCTGGAGGTTCATTCAGTAAGTTGAGCATCTAAGTCTTGGATCCAGGTCTTCTAATTCCACATTCCATAATCTTTCTATTTTACTAAGTGACCTCCCCTAATTACAATCAAATTTCTGACCAATGAATGATGTCAAACCGTCACCACTGAGGTAGTTTATTTTGGAATTTTAACATTTTTGCCTACAAACATTTTTTTCCAGCAACGCAATTCAGCAGTAATAACTGAAAAGATAATGGAATTTTCAGAGAAGATCCCATTATGTCTATGGTTGGGAAGCTACTACTGGGCAACGTGGACTTTAAAAATAATAATATTCTAGGGGTGCCTGGGTGGCTCAGTTGGTTAAGTGTCGGACTTAGGTTCAGGTCATGATCTCACAGTTTGTGAGTTTGAGCCCCGCGCTGGACTCTGTGCTGACAGATTAGAGCCTGGAGCCTGCTTCAGATTCTGTGTCTCCCTCTCTCTCTGTCCCTTTCCTGCTCACACACTGTGTCTCTCTCAAAAACAAATAAACATTAAAAAATTTTAGAAATAATATTCTAAAATGCCATGGGATGGAGATATTTCCCTGGAAAGCAAAGTCCATACCTCCTTCTCCCCACAACCATCCCTCTACACAGCCCCTAATATACAAGTTCTCTTTCTTCTCTCTCTAGTGCAGAAAAGAGATTTTTCTTTCTCCGTCTCTATCTTCCTTTCTTTCTCAGATATTAAGCACCCAGTATTTGTCAGGCCCTCTAGCAGGTGCTTATGACACAGTGGAGAAGCAGGTCCTGCCCTCGTGGGGTTGACAGTCCACTGAGGGAATTAGACACTGGACAAATGGGAACAGTAATGTGGAATGGGAAGAGCAGGGGATCATAGCAGCTGATTGTAGAGGGGCATACTCTAGTGTGAGGATCAGGGAAGGCTCCCCCAGAAGCAGTAGATAGGCAGTCGCTGGGGGACAGGTAAGGGGTAGAAGTAGGGCAGAACTCTTCTCTATAAGGGGCAATGGCATATTGTTGGGCCTGTCAGGTAGACAGTGAGGGTGGTGGCAGGAGAGTGGGTGGTGGGACATGATGCAGCTAGAGAGATGGCCTGGGGCTAGATGGTTAAGGGCTTCATGGCCCCAACACAGTACTCTGTGCTCTAAAGTTACTGGTGATGAGTTCATCTATTTAAACATTTCATGGGGGTATTCTGCTGCTATTCATATATTTTGAAGAGCTTAAATATTAACACTGGGTTATACTTTCTCATTTTTTTATTTTTAAGTTTTTTCAGTTTGTTTATTTGGAGAGAGAGAGAGAGAGAGATGACACAAGTAGGGGGAGGAACAGAGAGAGAGGAGAGAAAGAATCCCAATCAGCATCCATACTGTCAGCACAGAGCCCAATGCCGGGCTCAATCCCATGAACCACGAGATCATGACCTGAGCCGAAATCAAGAGTCAGACGCTTAACTGACTGAGCCACTCAGGTGCCCCCAGTTTTTTTTTTTTTTTAATTTCAGAATTAAGAATACACCCAAAAGAGCAGAAATCAGAATAAAGGACTGCATGTTTACATCTCTTTTTTTGTCTCCATTTAACTCCTATATAAATTCTAATAATTCAGCCGTATTCTGGGTTTTCTGTTATAAGACCATATCATCTGCAAATACTTAGCTTTATTTCTTTCTTTTCAATCCTCACACTTTTAATTTCTTCTTTTCTTACTGTGCAGGCTAAGATGTCTGTCACATTGCTGAAAAGTCAGAGACAGCTGACATTTTTACCTTGGTTTTGACATTTAGAAAGAAATTGCCGATATTTACATGTAAGAATGTGTGTTACAGGCTTTTGATGAATACCTTTATGAGAAGTTCCCATCTATCCTTGTTTGCAAAGAGTTCTAATTATTAACAAATATTGAATTTTCTATTATCTATTGAGATAACCATACATCTTTTCTCCTTTAATCTGTCAACATGGTGATTACATCAGTAGATTTTCTAACATTAAACCAAGTTTGCCTTCCTAGGATATTTCCAACTTGGCATGACATATAATGCTTTTTGTATGTTGCTGGATTCTATTCACTAATATATTGTAAAGGACTATTTGCATCTATGTTGATGGGTGATATTGGCCTATAATTGTTCCTTCCTCAGACATTTTTGTCTTGTTTTTGTCATGAAGTTTGTTCAAGTTTCATCAAATGAGTTGAGGGAGTGTTCTCTCTTTTTCTGTTCTCTGGAAGCACTAAGATTTCCATGCTCTGTTCTTTGGGGTTTGTTAGAGCTTGCCTATTAACCCTTCTGCAGATTCTATTTCTTTAGAGATCATTGCATGATTCAAGTTCTTGATGCCTTTTTGGCATTGAAAAAATTATCTGTAATTTCCTTTCAGTTTTCATCTAAATTTCATCTGAGTTTTCCAAAAACCCTAACACAAAGGCAGAGGAGTCTGCACCCTGTGACCATGGTCTCCCACTGGCTCCTCTAGCTTGGCCACAGCTGATCATACCAAGCAGTGAGTGGCTTGCACGTATCTCTTTAGGTGAGCCAGTTAGAGTGGGTCTCTTTTTTTGCAATCATTTGAGACTCGACTGGAACAGACTGCATTTTATAACTAATGTCTCCAGAACCTAGCAGAGTACCTGTCTTAAGGGAAAGATTCAATAAACATTTGGATGTGTTATTTCCAGCTATTGCACAAATTGAGAAACTTAAAAGCAGGTTTCTTAATATAAATTAGCCTTAATATAAATTAGGCACAACATATACAGTGTTGGGAGGGGAGGAGAAGAAAATAAGCGTAAGGGTTAATTAATGAGGTGGAAGAGGTCCAAAGAGCCCTTGTTATATACCTTGAATATGTAGCTATATGACCTTGAATGTACTTGTTCAGAAGATTGCTCATTTACTAACAGGAATTAGTAAGAATTTTCAGCAAATTCTTCCTTTTTTTTAAAGTTTATTAATTTATTTTGAGAGAGAGAGAGAGAGAGGAGGGGCAGAGAGATAGGGAAAGAGAGAGAGAATCCCAAGCAGGTCCCACACTGTCAGCACGAAGCCTGACACGGGGCTTAAACTCAAAACCTCAAGATCATGACCCAAGTCAAAATCAAGAGTCTGATGCTTAACAGACTGAGCCACCTAGGTGGCCCACAGCAAATTCTTTCTTTTCTTTTTTATTTTTAAAAAAAATTTTTAAATGTTTATTTATTTTTGAGAGAGAGACAGACAGTGCACAAGTGGGGGAGAAGCAGAGAGAGAGGGAGAGACACAGAATCCAGAGCAGGCTCAGAGCCTGACACGGGGCTCAAACTCACGAGCTGCGAGATCATGACCTGAGCCGAAGTTGGCTGCTTAACCGACTGAACTACCCAGGTGCCCCAAATTCTTTCTTAATCTACATTCCAAACACTGAAAAGCAGACTAGGCTTCTGCCTCCCAACATGGTAACAACAAATGTCAGGGTGAGAATAAATCTAATCTTCTTATGCTAAGGAATGCCTATCTCCTTTCTTTGTGAGAAACAATATATAAGCATCAGCAGTGTGTCCAAGGCACATCTATGAAGCACAAGGTGTTTGGTTTATAAACTTCCCGTCTTTCATTTCCTGTCTTTCATTTCGCCTTGAGAGCCATAAGCATCAAACGTAAGTATCATTTCCTAAATCTCTCCAGTCCAACATCTTGTCTTCAGGACTATGGCCATGGCCTTAGTGTAGACAGGAGCTTAAATCTCAACTCTACCCCTCAATAGCTACATGACACTAGGCAAGTTACTTAATTCCTCTGGGCTTCAGTTTTTACATCTGTAAAATGGGAATGATGATAATTTATTCCTCATAGGGTAGCCATAAGGATTAAATAAGTCAAAATAAGTGAAACATGCAACACAGTGCCTGGCAAATATTAGGCAAATAAATAGTTTCCTTTCCTCTCTCAGTTTTTTCTTTTTCTTTTATTCCCTCACCACATTCCACATTCTTGATATTCCATAGCAGAGTCAGTTACTGGCTGCTAAAGAAGGGCTGGTAATGACATGTTTGTTGTCCAAGGATCACTGTTCATAACACCAACCGTAGGAAAGGTCAGTTCTTACCCCATTGCAATTTTTTCCGCTCCCTGGGGTTGTGCTAATTAATACCACATTGGCATTATCTTGTCTTTCCCTTTAGATTGAGAGCTTTCTGGAGGCAAGGACTGCTGCTTTCTTCATGTTTAATGCCCACTTGCCTGTGTTCTAGAACTGTACCATATGTATTCAGTTTGAGTTCACTGATTTCCTTTACTTTGAGAAGGAATGAACACATGCCATCTAGTCTGGTAGTATGCCTTTGGGTTTAGATCTGAGCCTAAGTCCCAATTGCTGCTTACAGGTTGTCACTCTGGGTTAGTCACTATTCTCTCTCAAGGCCATTCTCCTTATCGATAAATTGGGAAAACTAACCTACAGCATTGTTTTAAGGCTATTGACGCAGGTAGTTTCCATTGCAAGTTGCAAATACTTCCTCCATTTTGATTCCACTTCCTTGAGTCTAAATGAGGGGTGAGCCAACTTTACTTATGGATATTTTTCGAAACTTTGGTTTTTCTTTGCATGTTTTTTTAGGAGTTTAAAAATATTACTTGGTCTTGGGGCACCTGAGTGGCTCAGTCTGTTGAGGGTCTGACTCTTGACTTCAGCTCAGGTCATGATCTCATGGTTGACAGGATTGAGCCCCACGTCAGGCTCTGTGCTGATAGCATGGAGCCTTCTTGGGATTTTCTCTCTTCTCTCTGCTTCTCCCCTGTTCTCTCCCTTTCTCTCAAAATACATAAATAAACATTTAAAAAAATGTGACTTGGTCAGAAGAAATGGTGGCCTTTGGTGGGTATCTTTGAAAGAGGGAGTTCCTGGCAACAATTTTTGAAGCTTCAATTGCTCTATCAGCCAGGATCCAGCCAGAAGGCAAAACCAGAGAAAATTCACTATAAAATTTTGAGAGAAAATTCACTATAAAAAATGTTAGTGAGGGGCGCCTGGGAGGCTTAGTTGGTTAAGTGTCTGATTTCGCCTCAGGTCATGATCTTGTGGTTCGAGGGTTTGAGCCCCGCATCGGGCTCTCTGCTGACAGCTCAGAGCCTGGAGCCTGCTTTAGATTCTGTGTCTCCCTCTCTCTCTGCCTCTCCCCAACTCATGCTCTGTGTCTGTCTCTCAAAAATAAATAAATGTTAAAATGTTTTTAAATGTTAGTGAGAAAACTGAATGTGCAAAAGGAGCATTCTAGGAGACCATGGTGGTAAGCAAATGTAGGAAGCAACCAGTCTCCCTACAGCTGTGAGAACCAGGAGAACAAAGGGGGAACTTTAGAGAGGGGTCCTGAGGAGCTGCCACATAGAGCCCTGGGCAGGACACTGGCGGCTGGTGCTGGTATCTCTCAGAGGAGGTGATGAGGCTGCTTCTACCAGTGTTGGGAAAACTGGAATCTGGATTCAGCTGATGCTAGAGGAGGGTGCTTCAGATGCTATGGGAAGATGTCTTGCTGGGGTGATGCCCACAGAAACCTCAAGCAAACAAGAAAAGCTCACAGAGGGAATAGCTTTCTCCCTGTAGCAGCAGAGAGGAGCAGGCAGGGTCAAGCCCTTCTCTGTCATTGAGCCTCGCAATCTCCCTCTGGGGCTGCCCACATGAAGAGCGCAACAGGGAGCCATCAAAGCACAAGTCCAGTTTGCAGAGTATCGCTAAGTATCACAGAACTGGGTGTTAGGATGGGTTTGGGGCTGAGAGACAATGAATAATTGACTCACACGTTGAGAGTGGCCATTAAAGTACAAAGGGCTTTGGATGCCAAACTGGTATGACGTCCCAGGACCACAGGTACAGAGCTTTGGATTCTCTGCTTGGGATTCTTGGAAGAAGCAAGGAATTACCACAGAATCTTTGTAAAAGGTTAGAGTTTGAATGGGCATTATGCCACACACAGAGAAGTTGGTACTTAACAGGGCATTTCGTCAAATATTGTTTGCTATGGTCATCATTTTAGTAAAATGAGCAAATATTATATATAACTTTTTTTTTAAGTTTATTTACTTTTGAGAGCAAGAGAGAGCACTTGCATGTGCAAACAGAGGAGGGGGAGAGGGGGAGAAAGGGAATCTCAAGCAGGCTCTTTGCTGTCAGTGCAGAGCCCATCATGGGGGTCGATCTTACGAACCATGAGATCATGATCTGAGCTGAAATCAAGAGTTAGACACTGTGTCTCCTGTACCTAGTACAGAGCCTTGAGCATGGTAGACACACAGTAAATACTTATTAAATGAACATGCCAATGAAAGAAGGGCAATGACTTTGTCAAAACCATTCTTCTGTGGGTAGAGCATGAGTTTCCTCTGAAAAAGAAAGGTGATTCCTTGTGCCTGTTAAAACTGACCTGAATCCATCCATCACAGGAGGGAGAGGTCTTTTCTTCAGACCCAGTGTGAATAAGGTCACACTGACTAGAGCCCTGGTAGGCCACAGCACACCCTTCTACTTGTAGAGAACATAACAGAGGATGTAAGAAAGCACCCACGGTGTGGACATAGGTGGGGCTGAGAGAAAAGTGGGCCAGGCAAGGAGCCAGGAAATTTTTATCAGCTCTTTGGGACTACAACTCAAGCAGTTCTTGAAGAGTCTAAGACTGGAGACTTGTTGTTTTAAAGCTGTTTGCATTTTTCTGGAATTATTTCTTTGTAGCTCATCCTTAGCTTAACCACCTGTACTAGGAACCGCCCACATGGAGAAGGGCAGTGGCCCAGCTTTTTCTTCCTCATCTAATGTCTGTAAGGCACCACTAATGTCCTCATCTCAAATGCCAGTCAGAACTAACCTTTGGAGCCTATGCGTGCTGTCGTTAAGCCAGCCACTGTAGTAGACTCGATATGTGGAAAAGACCCAAAACTCTCCCCACCATAAGCACCCCTTAGTTTCTCCAGCTACGCTGTTTTATATGATTTCTATACGCTAACATTTCTATAAAATGTCAAATGTGTGAATCACTTGCGTTTCTCTTCTTGGAATGGCTCTCCCTTCCACCCTCCATAGAACACCCCTCTCCCTTCCTTCCTTTTCCTGTCTTTCCCCTCCAACCTTAGCTTTTTGGAGCTGAGATGGGGTTCTGGCTGTGGCTTTGTTATTTATCCCTCTCCACCAGCTCACCCCTCCTCCCACCCTCTCCCCCATTAGAAGAGGCAAAAGAGCTTTCAATAAGGACTTTCAGTCCCCTAGGTAATTCTCCCACCCTGGCTAGAGAGAATCTGAATAGTTCTCAGCTCTGTGTGAGCTCTTGTAATGGTGCTTTCCTCAGAAGTTGTTCGAGCTGGCCTCGTGGGGTTCACACAGATTATTGTTCAGCTGACAACTCAAGGGAACCCCTATGCACCTTTCTGGAACTTTCTTTGTATAGTTTTCATAGTTCTCTACTCTTGAGCACCATGCTCTGCAAATTCCAGCCACCTTGGTCTCTCCTGTCTCCAATCTTTGTGTCTTCACCTTAGCGAGATTCCTGGACTCAGGGTTACCCTCAGCTGTGCCACAGCTGGATGGAGAGCCCAGGCCAGGGTAGGCTCACCCACTTGTTGCATTTCCTCAAGGATCACAGTCTTATGTTGTCCAATGTTTGAAATTATGTGTGAAGCACACTGTTCTGGTTATGACAGAGGGAAGGTAATTATAGGAAGTACTCTTTCATTCCCAAGTAGGAACTCTGGAGACGTCAGGAAATAGAGAAGTGTTCTTTCCTTGATTGAATAAAAATGCAATTCTCTTATAAGCTGGGCCTGGGACCCCTTCCTTAGGTTACCTCCTAAGGCTTAAGACATCATGTTCCACCATGTTCTTGGTCTACACTGTGTTTATTTTGCTCTGGAAGTATTAAGGCAGCCTCTTATAAGCTGCCCCTTCTACCAATCCCCAGTGAGAAATGATCAGACCATCCAGTTTTTACCAGTCCTCCTCATGCTCACAAGAATTTCATGAGAAAGAATGTGACACAAAGCTTGTTAGTGACATGTTCTTAGCTTTATTGAAATTCTTTCTTACAAAAGGTCTGATGTATTTTAGGCCACGCCTAATTTCCTTTAGTCCCTGAAATACAGATCCATGGTTATTTCCATGTCCTCTTAAGTAAATATGTAAACTAGTAGACTTTTCAGTTAAGGTTCAAACACATATCATTGCGATTTTCATTTGATGTAAAATAAGACTTGTGTTTTCCAAAATGAAATGACCAAGTAAGAAAGTCATGTGGGTCTTCATCACTGGGATAGCTGGATTCTTTGCCAGAACTGACCTGGAATGTATTTCATTCAATGTGACATCGTTCCACCTTTAGTATTTTCTCTTTTTAATGCAAACTTGGCAATGTGCTGAGCTATGTAGTAAAGAGTGCTATGTTTATATATGCATACATATATTGGCCCTGGAAAAAGATGCATGAGTACATGCGTGTTATGTAAACATAGCAATTGATCAGGAGAGTCTCTGATCATTAGGACATTAATGGATAACAAGCATATTGTAAGCAAAGAACAACCAATAGCACATATTGGTTTCATCGTCAGCCAGGAATTTTGTTGGTCCTATACCTGGGGGGTCCCGGGTGTCACTTTCCCCAGCTAAGCTGATGCTCACCCCATGTGACAGGGATTTGTGTGTCCAAGGCCTGATTCAGTCTGTGACTCCCCCAAGGGAGGGGAGTCTGTGTTCACTTACCACCATGTAGCTTCCCTAGTCCTAGAATATGTATGGCCTAGTTTGACCTCCTCCTCATGTCAAAGGAAGAATGTGATCTCCCTGTTGCTAGGAGAGGGGTTTAGATTGAGGACTAGCAGAGGTCCATGGCTCCTTGTTCTGCCAGAGGTTATAGGAAGTCCTCATTTCTTCCCATGTTTAGAGGATCCATAAGGACATGCGTTCTGATCATAGGAACACACCCAAAGAAGCCTGGAAGGTTCAATAGCATCACCTTCAAACAGCTCTGAGACATAGGTAACTTGTCCTTAACCCTGACCACCAGATGACTGAACATTGGTCTCAGTTGAACCCAGACAAGTCCCCATGTCACTCTCCAAACTGCTTTCCTTTTGGTTGGCCTGGAAGCCAGTCATGTCCAATCTTATACTCTGTAGGTCTGGAGTAGGTAACCTTGTAATCCCACATGTCTTGCACCTGAGCTTCCTGCTCAAGCCTAGGAAAGACACAGTAGGATGCAGGTAGAAACAATGGTTTAGTCATTCTCAATCTTAATGGCCAGGTGAATGCGTCAGTTGAGTGCTACCTAGAGGTAAGGTCTTATCCAAGCTAACAAGCCTTGTAGAAATGCTACAAAGTGGATAAATGAATTCAGCACCCAAGATACTATGCAGTACACATGAGAGTCACTCAATAGATGTTAGTTTCACTCCCCTTCTCCAAAGCCAGGTTGCCTCCTTCAGGTGACTTGCATTTCCCTCTCATTCCTACAGCTGGACCTTCCTCTATGTCACTTCCCCAAACTAACAAATGGTGTACAGAGGCAGAGTAAAGAGAGGGAAGGATGAATCATCTGGTATGGTCTCTTGCCGGGAAGGAAGATGTCAAAACTCCTGGCCTAAGGGAATTATGTGAAGAGTAAATGACCTACTGTGCCTCCCTCCCATGTCCACAGCTGCATTTCTTGCCAACATATTCTCAGCAATTAACTGACAGACCAAAGGGAGCATGGCTATTGAGTCCTGATGCATGGTGCTTAAAGGGTGGGCAAAATGACGATCCAGTTGACCAGGGCTTCACCTGCAGGAACCCTGGTAGAAGGGAGAGATGGGCAGTAGTTCCCAGAGTTGCACTCGAGAGCTGATGTCCAAGAGGAGAATGATGACAGGCCATTCTCCTGGGTCCTGGGATAGAGATATGGGGGAGGGGTGATGCTGGGCTGGGCAGGGCAGAGGCATGGTCCGAGCAATGCCCCTGCCCCAGGGATGCAGGAAGGAGGCTCAGCAGCTGGGCCTAGACTGTGGACTGCGCCCACTTTCAGTGTCTGTTGCACGTCACCCCAGCATCTTCAGCATGTCCGCAGTTTGTCACCCCCCATTTGGAGAAGCTGCAGCGGAAGATGGTATCTTCTGTGCCCTTGCAGGCGACATCATCCATCCAAATCCTCCCTGTGCCTGTGGGGACAAGTCAACATGGCTTCTTAGCAGATATGCAGAAGAGTAGGACAGAGGAAAAACAGAGCATTGCTGTGTCTGTTCTTGACCAGGCTGTCCTGGGCTCTGCTGGAAATTCTCAAATCGAGTAGTTCCCACCTGCCCTCTCTACCCCACCAAGACCAAATACTCATTTTCTAGTTTTTTTGAGGGCAGAATAACAATAATTGTGGTGATGGCAGCATTTATTGGTATCTCCTACATGGTACACATTCCACACATGGCATCTTCCTCCATTCTCAGCACGGTGCTATGAGATAGACGTTAATACACTCATTTTATGTATGGAGGCCTCAGGCTCAGGATACAGTTGGTGCACAGCTACTCAACTTGTAAGTGGCAGAGTCTGAAACTCAAGTCCAAATTGGTCTTGGCCCACACTTTATAGGAGACACCTCATAGCATTTGAGATATAATCTCTTGCAGTCTTTGTTGATGAGTACTCAAGCATGGCCTAAACTGAGGGACAATGTCAGACAGATCCTGGATTTGACAGATCCGGTGCCCTAGAACCAAGTATGTCTATGCCAACATGACCTCCAATCTTTTGAAATTTAAAGCAGATGGTTCCACTCTACAAGCTCTAAACAGTGGTGCTAGAATGACAGGGGACTCCAGAATTTAACATTATAACCATATTTGTATATCATATATTTAACGAGCCCCCACTGATCAACTGGCATGACCATCACCCATGGTTCTGGTGTGCTGTCTTGTGCAGATGGCCATGACACACCCCAGATGGTGGGAGCCCTCTGGAAGCATGACTGAGCTTTAGGATACTCACAGAAACAGTGGCTTAGAGCCTGTTTACTCAAAGTGTGATCCTGGACTGTCTGCATCAGCATTACCCAGAGATGATTAGAAATGCAGAACTTCGGTGGTGCCTGGGTGGCTCAGTTGGTTAAGCGGCTCACTTTGGCTCAGGTCATGATCTTGCAGTTTGTGAGTTTGAGCCCCTCGTCGGGCTCTCTGCTGACAGCTCAGAGCCTGGAGCCTGCTTCAGATTCTGTATTTCCCTCTCTTTCTGTCCCTCCCCTGCTCACGCTCTCTTTCTCTCTCTCTCTCTCTCTCTCAGAAATTAATAAAAACATTAAAAAATTAAAAAAAAAAAAAAGAAATGCGGAACTTCTGGGTCCCACCTAGGACTACTGAACCAGAATCTATGTTTTAACCAAGAGGTTATGCACTGCAATTTGAGAAGCACTGATGTAGCAGAAGAAGTAGGGCTTTACAATAAGTAGGACAAATCTTGATTCAAATCTCAGCCCCACCTGGGGGACCATTTCAGTTTTAAAGCTGGGAGGGGGTTCCCAGGATGTGAGAACGTTGGTGCTAAAATCAGGTACATGCTGGATGAACCAGGACTGATGGTCACTCCAGTACCTTAGCTTGTTAGGTCTACGAATTGGCACCAAAAAGCATGGGTTCAAGGTCATAATTTAATAAATTAGCTCTGTCAACCTGATCAAGTCAGAGGAGGTAATAAATTGTTTCTGATTTTTCTTTTCTTAGATATTTATTTTATTTTTGAGAGAGAGAGAAAGAGAGAGAGAGAGAGAGAAAGCCGGGGAGAAGCAGAGCGAGAAGGAGAGAAGATCCCAAGCAGGCTCCACACAGACAGCAGCGAGCCTGATGTGGGGCTCAAACCCATGAACCATGAGATTATGACCTGAGCTGAAGTTGGATGCTCAACTGACTGAGTCACTGAGGTGCCCCTGTTCCTCATTTTTAAAGGGCTTTGAAATCTACCCAAGCCCTATAAAAATGTAGCTCAGGGATTGGCACCGTGCCCTGATCCTAGTGGCCCTGTATCCTTTCAGCTCTATCTCTCAGTATCCAGATAACTTCTCCTTGTGGAGAAATTGTTGGGATGACTATAAAAACCTTGAAACCGTCACTCCATCTTGAACTGCATAGGAGAAATCTCTCTACAAAGGATGTTATCTAAACTATTTTACTGCCCACAAAATCTACCACGTGAGCTATGTGGTTTAGACATAATTTCGTTACGCAGAGATCCTCAGCATCTGTTGTCATGGGATTGCCGAGCAGTGAATTCAGGGACAGAGCTGGGAGGAGAGGCCTCCTTCCGCTGTCTTGGCTGTTGTTTCTTCACAAGAGCCTCTTCCCTGGCTGGATACCCTGTGCCTCTTACACAATAAGACCTTTGAGGCCGAGCAATAATTTGCAGATTAAATGTCTTCTGGAAAACACATCAGTTTACAAATTACCCAGGAAAAGCCTGCAGGCCCAAGAGCTCTGGGGGATTAGTCACACCCAAAACAAATAAAGAAGTAAATGAAGGAAACTGACAAATACAGAACAGGCCCAAGGTAACAAGCCCAAATGTGCATACAGGATCATGAAACTCCAAACTCTGGTTGGTGTTTAGCCAGGGAATTCTGGCTATTGTTTTGTGGTGGAGGAGCTAATAAAATGAGAACAGGGTCATCAGATCAGTGGCGCTGGGTATCTGCAGTATTACAGCAGCGCAGGGCATCGCTGAAGGGCCAGTTAACCCGTGAACCATTCCTGCCACTCGCCGTGTCAAAGAGCCTAGAATTCCCAATTCTATGTACCCATCATCACTTTAGCTTTAGAACTGATGTCCGCGTCCTCAAAGTGTGGCCCCAAGACCAGGAGCGTCAACATGACCCGGGGGCTTGTTAGAAATGCAGAGTCCGGTGTCCACCCAGACTTCAATCAGAATGTGTGTTTCAAGAAAGACCTCCACGATTTGTGTGCGTGCTCAAGTCTGAGAAGCCCTTCTCTAGATGACTCCTTCCATGCAGCTAGCTCTTCAAGCTCCCTAACTAAGCCCCGTGATATCTAAGTACCACTGTTCAGATCAGAAAAGGGAAGCAACAGGGTCACATTTTTATCTCGAGGAGGCATAATCGGGACCAGAGGCCAGGTCTTCTGACAGTGAGACACTAGGGGCTGTTTGAAGGTGATGTTGTTGGAATGAGTAAGTGGAGATTTTATTCTACCCTCCTCATTCCTTCCTTCCTTCCTTCAACATGCATTTGAGGGCTTCTCCATGCTCAGCACTATCCCAGGTGTTTGGATAACATCAACGAACAAAGAGTGAGGAAACAGCAACAGAAATCTTCTGCCTCACGGAGCTAACATTTGAGTTTCTCCATGTTTATTTGGAGTAATATTAATAGAAGGGAAAAGTCGCACTGAATCTTCCAGGCTCCCATTGGAGCTGTACACAGAGGCAGCCGGTACAGCTATCAAATAGATATTTAAGAGTTGGGAAAACTGAGGCCCCAGAAAGATGAAGTGACTTGTTGCCTAACGACTAAGGGCATGAGACCATGACCCAGGCCTCTGACGTGCAGCCAGACCAGTACTTGCTCCTCACGGGTACACAGTATACAGCACGGATGCTAGGTCAGGGGTGGTGTGCCGAGGGCCAGTGGACCCACTGTCTGCTTTTGTAAACAAAATTCTGTTGGAGCACAGCCCCACTGTTTGGTTATGTTTTGTCTATGGTTGCTTTCATGCTACTGGTGCAGAGTTGAGTAGGGAGAGAAACTATTTGCCCATAAAGCCTAAAATATTTACTCCCTAGCCCTTTCATGTTTGTTGATCCGTGCACAAAGCCATCTTCCAGTATTCAGATTTTATCATAGAGAAAAGGGGCAGACACTGGTGATGATATGATTAGAAGCAAACGCCCCCAGTTCCATCCCTTGTACTCCCACCTACAAGTCTGTCTGCATTTGTACCCATCCTCACCCCTTCTGTCTACGTGTCTCACAGTAAGATTTTCTCTGCTCTGCAGAGGCTACCTCCCAGCTGGGCTGCCCACCTGGAACTCATTCCAGCCATCAACCTCCATCTGCTCTGTCTGCATTTGCTCCTTCTCCAACAGATCTTGGACCAATTTAAAATTAAAAAAAAAAAAAACACCTATAAGTCTCTTCCATGTGACTCTTTCCTTGCTTTTTCCCAGAGAAACTGATAATTTGATTATTGAGCCCTGTCCAGGGAAAATTTTATGGTGCCAGACCCCCCAAGAGAGACGCCAGGGAGTGGCAGTGTCTTGTGTCCTGCGCGGGAGGACTCGGATTAGGCAGGCACAGAAGTTCCTTCTTTCCTTCTTTCCTCCCTCCCTTCTCTCCCCCTTTCTTCCCTTCCCTCTAGCATTTATCCATTTATGCTAGTATGTCCCAGGTGGAGTCCTGGGTTTGGGAACTGTGAAGGTAAAGCCTTGTGCACAAAGGTGTTTACACATGCATCAGAACTCAGGAGGGTGTGAGATGTGTCATGATAGAGACGTGGCACCAGAGGAGCTCTGAGTAGGGACACTGACATCCTAGGGCACCGGTGGGGTGGGAATGGAAGTGGCCAGCAAAGCTCTCCTCAGGAGCTGATACTTGGGCTGACTTGAAAAGCTGAATAGGAGTTAGCTAGATGAAGGGCATCCCAGATGGAGCACGAGAAGATATGGAGACACGAAACAGCCACAGGAGTTCAGAGAACACAAGGGGATGCGA
Source organism: Crocuta crocuta (assembly GCF_008692635.1). NCBI lineage: Eukaryota > Metazoa > Chordata > Mammalia > Carnivora > Hyaenidae > Crocuta > Crocuta crocuta. Next base: position 444,784 of record NW_027530969.1, read on the forward strand.
GTGGCGGAAGACTGAGAAGGAGGGTGGGAGGCAGAGTAGGAAGGGTCTCATTTCAGAAAGAGCCCTGGCAGAGAAGTGTGCACTACGGGGCCCACACCATGCTTACTGCCCAACATGCATGATCTCCTGTAGTGTTTGCCATTAGCCCTTGGCAGCGGAAAGGCTGAAGTGAGGGGAGGCTACAGAATCTACTCCAGGTCACTGGCTACAAGCGGCAGATCTGGGATTCTAACTTGGGTTTGACCCACAGCCTCCTGACCACTGCTCTACCCTGCCTGGGTGACTAAGGCAAGAGCAGGGGTAATAAAGGGGCGGATACAAAGGATGGCAGAGAGCAAACATTGTAGGACCCAGGGACCTGCCAGATGAGGTGTGAGGAGTGGGAGAGAGCTGGATGGGGACAGGCTTGCAATCCTGGCTGGCTGGGTGCAGAGAGAAGCCAAGCCCTGGAGGGAGGGGCCGGGGCTTGGGAGATTGAGGCTGGGGATGGGCGGCCTGGGACTAGGTGTCGGGGCCCTGGTGGGGAAGGAGGCTGTGGTCAGAGGGTAGATCTGATGTACGGCCCTACTGCTCCAGGAGAGACGGCATCCCCTGCCCTCTGCGCCCACGGCCACCAGGACGTGAGAGCCCTCACCATGCTGTTTAGAATTGAAAAACATACTGCCTTCCCTCTACACTGAATGTGTTGAGGGTGGGGGCTAGGTTTACTCAACCCTGCACCCAGTACTGAGCCCAGTGCCCACCGATGCCTGAGGAAAGCGGGCAGTGCAGCCTGGCTTAGGAGAAAGGGCTCAAATGAGCTTCAGCTGGGTCAGCTCCTTCCCGTACCCTCCGTGAACCCATTAATAACACCTGGCCTGCCGATCTGTCCAGGTCTCGAATATCACACGACATAAGTTACTGGACCGCGATGGGGAAATAACAGGGCAGATGTGATACGTAGGGGAGAGTGAGCCTGGCTTTCCACTGACTGGTTTCAAGTGGCGATTTCAGAGCTATACCACATGTCACATGATACAAAAATCAAGGGTGAATGAAAGAGGCCACAGAGTCAGTGTGGGACTAATACCACCCATGACATTCAAATGATTTGTTTTCTCTAAAACAGTTTGTTTTTTAAAAATTTTTAACGTTTTTTATTTTGTTTTTGAGAGCTAGAGACAGAGTATGAACTGGGGAGTGGCAGGAGAGAGGGAGACACAGAATCTGAAGCAGGCTCCAGGCTCTGAGCTGTTAGCACAGAGCTTGACACAGGGCTCAAACTCAGAAACTGCAAGATCATGACCTGAACTTGAAGTCGGAACTTAACCGACTGAGCCACCCAGGTGCCCCTAGCTACTGTTTTTTTTTTAATATATTTTTTTTAACTTTTGAGAGAGAGAGAGAGAGAGAGAGAGAGAGAGAACAGTGGGGGAGGGGCAGAGAGAAAGGTGGACAGAGAATCTAAAGCAGGTTCCATATGGACAGCACAGAGCCTGATGTGGGGCTTGAACCCACAAACCCTGAGATCATGACCTGAGCGGAAGGCAGCCACTTAACCATCTGAGCCCCAAGAGTTTCTGCGTTTTCTCCCACAAGGTTTTACTTCCACTTAGTAGGCAGGAGTCCTCACTGGAGCTGAGAATGGAATAGCAAGGCCTATTCCTACAGTTCTGGCTCCTCATGTAAACAGGGATGGCGTTTTCCTTGAAGAAAACAGGCTGAAATCCAGCCCAAAGCATTAAGTGGGAGGAAAGTGCTCTCCTGGTGGGCTGTCCTCCGAGGAGCTGGACTCTCTGAACTCCCCACGCGCTTTGGCCTTTCGGTAGAGGGGCCAGGACAGGTGGGGCTGGTCAGCTGCTCTCCTGCCAACACCTTGACTGTGGACTTTACAGTCTCTGGAACTGTGAGAAAATAAATTTCTGTTGTTTAAGCCCCACAGGTCCGNGGGTGGGGCTGGTCAGCTGCTCTCTGCCAGCTGTCACAACAGATTTCAGCCCGTCAATTTCTGTCAGCGGGATCGTCTAAGTCTGCTCAGACTTCTCTAACAAAGTGCCATTGACTGAGTGGCTTGTAAACAACAGACATTTATTTCTCTCAGTCCTGGAGGCTGGAAGTCCAAGGTCAGGTGCCAGCATGGTCAGCCTCTGAGGGCAGCTCTCTTTTGGGTTGGAGACTACAGACTTCCCTTGCATCCTCAGGGAAAGAGGAAGACAGAACTCTCTGGGATCCCTTTTATAAGATCACTAGTCCTATAATGAGGGCTCCGCTGTCATAACCTAGTCACCTCCCAGAGACCCCCACCTCCTAATCCCTCACATTGGAGGTTAGGATTTTAATATATGAAATTGGGGGAGACACAAACTGTCAGTCTATAACAGTGACTGGGGTTCTAAGGGCTGAGATTCTGAACATGAGTTACAACAGCCTCTGGTGGGGATGAGCTGAACAGTGATCAGAGGAGTGGAGGTGTCCTGGCCAGTCTGGATGTGACCTGGCCCCATTTCCCTATCTGGAGAGGATGTGCTGGCCCCTCCTCTCATGCCATACCATGAGTCCCTTTAGCCACTGAGCCTGGTGGATCAGACAGCCATAGCACCAGGAAAGTCAGCAAACATGCCTGGCTCTACTCCATGATACAAGGAGCCCCCACAGCGGGGCTAGCTATTCCTCCACAGGTCACAAGGGGGACCTGGAAACTGAGGGTGTAGTGCATCAGTCCAAATCCCTCCCTACACCTGTCAGAACTTGGGTCCTCTTGACAGGTGAATGGGCACATTTCCAATCCCAGGGAGCTCAGTCTGGAAGGCATATCAGAGTCTGAAAGCCCTTTTAAGTTACAGATGGGGACGCCAAGACCTAGCATCTTAGACAAGAAACAAGATCACATAGCCACGGGTCAGCGCTCTCTCACGAGGGCGTGGGAGTACTGGGTTTGTGCATGTGGGACTGTTTTTTAGTTGTAGGTCAACACAGGTTTCTTCGAGTGCAAGGTCTGATGGAGGAAAAAGCATGTGTGGATGTGAGTGTTTATACTTGAGTGTGAAAGAGTGTGTGGTGCTACAGATGTTTAGTGCATGTCAGTAGGTGAGTAGTAAGTGGTCCCTGTTTGGGGCACCTGGGTGACCCAGTCGGTTAAGTGGCTGACTTTGGCTCAGGTCATGATCTCGCAGTTTGTGAGTTCAAGCCTCACATCAGGCTCTGTGCTGACAGCTGAGAGCCTGGAGCCTGCTTCAGATTGTATGTCTCTCTCTCTCTCTGCCCCTCCCCTGCTCACACTCTGTCTCCCTCTGTCTCTCAAAAATAAATAAATGTTAAAAAAAAAAAGTGGTCCCAGTTTGTGTGTAGTAGGTGGTGGTCACAGCAAGTATGCGAAGATCTAGAGAGTGTTATGTGCTGAGCTGTGTCTCCTCAAATTACTATGTTGAAGTCCTAACCCCAGGACTTGAGAATGTGACTGTGTTTGGAGACAGTCGCTTAAAGAGGCGACTAAGGTAAAATAAGGTCATTGGTGTGATATCCAATATGACTATGTCCTTTTAGGAAGAGGAGACACAGACACCACACAGAGGGAAGACCATGTGGAGACACAGAGAGAAGACGACCACCTACAAGCTGAGGAGAGAGACCTCAGGAGATACCAAACCTGCCAACACCTTGACTGTGGACTTTACAGTCTCTGGAACTGTGAGAAAATAAATTTCTGTTGTTTAAGCCCCACAGGTCCGCTCAGTGGCTGAGCAGACTAATACAGAGAGCTAACCTGTAGGACAGACTCAGTGCCATGGATGGTAACTGGAGCTGGGACAGAACTGTCCTCAAAGGAGGAGAGGGGTGGATGGTTCAAAACCTCTATCTGCACCCCACCCTCCAAGTGTTTTGTAGCATCCTTAGGAAGGGAGATATGCCTGAGCATGTTGAAAAGAAAGCAACAAAATGGTGAAGACTTTGAGAAATCCTGTCACATGAAGACAAGATGGAGTAATCAGGGATATTCATCTGAAGAAGAAAGGACTCAGAGAGGGGCAGGGACAGCCAGCAGCATGGGTAAGAGCCTGGCCTCCTAAGCCATCTGCTGGCCTCTAAGGGAAACCAGGCTCTGTCATTTGGTAGCCGTGTGAACTTGTGCAAGTTAGTCAACCCCTCTGTGCCTCTGTTTCCTCATCTAGAATGCAGGGATGATCTCTGTATCTACTTCCTAGGTGTTGTAAGGATTAAGTGAGGGAGTATTTGTAATGTGTTTAGAACTGAGCCTGGCGCACAATGGGTGCTATAAAAGTGTTCAGCACTCACTGTGCTTCCTAACAAAAATGTAATAGGGGCGCCTGGGCGGCTTAGTGGGTTAAGCATCTGACTCTTGATTTCAGCTCAAGTCATGTTCTCCAGGTTTGGGAGTTGGAGCTCCACCTAGGGCTCTGCGCTGATACGTGGAGCCTGCTGGCATTCTCTCTCTCCGCCTCTCTCCACTCTTCTCCTGCTTGCACACGCGTCTCTCAAAATAAAGAAATAAAGTTAAAAAAGAATGTACTAAAATTAAGTGGGAGCAGGTTTAAATCTGTGCCTGAGACACAGGGCTGAGAATGAGGGCCTGCAGGGGAATGTGACAGGACAGAAGAAATAAAACGAAGTCAATTCAAGGAAAGGACGAATGTTCTAATAATCAGAACTGCGTGAGGGCATAGCTCCTTGCCTGGGGGCCCGTGAGCCGCACTTACCTTGACCAAATCGAGCTGTCCGGTACACCTCCTCCACACCACGGAAGCCCAGCATGCGGCACACCACGTCCCCGTCCTTCTTGTCCCAGCCATCGTCACACACCGTGNTTTTTTTTTTCAGAGCAGTTTTTAAGTTCCAGAAAAATTGAGAGGAAGGCATAAACATTTCCCATACACCTTTTGTCCCTACACAAGTCTAGCCTCCCCACAGTGTGGACATCCCACACCAGAGTGGTGCACTTGTTGCAAGATGAACCCACACGTCTGCGTCACAATCACACAGAGTCCACGGTCTACCTTAGGGTTCCTACTTTGTGAACATCCCATGGGTTCGGGCAAATGTATACTGACACGTATCCACCATTACGGTATCATACAGAGTAGTTTCATTCTCCTAAAAATCCCCTGTGCTCCACCAATTCATCCTTCTCACTTCCCAGCTGCTGATCCCTGGTGACCAATGATCTTTTTACTGTCGCCATAGCTTTGCTTTCCCAGAATGTCATACAGGTGGTGCCACATAGCATGCAGCCCTTTCAGATTGGCTTCTTTTACCTAGTGATATGCATTTAAGGTTCCTGTGTGTCTTTTTGTGGCCTGATAGCTCACTTCTTTAGAGCAGTGGATAATATTCCATTGTCTGGATGTGCCACAGTTTATCCATTCACCAACGGAAGGACATGTGCTTCCACGTCTTGGCAATTATGAATAAAGCTGCTAGAAACACTCCTGGGCAGGTTTTTGTGTGGATGTAAGTTTTTAACTAATTTGGGTAAATACCCAAGTAATGTGATTGCTGGATTTTCTTCCACGTCTTGGGACCTGGTGACCAGCACTCATGCCTACCAGGGCAGAGGGGGAAGGCGGAACAGAGAAAACCAAGGGAAGATGCAGACTCTCTGAGCAGGTGCCCGGCTGTGCAGCACAGTAGGTGAGGAGCTCCCTGGCAAGCGTCTCAGCCCTGAGCCTCATCATTCAAGCCCATCTCCCCCTGGGGCTGTAAGCATGAGAGTGTGAGGCCAGGCAGGCCTGGGTGCAGATTTTGTCTCTGCTGCTCACTATCTGTAAGTGTGAGATAGTAGTTCATCAAATCTGAGATGCCACTTTTTATAAGGCACATCACTACTACATACACTACTAAGAAGGAAAGAGTTCTGCCAGTGACAGTGGCAAATTATGTCAATGACTAGATGCTTCCAGATTTCAGTGATGTGAAATTGTGTGTCAGGGGATCAGTGAGATACGGCAAGACACGAAGAACTTAGAACAGTGCCTGGCACATAGAAGGCTCTTCTGTCTACCTGAAACACTCATAGCCTCTCTGAGGGTATTTCCTCAACTGTGACATGGGATAACACATAGGGCTACTGTGCAGCCTAAATGAAGTCATCTGTATAAGGCTCTGAGCATGATGCCTGGCACCCTGCACACTCAGAAAATCCTAGGTCACCCCTTCTTTTCTAAGGCTAAAACTATTACATTCATCTATAAACTATTTAGCACAGAGCCTGGCTCTAGGAAATGAACAGTAAATGTGCTCCACGGATGAACGAATGAAGATTCATCCCTTTGCATTAAAAGCATTGCCTTATTTCTCCAAGGGGATATTCTGGGGACTCAAAGAGCACTGGAATAGCTGAAATAAGCCTTATAACCATCTCAAAGCCAGGGTTTGGCTGGAAAGTCAGTGTCAGGCCATATACATTGTTAATTGTCAGAGCTAGAGTGGGAGCTTGGGCCTCCTGATGTGTCTTCTTTTTTAAGCTCACTCATTTATCCCAAGAGAAAGAGAAAGGGCGAGAGTTGGAGAGTAGAGAGAAAGAGAGAATCCCAAGCAGGCTCTACACTGTGAGCACAAAGCCCAGCTCAGGGCCTGAACTCAGGGACTGTGAGATCATGACCTGAGCTGAAGTCATATGCTTAACCTACCGAGCCACCCACACTGCCCCTTCTGATGTGCTTTCCAAGGTCCTTTTTGCCATCCTGCCTGCCCTCCACTCTGGGGATGGGGTGATGATCTTCACCCCTTAGAGACCAGAACTTTCTTATTTGACAATACATTGGAAGGGTCACTGGGTCTTAAATCTGGCCACACATCAAAATCATTTGGAATGCCTGTGAAATACAGATTCCTGGGCCCTCTCGGACCCTACTGGATCAGAATCTTGGTAGCAGGAGTCAGGGGTTTGTATTTTTTTTTTTTTTACAAGTGTCCCACATGATTTCAAGGGAATACATGTATGTTGACTGACATTTGGGATTAACAGGACTAGATGATCTGTAAGGTTTTTTTCCAGCTCCGGTGTTCAGTGATACCAAAGCCAGGGAAGAAGTCAAAGATGTCTCTTTTTTTACAGCCGGAAACCACCTGGGGCATGTAGGGTGGTAGTAAAGTCACTATACTGTGAAATGGTGACAAGTGAGTGAAATGATGGAGAAAGATCCTTATGTGAACTGCCAAAGAGAAAACCTAATCAAGTTCTGTTCTCAGTAAGTACTGCATCCTTGGGCCATTTTTTTTTTCTCTTTTTGGCCAGGTGGTCTGGGGGACTCCCCCATCCAATGACTGTGACCTTCATAGGCCCCTGAAGGAGAGGGCAGAATTGATAAATCCCACATTTGTACAACATGAGAAAGGAGAGGAGTTAGAATTGGCCATGTGTCTGTTATGTGCTGCCTGGGCTGGAGAAACCCCAGGATATTCTGCACTGGGGAACCGAAGAAGTCACCAGGAAACCACACCATTCCCAAGGCACTGAAGGATCACAGATGGAGGGCTTTGAAAGGCTTCTTGAAATGCCTAATGCCATTTTCTACTCATTCTTCATCACTGACCACTTTCCCCATTTGGTTTTGCTGAAAACACAAGCCCATACCAGACTGTCAAAAAGGGCTGAGGATGAGCAAGAGAACACAGGAATCCTGGAGAAGGAAGCCATCAAAGCTGGAAGGCAGAGACTGGGTCTGAAACAGAGAAACCCCCCAGGGAGCGGTAATGACAAGCTAACCTAGAGCCAGAAGCAGCAAATGAGCCCTGGCCCTGGCTGGGGGCTTGCCCCGGATGGGTTGGCCAAAGCTGAGATGTCAACCCTGATTTCTCACAGACCTGTCTCACCTCTGTCAGCACTCTGTCATAGTGGCAGTGGGCCACGCCAGGCCAGCCTCCAACAGAAGCCTCAGTGTGGGGTTTTAAGTAGAGAGAGAAGTGACAGGAGAATATTGTGGGTCCCAGAGTGGGCCAGGCAGAGTTCAAGGTGTCAGGTCAAAATAATAGGAAGAGGCTGGGTGCGACATAAGAAGCCAGGGCTGACGTTCAGAGATTCCCCCATATCCTCTCTGCTCTGGCCAGTCTGAACGCTCTTTATTCATGTCTTTGTTTAGCAAAATAAGTGACTGACCATTTGGTAGAGGCCTGGTCCTGTTCTAGGAGCTATGGATACATCCATGAACAAAGTCTCTGCCCTCAGAGACTGGCATTTTAGTGGAGAAACTAGCAATGAATCTAGGGGAAAAAATGTAAGTATGGCCAACTAATGATAAGTGCAGAGACAGGAACAGAAGCACAGTAAGGGAACAGAGAATGAGAGGAGGTGTAATCTTGGATTATGAAAAAAGGAAGGGAAAGAAGAGTGAGGGGAGGTGTCAGCTTGGACAGAAAGACAAGGAAGGAAATGGAGAGTGAAGGGAGATGCCATTTTGAATAGGGCAACAAGGAAGGAAATGCAGAGTGAGGGGTATGCCATCTTGAATGGGTGGACAAGGAAGGAAGTGTAGAGTGAGGGGAGGTGCCATCTTGAGTGAGGAGACAAAAAGTGAATGAAGAGTGAGGGAAGGTGCCATCTTGGACAGGAAAACAAGGAAGGGAATGGAGACTGAGAGAAGTGCCATCTTGGAGAGAGACCTGGAAGGGAATGAAGAATGAGGGAAGGTGCTATTTTAAAGAGAGAGAGAGACAAGAAAGTGGGTGGAGTGTGAGGGAAAGTTGCATCTTGGAGAGAGAAAGAGACAAAGAAGAGAATAGAGAGTGAAGGGAGGTACCACCTTGGATGGGAGGGAATAAGGAAGGCCTTGAGGAAAGACCTGAATGAACCAGGGGAGTACATGGATTTCCCCATCTCAAAAAACCCTCTATGTACTCCTGCCTTAGCTTTTCCTGTCCTTTAAATCTCAGCGTACATGTCCCATCTCCCAAAAGGCCTCCCTTAATCCCCCACACCTGGCCAAGTCCTCTTCTATGGATGTATTTATCACTTCATCTACTAATTGACTATCTATCATCTTAGGACACTGTGAGCATTCCAGGAACAGATCACATGGCCTATACAGTGCTTATACACCAACATGCTCAAGCTGTGTAAAATGAAGGCATGAATGAATGAATTCAGATAATACAGACCCAGATGGGCAGGTCCTCTGAATTGGACATAGTTCTTCAGAACCTAGGGCTTTGGTATGAGTCTGGAGAATCTGCCTTCAGGGCATCCCACAGTTCCAACTCCCCTCTTTATTACATTATATCCTCTTCTACTAACTCATTCCCTGATGGCTTCTTTTGGTGGGATGGTCCTGGGTTCTGGACACCAGGACTAGGTTACTGGTGCAATGACCATAACGTTCCAAACGAGAAAATAGGGTTGTGGTCATATGATTATGGTAAGTACTAGAAGAAATCTGGAAAATGTCATCTGGATGCTGAAATATTGGAATTCCCAGAAGGCTTCAATGTATATGGAAGTGACAAAAGAATATTTGGAAACAGGACAACTTCAAAAAATTGCACACGTATGGTAACCATAATTTTGAGACTCAGAACATCAGTTTCAAGGATGTCTCTCCAGTCTATGCCCCATGATCCTCATAAACCAAGCAATGCTGTGGCCCCCAGAACTACCCCACCCCTAGACTCTACGTTGGCTCATTGAGTATTGGAACCTGTTCCTTATAACTTGTTCCCAGATCCTTCAGATTTAGAGTTTTTCCTCACAATGGAGGCAGAACTCAGTCACCTGCCCATCACCTGCCCATGGGATGCTGCATTCCCCAAAAGAATGAAAATGATGCTGAACTCCACATTACCTCCCCTGGACTCATCCAAACGACATGGCACATTCTGTTCAAGTCCTTACAGAACTTAGCACTAAGGCTAATTTTTGCATCCTTTTCTTTCCTGTAATAAAAGCTCACCTCCGTGGATAATTCCTTTGGGAAAACCAGAAGCTGAGGTTTGATCTGATTATGATACACACTGCCCCAGTGCAGGGACTTGGGTTGGTCCATGGACAGTATCTTTGGCCTTCTGCTAGAGCTGTCGGGGAGGGTACAGTCAGGCATCGCCTCGGGCCTGGGCAATGATACCACCTCACAGCATGCACTTGTGGAATCACTAAATGACTGCAACAGTGACCCCCTCCCTGGCCTGGGAAGGACGTCATGACTTGGTAAAAGATTTGGGTTTCTGTGGTCAGAGGGTTTGAACTCTGCTTTTCCCAGCAGTTTCTGCCCCAGGCAAAGCTTTCCCACCAAGCAACCAGCCACCACTCAGAAACACTCTCATGCCACAGATGTGTCATCCCCCACATGAGCAGATGTGGTCCCTGAGAGGCAGCTTCAGCCTGGTTTGTAACCCCCTCAGGACACTTCTTATAAGTCCAGGGAGCTTCTTCCTCAGACACCCGCTCAGAGTGGTCCCCAAGGAGGGTGTGGGGCCACTTGAGGTCAAGGAGATGACTCTCTGCATGACAGGAAATGAAAATGGCAGGCAAAGATTTTGGACTGCATACAACTTGGGCATTTTTAGGCCAATAAAAAGAGAGAATGGCCCAGTTTGAGGGCAGAGGGCAAGAGTGCTCATGATAAGGGGCATCTGGGTGGCTCAGTCAGTTAAGCATCTGACTTCAGCTCAGTTCATGATCTCTCAGTTCGTGAGTTTGAGCCCCGCGTTGGGCTCTGTGCTGACAGCTCAGAGCCTGGAGCCTGCTTCAGATTCTGTGTCTCCCTCTCTCTCTGCCCCTCCCCCACTCACACTCTGCCTCTCTCTCTCAAAACTAAATGAACATTTAAAATTTTTAATACAAACAATGAGTGATCATGATGACTTCAGGCTTTTGCAACCATATGTGACTTCCCTTAACAGCCACCATTGCACTGTCTGACAGGTCACTTTACCTTTTTCTTTGCATCCAGCCTCAGTGAGGCCTGGAAAATCCTTCCCAAGCAATAAGAAAATCAGCAACTCTGCAGAAAACCCTGCTCTCCACCATTCCTCATGTGGATATCAGATTTTGATTCATAAAGGGAACCTTCCAGGTAGAGAGAATATGAAACTCGTTCTCTTGTTCTGCGGTTCCTACCCTGCAGATTGGAATCTACCTGGACATGTACTCATGGTTTGCAAGTGGACAGAGCCGTAGTGACCACAAGGCTGGCCCCCACCCAGCCCTTTGCAAAAAGAGATCTGCAAGATCCGGGGTTAAGGGAAATACCAAGGAACTTCTCCTCCTCAAAAGCCTGGAGGCTGCCCTGGAGAGTTTTCTCACTTGGCAGCTTGTCCTAATCCCTGACCCACTAAATCTTGGGCAAAACTTCTCCTAGAACTCCCCAAAGCAGTGATATCCAGATGCTTACAGGGTTAAGCCTGTTTCTTTTTGTCCTGCTACCCATGCTTTGGGGTCAGAGGTATTCCCCTTTTATACAGAGAAACAGACAGAGAAGAGTCCCTTTAAAAAAGTTCACATCAGGGTGCTTAGGTGGCTTAATCAGTCAAGCATCTGACTCTTGATTGAGGCTAGGTCATGATCTCATGGTTTGTGGGATCAAACCCCATACCGGGCTGACAGCATGAAACCTACTTGGGATTCTCTCTCTCTCTCTCTCTCTCTCTCTCACACACACACACACACACACACAAACTTAAAAACAACAACAACAAAGCTCAGATCGGAAGTAGTCACTCCTTTGTCTCGTGGTGTAACCCTAGGGAGGAAGCGGATGAACAGAACCCAGGGCAGAAGACTTGCCCTCTCTATCTGGACAGCTGCCTTGCCCTCTCGCAGACCAAAAGGATAAAGCATTTCACCAACAAGTTTTCCACAGCATCAGTAGTTCTAATCTCCGCTTGGGGCTTTCCTGCCCAGCTGCAGCACCAGACCATAGAAACCCCCTCCTCATTCCCCGACCTGTTCTACTGACCCTGCCCACTATCCAGGCCACTGCTGGCACCAATCACGAGGCCCTCATCCTTCTTGAGGTAGGACCCCAGACCTGCTCCAGTCCTGGCCTGGCCCCTCAATAACAAGGATAGGGCTGAGGCACAGAGGGGGTCAGATCATGGAGAACAAGGCTTGGTGTTTGGACTAGGAGTCTTTGCATTTTCTGGAGACATAGCGAGTAACAACTTCCTTAGGCTTAACAGGGGGCTACAGGTATCCCCATTACTTAGGGCATAGAGTTTCTTTTAGTCACATAGTCTTTAGGCTTTTCTAATCATCACAAATGATGGAGAAGCCTTGAGTTTGCCAGCTGACTGAGACCTGGAGATCACTTGGTCCAAACTGTTCATGTGATACTTGAGGATACAGAGGCTCAGAGTGGTGATATATCTTGCTGACAGTCATCCTACGGTTAGTAGTAAGTAGAAGAGCTGGGACCTGACCTTGAGACTTAACCTTTGAGCCAATTCTCCATCTATCCCTTTCTTTCCTCATTTTTCATAAGATCCCTCATTCTTTCTGAGGTCTCTGGGCAGGGTCCACTAATTCTACTTAATGACTTTAGTACAGGATGCCTTTTGATGAAGCAGTTACATTAAAAATAATTACTTTAAGCCCTGAACTATAAAGCTTCTACCCATAATTCATAGAAATCGTTTGGCTTCTCCTAACTCTTAGGGGAGGACCACGAATGTGGGGATGCCCTTGTGAAGCACGGCTATTGCTGAATTTGTATTTGAAAATGAACAGGTCTCTGTTCCCAGGCAGGGTAAAAGATAAATCAGCCTTAGCTTTTGAGATCAGTGATAATATTTATTAATGTCCAGGGTAATTCTACTTCTTGTGCACAGATTTGGGGTGCTGAAGATGTATTATCTTTATTAGTTTTTTACACATATCTTTATCAATGCATGTATTTCTCTTTCTAATTATTCACTTACTTATCCATCCAGAAACTCTTCTGGAATCCTGCCACATTCCAGAATGGTACCAGGGGCTAAGGATGCAAGGACAAATAAGTGTCATCTTTGCCCTCAAAGCTGTCTAATGAATTGATGGCCTAAAATGGATAAGAGCACAGAATGCCAGAGCTGGCAGAGACCTCCTCAGTCCAAACCCTCACACCTACAGATGAGGAAACTGAGGTTCAAGAAGAGGAAAGAACGAGCTATCACTGGGATACCAGATCTCTTTCTTTCTAGACCACTTCTCCTTCCAGTGCTGACCACTTTCAGTACTGCCTAAGCCACAACACAAAGTTAAGCTGGTCTGAGGCTCTGAAGGGGCCAAGACGGAGGCAGGCTGGTACTCTCCTAACTGCTTGAGAGAACTCAGGGAAAACTTGCAATCTCTGAGAGTTATGGAAACATATCTCATTTTCCCTTGGGCAGAGAAATGGTATTTTGTTTGTCCATGATCCCTCAGTACTTAACATCATGCCTGGTTGGCTGAACATGCTAATTAAATGTTTGATGGGATGGAGGGCAGATGCGTGGATGAACGCATGACTTTGATAGTGGGTATGATCGGAATCCCCAGCCGAATGCCTCATATTTCCTGTATCTCTGGTTCCAGTCTTAACCTTCTGTGTCTGACTGTTTAAAAAACGTGCTGTGCCCATCCACTGATCCTACCAGCTCAGACAGGAATGGTGTCACCCCAGGATAGAGACCACATGCTCTCTGTGCACACAGTGGCTGGGGGCCCTGACCCTGGGTTACATCTATTGGGTCTGTTTCTCTGTAATTCATCTAGACTCCCTATTACTGATTGATCTTTAAACAAGTATTGACCTAGTCATGGGGACAGAGAGGTATATAATCAGGCTTCTACTCTGGACACAAAAATGCCACAAGGCAATCCAGGCCATCCCTACCCAGTACCACAAGAACGGATCTGAGGCAGGTGGTGTGGCATGGCGAGGAGAGCAGCCAGTCAGTAGAGGGGACCGGTGGGGGCTGGTCAAGCTATACTGCCAAAGTTCTTAAGTCTAGAGGCACTAAAACACTCTTCATTTATTCACCTGGCACACTCACTTTCCAGGGTTGCTGAGTGGATCAGTGACAAAGATTCTCTGCTTGACCAAACCCTAGCCAGGCTCCTGAACCCTCTCAAGTAGGCCTTAACCTTGACCTATAAAGACTTGAACAGAATACTAACATAATTTCAAACAGCTCAACGCCACATCCCTAGAATGACCCTAGCCTCACTTAACGTGCTTGCTAGAGAAAACTCAAGTTGTCAAAAGAATTTATTGTGTATTCCAGCCAACACCTGAAGATAAGACCCTGTCTCCCAGCCTCTGTGGGAGGGAAGGAGCCTAACTTGGATAAGAGCCAGTTAGCAAACCCAGATGGGTTTCATAAGGACCAACTCCCTTGCTGTTTTTTATAAAAAACTCCTTACTCCCTTCCTCTCCCCTTATTCTCCCTTTAAAATGCCTGGTCACCTCTGTACAAATAGAAGTTGAAGTCAGTTCACACTGGCCTCTTTTCCCTATTGCAAGAGTATGTTACTAATTTAAGATCTGTCCCAGCCACTTTAACTAGCATCCAGCTTTGTTTATCTTTGACATCAGATGTGATAAGATTGTCATTAGACAAGGTCAAGGTGTATGCCATGCTCCCATCCTGTGGGCACTTCCTTACACATGGGTAATGCCATGAATGATTGGTCTGGCTCAAGAGCTCAAACCACTATGATAATGATTAGTAGGACCACCCAGATTCCATTAGGAATATGAGTTGGGGGACTATGGTGATAAGTGAGCAGTAGCAGATGCAAAGAGAGGCAGGGACAATGGAATTAATAAGCCATGTTGGAGATGAGACACTAGGGTGAAGCCATGAACCCTTCCTGTTGGGGCCCCAGAAATGCCTTGGATTCTGGATGACCTTCACATCCCAGGCTCTGCAGCTCTCATTAGTATTATGAATCCTTATCTTCCAAAGTCTTTCCCCAGTGTCCTTACAATAAGGCCCCATTACTTGAAGTGATCCAATGATTCTCTTGTCCTTGCTACAAAAAATGCCCAGAGGGAGCACCCAGGAATGCCACACATCAATCTAAGGGCTGGTTAGCTACTTGCCTCTTGGGTGCTGGGTGGATTTGGGAATTAAGATAGAGAAAAACACAGTGGTGATAATCCCTGTGGGGAGGCAATGGGGGGGGAACTAGAAAGAGGCTGGTCCTGGACTCAGGAACAGGGTTCAAATTCTGGTTCCATCAGTGGACAGATTCAACCTCTCTACACTTGCCTTCTTCTTAAAATGGATATAATGATGGTGGTTGGGAGCAATTACACAAGTCCTTGGACTTAGTACATCATGGGCACCCATCACTATGAACTCCCATCCTGTCTGTCCAGTAATTCGTCCAGCAACTTATGGGTCAGCTCTGAGAGGTCACCATGTGTTGTGGACGATGGCTGGTATACAGTGGCCCGAGCAGGGATCGCATCCTTGAAAGCTTCTTTGCAAAGTAATCCTGCCATATGGGGAGTGGGGGCAAGGGGCACTCACACCTCCAACTGGATTAATCTCTTGACTTCCTCTGCTCTCCCCAGAGCACAGTTTCTGGCTCCTTAGTATATTACGAGAGAGGGACGGGGCGTCAGCAGAAGACTGGCTCCTGCTGTCAGCAACTCTCTGCTCACTAATGTGAGCTGAATGTGATTCCTTAAGCAAAGCAGCTCCAGAATGGTCCAGGAATGTGGCGCTCCAGCCGAGGTCTCTCTGGGGCTCCTAGCACAGACCTTACCAATCCAGTATGTGGGGTTTCTCCTCTTGAAACAAATGTTTCCTTGCTCTCTTTGCCTTGTAAATATATGTGTAGGAAAAGCAAGGTCCCAGACAAAGTAGGTGGGGTCAACCCCAGATTCCCCTGGCTCTGAATCCCTGAACTCCAGAACCGGAAGGAGCCCTGGACATCAGTCTTGAACTCCCTTTCACGCTTTAAACACATGGATCCTCTCCACTCTGTATCACGTCTGACAGTGGCTCATCTTACCTCCTTTGGGAACCTATTCCAGGGTTTTAAAGCCAGCATCAGGTTTCATTTCATTTACAGCATCTGCTGGCATCTCTGGATGGCTCCAGTGTTTTCCATCTGATTATTCCCTACCTTGTTTTACTCTCTATGCTTTGGGTTTTGCAGTTATTGGGAAGTGAGATGCAAAATACCTTCTTCTTTCTCCAGCATCTTCTGGGAATGCAACCAAGGGAGTGGCTTCATTACTGGGTCCCTTGGAAAGGTCAGCTTCATGGCCAATGGCTACCATCTCATAACCGGTTTCCAGGGCTGGGCTAGACTTAGAACTGATCACTGCCTGTGGAGCTTGTCTGCATCTGACTCAAAGCTGCCCCCAACCCAACTACCGCAAAGCCTTGCTCTGGGCACTACCCAAGAGATTTCAAGTCAAGGATGGGCACCGAAGGGAACTAATGTATACTCAGTTCCTACTACATACCAGACATGGCAAGGTAGCTGATGCATGCATTCCCTCATTTATTCTTCACGTCAGCTCCATGAGTTTAGTTATTATGGATCTCACTTAACAGAGGAGAAAATCAGCTCAGAAAAGTCAAGCGATTTGCCCCAGGTCACACAATGGCTATAAGGAAGAGCCAGGGAGGAGAGCAAAGGCTTTTCATTTTCAAACTACAGAGCCAACTACCAGTCTGAATACTTAAGACAAATATTTACTAACAGGTCTCTTCATACAAAAAGTGCCTTTCACCTACTGCCCACCAGCCCCATGGGGTCTGCGGTCATTAGTGTCTTTAGGAGCATGGAAAGCAGCCTTGGTGTTGCAGCAGTGGCTCTCAGGCCTGGGCTGCAGGTAAGAATCACCTGCGGTGCTTTAAAATCTACCAGGGCAGGGGTTATAACTTCGAACAGCTCACGGGTGATGTCAGTGCTCATCAAGGTGGAGAAGAAGTGCATGAAGGGACTGATCGGGGCTGAAGCTCCGGCTATGCAACTTACCAGTTGTGGGACCTTGTGAGTAAGGTGTGTAGATAACACCTCTTCTGGGAGGGTTTCCCCCATCTGTCACCCCAACAGACGCTCCCCACATACGAGAAATATTATACCGTCATTCCCTCCTTCAGGTCTTTGTGCACTCATCATCGTAAGCTCCGTGAAAGCGAAAACCGCTCAGCACCCTGGTGGCTTCCATCTGTGGGAAATGTGGTCGGTCCTCGCTGGCAGGCAGTCTGGCACATTGCAGTGCTTAACAAATCGCATTGAGTGAGTGGATGCATGAATGGGATCCACAGCCTTCTGCCGGGCTCAAGGAACAGGACTGATCCCTAAACACCCCAGAACTTGCTTGGCTGTGCATCTGAAGGGCCCCAAGGCCCAGGGAATGTTGCTTCTAAGTAACAGGAGAGGAGGGAAACCCAGCCTAAGCCTGAAACATTACAGCTCCTTTAGGTTTGTTTATCCTGCCTTCCAGGCCAAAGTAAAACTGAGCAAAAGAAAGGAGGTTGTGTAGAATAGAAATAAACACAGGGGGCTGGGAAACTAGGCTCTGATTTTCTGCAGCTGCAAAGTAGAGCCCCGGGGATAATTTGGACCATCTGCCCATTAAGGAAGTTGAACTTTTCATTCTCTGGTGAAGAAAGAACTCTCCATGGCCCCAGCCGGCCTGCAGCATGGGGGCTGTGCACCCCACCTCCCAGAGGTGGGGGACGTTGGGCCCCATCCTTCTCTAGACACGACGCTTCTCTTTTCCCTGACATCTGTGGGAAATGTGGTCCGTATGGGAAGGACAGAAGCCATCCCGCAAGCAAACTAAGGAATTTCTGGTCAGGCTCTGCTGGAGGGCATTGCTTTTAAAATGTGGTCTGGCCTGTGGGTACGCTTTTATGAAATGCTACTTCCTAATGGTAATCTGCTCTTAATACGGTGCTTTGTGCCTGATCTTCAAAGCACTTTTGTTAGCCAGTTTCATTTTGATCTTTGTAGCCCTCCTCTAGAGTGGGGGGTACTTATTATACCCATTTTACAGGTGGGGAAGCTGAGACTCAGGGAAAGAAGGGTTGCATTGATAAAGTGGCCACACTCGAACCACATCGGAGTCTCCAGTTCCCAGACTACTGTTCTGTGTCTTTAATTGGGAGTCACATGGGGTGCTTGGGCCTTTGCTGAGTAGAAGGGGAAGCCAGAAATACCTCCCAAATTATCACTGTATTGATCATGCCGGATTTTTAAAAACTGTTTTTAACATTGGTCTTCCCAATTCTATTGCCTATTCTTTTGGAAACTGGGGGTCTGTCCTGTCTGATTTTGTTTCTCCATAGTCTTACTCAGGGCTGCCCAGCTACTAGTAGAGGTTCAATAAAAATGTGTCTGATCAAATGCAGTGCTTTCTCTGCCCAGCCCTGAACCAGGAGCTCACCCCAATGCAGTAGGAAGGTGCTGCTAATGCCATTTGTAGGACTTTCCTAGGCAGCCCAGTGGAGAAGTGAGTCCTTTGCCTTGCTTTAGCTCTTGGGCCTCTCAAAGGGCAGTGAAGGGTCAGTGAGTGTCAATGAGCCTTTAGGAGTGAAAGAAATGCCCGAGAACCAGGAGAAAAAGCTGTGATACGGAGGTCTCATTACATCACGTCTGTAGCTGAAGGGGGTTCTGAAGTTTATACAGCATCTCTCTAAAGTCTTCATGAACCTGCAGCCTTTACCTCCAGGTCCCCTGTCCAGGACAGGTAGCCTTTGTTATGAAGGCACTTTCGCCCTCTGCCCTCACCCACAGTGTCCCCACCTTGCCCTATTTCTTCTCTCAGTTCGTTTCTCAGTTCTCAAGTTCAGGGTCTGAGAGTCTTTGGCCGAGATGCTTCCCAGCTGCCATATTATACATTCTTGAAGGCAGGCACCACCTCCAGCACCACGTTCACCACTTTCTAGATTGACTACCTTGGGCAAATAATTTAACCTCTCAGAATAGCTTCCCCGTCTGTTATGGGATAATGACACATGCCTTAGAGAATTATTCTGAAATATGGGTGAGCTAAGTGACTGGGGTGGTTGGATTCTCAAGAAATAGTGTTGAATTCCATGTAAGCCCAAAGGATCGAGATGGGGGTGGGGCGGGGTGGGGATCTGAAGGATTGGGGCAAGGGACTGGCCCTGCATTTGAGTCAGGGAGGAAACTAGCTGTGGCCCCTCCCCCACAGCATCCACAAGACCTCCCAGGATGTCCACAGGCTTTGCCTCCCGCTTTCATCTTCTTTTTCCCATGAGAATTGTATAGCAGTGTGCTTTAGAAGATGGGCTGAAACCCAGCACTAGGGGAAGTCAGTCCATGTCGACAACTGGTTCCAAGGACACCTCGATGGTGTTTTTTCCATTGTCAAAGGACAGGGCGGGAAGTGGAGTCATGCATTTAATGCAGCAGTAGCTAAAGCTGATCCAGTGACGTCAAAAAGACCCAGAGGGGACCTCCCGGATTCAATCTGCAGTGCCTTCAGCGAGCTTCCCCTCCAACACAAGAGGAGGGAGTGCAAGGTCATGGGGATTAAGAATTCCTCAGTTTGTTTGTGTTGCTTTCTAAATAAACAGTTTATCCACTCCTGGTTTTAAAGTATGTCTCAACCGAAATCTTTTCTTCATATGAAACCCACATCAAAGACCAAAACTCCAGTCCTTCAGCGGTCTCAAGGTGTTGTTTTTGTAGAAAATGCCCTGTTCACCTTCAGTCTGAGGTTTGTATTACTAAACAAGTTTTCTTCAGGGCAGATCCCAGAAATCGTCATGTGTTTGCCAGGGAACTGGGCAATGCCAGTCCTTGGGGGGCTGCCTCTAGATTCCTCTCCAAAAGATGGGTACAGCAGTGTCCGCTACATGTGGGTAATGGGAGAAATGAAGGCACAGCATACAACATGCCCCTTGCTCACTCACGGTGAGTGGTGCTTAGGGAGCAAACTGGTTACCTTCAGGCACAGTGTAAAAGGCCCCCGCAGACCAACAGTTATAAAAAGCAAACCTTCCCAAGTTTCACCTAATATACCTAACCCCAGAGTCTCAACATTAACTGCAAACACTGGCTTGCTTCTTTTCCAGCAAGCCCTTGGTTTTGGCCCTCAATTGTTTCCTGCTTTCACCTAGTATGTATATATGTATTTTTATTCTTTTTTTAAATGTCATTTTTGAGGCAGAGAGAGACAGAACAAGTGGGGAAGCACAGAGGGAGAGGAGAGAGAGAGAGAGACAGACAGACAGACAGACAGAATCCGAAGCAGGCTCCAGGCTCTGAGCTGTTAGCACAGAGCCCAATGCAGGGCTTAAACTCACGAACCATGAGATCATAACCTGAGCCAAAGTCAGACTGACTGAGCCACCCAGGCGCCCCAACCCAGTATGTATGTAGAATACAGGTACAGTTGACCTTGAAAAACACAGATTTGAATTGCATGGGTTCACTTACATGTAGATTGTTTTTACTAAATATAGTACCATTCTGTATGTGTGTATGTTTTCTGTTCCTGGGGATTTTCTTAATAACATTTTCCTTTCTCTAGCTTACTCTATTGTAAACATACATCATATAATACACATAACATATAACATATGTGTTCCTCGACTGTTATCAGTAAGGCTTTTTCAGTCAACAGTAGGCTATTAGTAGTTAAGTTTTGGAGAGTCAAAAGTTATATGTGGAGTTAAAATTTTTTTTTAAATGCTTATTTATTTTTGAAAGAGAGTGAGAGAGAGTGCATGCGTGTGAGCAGGGGAGGGGCAGAGACAGAGAGTCCCAAGAGGCTCCATGCTGTTAGCACAGAGCCTGACCCAGGGCCCGAACCCATAAACTCTGAGATCATGACTTGAGCTGAAATCAAGAGGTGGACACTTAAGGCACCTGGGTGGCTCAGTCAGTTAAGCGTCTGACTTCGGCTCAGGTCATGATCTCACGGTTCGTGGGTTCGAGCCCTGCATCAAGCTCTGTGCTGGCAGCTAGCTCAGAGCCTGGAGCCTGTTTCAGATTCTGTATCTCCCTTTCTCTCTGACCCTCTCCTGCTTACATTGTCTCTCTCTCTCAGAAGTAAATAAAACAGTAAAAAAATGTTTTTAAAGAACTAAAGACAACTGTTGTTTTAAGTTTATTTTGAGAGAGAGGGCATGTGAGCAGGGGAGGGGCAGAGAGAGAGGGAGTGAGAAAATCCTAAGCAGTCACCACACTGTCAGTGCGGAGCCTAATGCAGGACTCCATCTAACACACCATAAGATCATGACCTGAGCTGAAATCACGAATTGGATGCTTAACCGACTGAGCCACCCAAAAGATCTGACCCTCCCCTGCTCATGTTGTCTTTCTCTCTCTCTCTCTAATAAATAAAACATTAAAAAAAAAGACTTTAAAAAGAGGTGGACACCTAACGGACTGAACCATCCAGGTGTCCTCAAAGTTACACACAGATTTTTGACTGCACAGAGTGGGGGTTGGCGTCCTTAATCCCCACTCCCACATTGTTTAAGAGTCCACCGTGCTATTGGCCCTGCTGATGGCCTCTTAGCACCCGTCTGCTTGTCTCTGAGAGCACCTATCCCCAAGGGGCTTCATTTCTCTTCACCTAAGCAGTTTTCGTCACCAGGACCCACACTGCAGCTCTTCTCTGTTCCCTTTCATAAGACATGACTGTACTCTAGCTAGCACAGCTGTTCCTAACTCTCAGGCAGCTGCCCTACCCCCACCACACTCCCCATTCTACCACCTGGCTTCTTAAAGGAGCCAGGTCTTTTGTTTTTCCAGGCCCTCCTGAATCTATTTTAAGCCATCACACCAAGGGCAGCACGGATTAATCTGAACCGAACTGTTTTCTGCACACAGCAATTTAAAGCCCTCCTGGAAGGGGTCACTAGGAAGCTCTCAAGAAAAGTCAGTGGATTTGTTTTTGGAAGGCTTAGGGATAAACTCTTGGCAACCTGGCGCATCTGGAAGGCCAGATCCCATCCTCTGCACAGAACAGGCGGGGAAAAAAGAAGAAAGGGCAGCCAGGGAGGCTGAGGGACTGGCATCCCCGCCACATTGTCAGTGGGGTCAGAAGGGGACTCGGGTCTCAGGCTTGCTACTCCACGGCCCATGCTGCTCGTCCGGAGCTCATGTCTCATCTTCTTCTTAGGAAGCTTTTCTACAAGAGGAGCAGCTGGGCCAAGAGAAAGAGTGCGAGCAGCTGAGCAACACGGGCCTAGAATATGGGCCTTTCTGTGGGGAGGAAAGGGCCGCCTACCGTGTACCTGGCCTTGGTCTCAGAGCTGAGGGTTACCAGGGATAGCTGAGGCTCTGTTTTCATGACCTCGGCCGGTTACCCCTTGGTCCCAGTTCTCCCCCAGTCACTTCTCATTGCTGCCACGCCACACCCTACTTATAGCCCATCCTGGCTTCCTGGTGCCTGGAGATCAACCCTGAACTCCTGACATTGATCCCCGCATACCTCTCTGGCCTTATTTTTTGATCCTTATATCCCCAAAGCTCATCACACCAAACTGGGTTTATCGGGCAATGCTTTCCTGTTTTGTGCATGGCTCTCCTTCCCTGGAATGCCGTTGCCTTCCACACCCACCTGTTGCATACCAATTTGTTGAAGACACCTCAGCAAGTGACTCCCACAACAGCAGGCAAAATTAACCTCTGTAGATAGGTCTATCATAGCCCTCACCACATTCCACCACAATCTTGTGCGTGTTTATCTTCCTAACCTGCTAGGGAGCTCCTCAAGTTGAGGCTGGGCCTTACTTCCAGCCGTTAGCCAGGGCCTTCAATACCAGCTTGTCAAATAAGTGAATAAAGCAATGCTCTCTTCCATAAATGTTTTCCTTCCTGCCACACTCTGTCTTTCCTTTTTTTTAATGTTTTTTTTGATATAAAGTTATCTTTAATCTAATCATTACATATAATGGTACAGAACCTCAGACAGATCCTTCTACAAGGTTTCTCCAGACAAACTGCATCAGCAGGTATCAAGTACTGATGAAAGAGGGAGAGGAGTTCAAATTTGAGTATGGCCATACAGCATGAGTAGCTGCCATCTAGACTGAATAAAAAACAAAGAATACTTCAAACAAAAACAGAGTAAGCAACAAGGTATATCTGGCAATCATTGGAGAAGTCATCTTGACATTTTATAGGGGAAAAAATTGGCAAAGTGTTCAAGCATTTTATACACAAACGTGCCTGGAAAATGGTTGGAAGTCTGGGGACAAATTTTAAAGACAAGACGTTCAGAGAAAGATGTCCCATAGCTTTTGCCAAAAACTTGTTTTAACCAACATGGAGAGAAAATACTGGTTTCTACCATAATTCTTCCTTTAAATTATTTTTTTTTTTACAAATAGTTTATTGTCAAATTGGTTTCCACATAACACCCAGTGCTCATCCCCACAAGTGCCCTCCTCCATGCCCATCCCCCCCCTCCCCCACATCNCGTTTCCTTTGCTGTGCAGTTTAATGTTTATTTTTGAGGTTAGGCAGGGACAGAGAAAGAGAGAGAGACAGCAGAGAGCCAGACACAGGGCTCGAACTCACGAAGACTGAGATCACGACCTGGGCCAAAGTTGGAAGCTCAATTGACTGAGCCACCCAGGTGCCCCTTCCATCTTTTCCTTATGATGGAAGTGAGGGAAGCCAATCCCTCTCACCTCTGCTCCTTTCCTCAGCCAACTCCATGCCATGGCCCCGGTTTCCGACCTGTGGGCTTTGGGCATTTGCTGTCCCTGTTCTGGCTTAGTTTCCATCTGATTGCCACACCCTCCATTTACCAAGTCCTTGTGCTCATTCCTTTCTGGCGCCTCCCACTCTGCTTCAAGCAGGACTGGAAGCTGTTTGCCACCAGACAATTTTTCTGAGTGAATTCTGGAGCCCTGTGCATTTTCATTTCCTAGACATACGCTCAGGGGAGGAGACATTTGAAAGACACTTGACCATCTCCACACACCCTCGGGGGCTTGCATCTGCCCCCACCCCCCCACTCACTGTGTGAGGATAAAGAGAAGGAATGAAGGACTGCACGAACTGAACGAGCCTATGAGTGAACACGACCAGGTGCGTGTGGGTGCTGCCACGCCCATTGTCTCCATCCAGCCGGCAGCCTAGGTTTACCCACAGAGAACGGAGAAGCAAGTGAAGGCAGGGCTCCGCTGGGAGACACAGGGCGTCCAGTGTGAAAACCGTGTGCCAGGAGCCACACCGGCCTCTCTGGATGGCAGTCACAGCAAGGATATGGTAGCGTTTGCACAGCTTCTGCCATGAGAAATGAAAACTGGTATCTCCTTCTGCTACTACTGGCTCATGTTGGAAATGAGGCTGCTGGTCTTGACCAGGCCTCACAATATTCCATATCAGACCCATATTCTGAACACAGATACCTCATAAGGAAAAGCACATTCCTGCCTCTACAAAAGAGATTTTAGATGAAAGCTCTGTGTATGATTGTCAAAAGGCTCTTCCTATGGGCCTTGCAGATTCAAGACTTAGATAATAAAGGGGGTTAAGAACACAAGAGTTACAACTGAGCCTGGCCCCGAGACAAAGAGCCTAACTTAGAGTAAAGGAATAGATAAGGGTAGAACTTAAGTTAATACTTACACCTTTTTCTAACTGGTGATGTATGGCAGTCCCTTCCCCAAGGCCTACTTTCTGCAAACACCCTCCCTTACAGGTGGCTAGGATGAGGATAGATAAGAGTAGCTAAAGCATTACCCACGAATAAAAGGCTGACACATTTAGGGCCTCCATGGTGTTCACACATTCAGCATCAAATAGGTTTCCACAAACAACTTATTAACCAACTCAAAAACATTCATCCTCTTGAGAGCCAGACAGAATGACTCTTAGCCCATCTATACACTTAACCTATGACCTAACCTTAGCATTATTAACTTAGAACAAATATGTATCCTGTCTTTTACTAAGAATACCCTGTTAATTCTTTAGTTATAAGAGTTACTTAACCTCACTATAATTGGAATAGTTCTGCAAGAATATTTCTGTAAAACCTGCTTCTGTACACTTTCCAAAGCAACTTATCACAAAGAGTTATCCATTGTAAAAATTCCTTTTTCTGATGTCATGTTATCATTTAACCTATAAATAAAGACACCAAACCCGACAGGACAGAGATGCCTGTCTGGTGATCAGAAAGAATCTTGGGGCTCTCATTCTCTCTCTTGCCGACACCGTCCATCCTTCAGGGACCCCTGGATCTGCCGGAGCGGCCTCCGACAACTGTGCTTGGCCTATCATGGAGCCTCCAAAGCATAAGGTAGCCAAGGCTGAGTGAAACTCAGCAAACTATGAGACAGTAAAGACTTCCTTAAAAGTGAGAATTAGCACTTTCCTATCAAACCCACTGAGAAGAGACAGTAGCCCAATGAGGGCCCCATGCTGTCAAAGGCCAGAGACAATAAAAGGTAGTCCAAGGATGTAGCAAAGGATGGAGAGTGGGCTCAAGGCCAGACAGGCCCGACCTATCACCTGGCTCTGCCCCTTACGAACTCCAGTGACCTTGGTCAGGTCCCTTCTTCTCTACCCTTAGCCTCTCCTCCTCTAACGTGGACATAAGTCTGCCTCCTGACCTGTGCTGTCAAGATTAAGTGAAATAATGTGCATGGAAACTTTGCTCTCAGAGTACCAGCTATAAGTTTGTTAATAGTCGCATGTGAGAGTTGATTTTTCTGAGAAGTGTGGTTTACTTTTAGATCACCTTGTTGCTGGTGCATTAAAGTTGTATCAGGAATTAAAGACATACATTCAGTTAATGAAGAAATATATTTGCATATAAAAGGTCCAGCATCTCTGTCTCTCCATGCTTGCAGGAATGCTAACTTTCAGTGCCAAACAGATTCCCTGCGGTCCCCAGGGAGGCTAATTGTACATACAGGGATGGGAGGAAGGGGACTCACGGACACCAAAGGCCTTCCTTTGCATTTCTGATCTATTTTTTTAATGTTTATTTATTTTTGAGAGAGACAATACACAGAAGGTGAGCAGGAAGAGACACACACAGAATCTGAAGCAGGCTCCAGGCTCTGAGAGATCAGCACAAAGCCGGAAACGGGGCTCGAACACATGAACCATGGTATCACGACCTGAGCTGAAGCTGGATACCTAACCGACGGAGCCACTCATTCCTGATTCTAAAACAGAGATAGAAATGTCTCAGCAGCTATGGAAAACCTCTAGAAACCACTTCCCTGATAATTTCTTCAGAGCTTACACTACACGATAGGGTACCTGGTACTCCCTGTCCCCCCACACAAACTTCCCTGAATGTTACAAACACACACAAGGTGTTAAACATTTTTCCAAGTTTTCTGAGATGCTACTAGAAACTTTCAATAAGCACTGGCTTAGAATTTACCCCTGGGTCATTCTGCATATTTTTTTCCCACATGAAACCAAATTGAGGAAAAGTTTTTAAACAATCTGAACTTATATCCTGCTTGAAATTCATGCTGGAAACTTTACCCACCCCTGAGCTGCAAAAGTACTATTTGTTTTTCCTGCAAATGGACCATATATGAGGGTAAAATGAACATCTTTCTGTCTTGAGATATGTATATATAGCTTATTTTTTTCCTGGCCAAACTCCCCGAAGCCAAACATCTAACAGAATGACTGATATCTCCATTGCCTCAAAACCAAACAAAGGAAAACAAAACTTTACCTGTTGTCAACCAGAAATCAGGAGATCTGGATTCCAGACTTGGTTTGAACCATGACCTAGCCGTAGGACGGTGGGGATTCTCTCCAGCTCTCTGCTCTGGATCCCAGTTCAGTGTATTGGGGGGGCAGGTGCTCAGGAGTGGGAAAGGAGTCAGCCTGAAACCCCATTTGACTCTAGAATCATGTGACTCCAGATGAAAACAAGGGTAAACAATGGCAAGATCCTATCTGGGAAAATATTTTTCTTTATTTATTTTTAAATGTTTACTTATTTTGAAAGAAAGAGTGTGAGTGGGGAAGGGGCAGAGAGAGAGAGAGAGAGAGAAAGAGAGAATCCCAAGCAAGCTCTGCACCATCAGTTAGTGCAGAGTCTGAAACAGGAGTTGATCTCATGAACTGCAAGATCAATGACCTGAGCTGAAATCAAAAGGTGGACACTCAACTGACTGAGCCACCCAGGAGCCCCCTGAAAAAATTTTTTAAATTAAAAACAATTAAAAATTTTTTTTAAATTTATTTTAAGAGAGAGAGAGAGAAAGAGAGAGAGAGAGCGCCTGCACGTGAGCAGGGGAGAGGCAGAGCAAGAGGGGGAGAAAGGGAATCCCAAGCAGGGTCCACACTGTCAGCACAGAGCCCAAATGTGAGGCTCAAACTCATGAACTGTTGAGATCATGACCTGAGCCGAAATTAAGAGTCAGATGCTTAACTGGCTGAGCCACCCAGTCACACTTTTTTTTAACTTTTATTTTTTTAATTCCCCCCCCAAAATATATATATTAAATATTTTTATTTATTTTTAGGAGAGAGAGAGCGTGCGAGCTGGGGAGGGTCAGAGAGAGAAGGAGTCACAGACTCTGAAACAGGCTCCAGGCTCTGAGCTGGCAGTCAGCACAGAGCCCGACGCGGGGCTCGAACCCACGAACCGCGAGATCATGACCTAAGCGAAAGTCAGACGCTTAACTGAGTAAGTCACCCAGGCGCCCCTCCCCTGAAAAATATTTTAATATTGATTCAAGACATCTTCTCTGTAATGCTCTCTTCAAAGGAAAGTCCCCAATTTCTGATTCTGACCTGAGGGATAGGAAATTTGTTTCTCTTCTCAATCCTTTTATGTGGTACTACCCCACCTGCTGGAACTTTAGGTTTTTGCTGCTAAAGGTGGGAGGTGTTTGGGAAAGGTTCCCTGAGCTGGGTGACCCGAGGAGGGTGTCTTTTCCACAGCGTTCCTTTGTGGAGGAGGGCAGAGCCCTGGTGCCGAGTCCTTTTCCCCACCCATTCCATCTTATGGTGGGGCTGCCCTGGGCTCGGGGAATGACAGAACCTTCCAGAAGCGGGCACTCAGTGCTCATCAGATTTTCCACACTCTCCTGAAAGATGATCTGTGGCTTCTCCTCAGAGCTGCAGTCTCAGGGATCCAGTTAATGCCTCTTGGACTGGAACTCCTTAGAAACTAAACCAGGAGTCTGAATATAGCATGGGTTTGGTGTAGTCAGAGGCAGGTCAGGGGGTGGCGGCTGTGGGAAAGCAGCACCCCCACCGCCACCACATGGGGCAGCCCTGAATTGCTTCGAAGTTTCCTTTAAATCCATATCTCCAGGTGAGGGAGTCACTAGGGGTTTTAAGGAGCCTGACCCGACTCTTAAAAGACCAGGGTCCTAACATCTCATTCCAGAATTCGAGAAGCCAGAGGCCTGGGTTTCCAGTTTGCTTCCACTCCTGCCTTGGGAGAGTCGCCCTTCCACTGAAAGCCCCTGGGACAGGTGACTGATGGATGGCCTTGCAGCTACGACCTACAATTCCCGTGCGTCTCCTATGTTCGGCACGCTCAGTGTAAAGCCTCCTGTCTGTGGAGCTGTCTCTGCTGAGCCAGGTCTGTCACCCGTGAAGATTTTTTTTTTGGTCTTGTCAGGAGACCGCAATGAAAAGCTTAGGGTGTTGTGTCAAGGCCCTGTCTGAGCTCCGGGCTCCAGAGAGGGTGTGGCCTCTTCAGGGCAGGAAAGAAAGAATGCTGTGGGTCCCTGAGGAGGGGCTGTCCCGAGCTGACATCAGCCTCTTGTGGCGCAGGCCATAGACTCCAGGATCAAGTGGATTAGAGGCCCTTCCCCCATCTCCCCGCCCATGCCCAAGGGAGCCCCACACCACTGTGGCTCCGCACCTCACAGCCCGGTCCAGTTGCAGAGCCCAGCCAGCTGGGCCTGCAGAACCAAGGTAAACAGTGCGGAAAGCATCCTTTGGATTAATGGCGACCGGCAACCACCACCTCTTCCCAGGCTAGCATGAACCTCCTCTCTCCTCTCAAATCGGCTGAGGAATAGTCGCCAAAGAGTTCCTGACAAGAACCCCCTGGTATGTGGGCAGTGTTTCTGATCTCCTTCTCAAAGGTCATCTCTCCCCAGTCCCTCCCTTCCCGCCACTGCACCAGGAATTATTTATTTCACAGAGCTAAATGCCGCCATCCTTCTCAGCTGCTTTGGCAGCATTCCATCAGAAAGCAGTCAACAAACAGAGCAGAGAGCACCCTGAAGACAAAGTACGGAGCCCAGTCCATTAGATAAGTGTGACTCAGATCTGTCACAGATGTTCTATATCATATCCAGACTCCCTTATTTTGTCTTCAAAACTCTTCTTGGCTTCTAGCAAAGTCCACCAAGTCTCCTCATCTAGCCAGGACACTCCCAGTTAAACCCTTGGCCGCCCCAGAAAGGGACCGTAGACAATGCTAGGAAGACTGAACCACAGAAACTGTTTGGGTTAGAGCAACCAAGGTAAAGTGGACACAGTGAGCTCAGGGTGAGCACCAACACACCTGGTCCTTGGGCAATGTCCACCACCTCAGAGTGACTAAGTGCTGTCATGTGCATTTTTCCTGTTTGATCCTTAATCACTACCTGGGAAAGAGAAGGGCCAGAGGAGGTAGCAGGCAAGTTCAAGTTTCCGAAGTCCTTGCAAGGGGCACTGCTTAGGAAAGAGGTCTTCTTGGTGTTGCATGACTGGGATGGAAGCCAAGATTGGCAGTAGGGAAACTCTTGGTCTGGGGCCCGTGTGGGAATCTGCAGTGGCAACTGTCCCTGAGTTCACCAGCAGGTCCTGATTGCAGGTGCTTTTTCTTCAGGCCCAGTCTTCCTAGGGACCCAGGACCAGAACACAGATGCCCTCGAAGGGGATAGTCTGTTCACGGCTTCCCATGGAATGGCATCATTTCAGAGCCCAATAAATACTATATGCTAGCATTTTGTTGCAACTTGGCTAGGAGACTCATTCTTCTCTGACAGTCTCTTGAAGACTCTACATGTAGCCCTTGTCAACATTTTAGGGAGGACCCTCGTCAGAGAGACTTCCATTCCTAGACTTGGTGTTCTGCTCAGTAAGGAGATCCCTAGCATCACTGCTCAGTTCATAGCAAAGGAGGAAAACAAAAGGGATTCTGCTTTGTCTCTGCACCTTTTCCCATGTAAGTACCAGGAAAGACAGTATGTCTGAACTAATGTATTATGCGGCATAATAATATTCAGCACCTACTGAATCTTGGCCATGGTCGAGACAAGGTAACAAGCACTTTATGTGGACTAACTCATTCAGTTGTCACAATGATCCTGCGAGGTAAGGATGCTTCTTATCCCCATTCTAAAGATGAGAAAACTGAGGTGCAGAGATTACCTGGCTAGCTAGTGAGGCAGCCAGGAGGGAAGGCAGGCAGTCTGCCTCCAAATCTTCCCATACAACCACTGGGCTATGGAAGCATGGTCTGTGTCCCTGGAGTATGGCTATCTCTTGCTGGGCCAGCAGGGCCCTGAAACAGGTAGGGAGATTCTTTGGCTCCAGCCTCCAGTTCCCCAGACCTGTGGGGCTGCTTGGATGATGGCTACAGAATCCAGTGACCCCAGTAGAATGTCCTTACCGGCATCCCCTGCTCTGTCTCCTTTGTCCCCCTTCTCTCCTTTTGGGCCCCGGTCACCTGAAACAAAGGAGGAAAACTGGCATTAGAAGTGGAAATAAATCCTACCCATGAATAAAATACTATTGCAGGAGATGTATCAACCCGTGACCCAAGAAACTCTCAGCAGGAGCCCATAGAGCTGGAGGGCCTGGCATGGCAGGAAAGATAAGAGCTTGAGTCAGTTATGCTGCATGTTCTGGTCACCCGCAAGAGGGAGATTGGAGCAGGGGGCTCAGCTGAGAAGTTTCGCTCCCTAAAGCGTAGAAGAGTGGTGTCTACCAGCACAGACTAGAGTACATGGTATTCAGCAAGAAGAAGACAGGGCAAAGATATTCCTATTAAGTAGTCAAGGCTTTATTTTTTTGTAATATTTTTATTTTTTTATTTTTTAATGTCTTTATTTATTTTGGAGAGAGAGACAGAGAGAGTGGGAGAGGGGCAGAGAGAGAGGGAGACACAGAATCCAAAGCAGGCTCCAGGCTCTGAGCTGTCAGCACAGAACCCAATGCAGGGCTCGACTCACAGGCAGTGAGATCATGACCTGAGTTGAAGTCAGACGCTCAATCCACTGAGCCACCCAGGCGCCTCTTAATGTTTTTATTTTTGAGAAGAAGAGAGAGACAGAGCGTGAGCTGGGGAGGGGCAGAGAGAGAGGGAGACACAGAATCCAAAGCAGGCTCCAGGCTCTGAGCTGTCAGCACAGAGCCCGATGCAGGTCTCAAACCCAGGAACCACAAGATCTTGACCTGAGTCAAAGTCACACACTTAATGGACTGAGCCACAGTAGCTCCCAGGAGTCAAGGTCTTAGAAGTACGCATCCAAGTTCACCCTAATAAGCACAGAAGGAAAAGCTGGTGGAGGACTTCAGTTAAATAGAGAGGACAGAGTTTATGGGTCAGGCATATTTCCCAGTGGGGGAGGCTATGAAACATGAGGGGGAACTCCCAGGGAATTGTAGAATTTCCTTTTCAGGATATGGTTGAAACAACAGAGCTCCTTCCAAGCTAGCATCACACTCTACAAAGAAGTGGAAGGTCCTGACACCACTCAAAAGACAGGGGAAGGCACTAAAATAACTCGGGAATTCTATTCCAAGTACCTCCAGAAGAATATCTGCAAGTCAAAAGCCTATGGCGGATTGCCTGGTGAAAAAAAAAAAAAGCAAGCCAGCAAGATCCAGGGATGAAGGCCTAATGTGATCCAAGTTTCGAAGAAAAAAAAAAGAAACCCCAAAACTAAGGCAACCATATATGTAAATATGAATATGCTTAGAGAAAGTTCTGGCAGGATATGCTCCAAAATGTTGACAGTAGTTATTCTAAAAAGTAATGGCTTCAGGGACTATGGGGGAGGGGACTTGCTTTTTACTTTATATGCTTCTGTATCGTTAAATATTTTCAACAAGCATATGCTGCTTTTGTAGTCTGTTTTAAAATCAGTTTTTAAAATGTAGATCATAAAAGGAAGGAAAACCTCAGCCTGCTTAATCACCAGAAAGTAGAATAAAAGTTCTCAGTGATCCAAGACTAAGAGACCATCGTAGACTTGGGGTAGGAATGATTAATAGTACTTTTTCTTAGTCTTCATATTCACAGGGGAGAAAGTTAAGACTGGATACACAGCCTCAGATTTCCTCATCTTATGCTACAGCTACCATAGAAATCTGTACACCCTTGAAAAGAAGGTGGAGGGGTGCCTGGGTGGCTCAGTTGGTTGAGCATCAGACTCTTGATTTCAGCTCTGATCATGATCTTATGGTTTGTGACTTTGAGCCCCACATCAGGCTCCACGCTGACAGCTGACAGCTCAGACCTGCTTGGGCTTCTCTCTCTCCCTTACTCTCNTGTGCACATGTGCATGCTCTCTCTTTCTCTCTCTCTCAAAATAAATAAATATTTTTTTTTTTAAAGAAATGAATGTTTAACAAGACTAAGAGACTTGCCCAAGGTCACTGAGCTGGTCAGTGGCAGAGCCAAAATGCAAAGCCAGTCCATCCAGTCTGAAGCCCGTGCTGCTGCCCAGGGGCTAGCAGTGAGCAAGGCTACATGGGTGCTCTGAGGTTTGCTATTACCTTTGAACCCACGTATGCCCATCGGTCCTGTGGCTCCCATCTTTCCATCATCTCCCTTGGGGCCTGGCAGTCCTGGGGTTCCTCTCTCTCCTGGCAGACCTGGGGAGACACAGGACAGTTGTGGGGCCTCCAACTCAGAGCTGGAAGGGCCCTTACAGGTTATCATCTGGCCCAGCAATCACCCTCAACCACATGTTGTCTTGTGGCTTTTCCTTACTGATTCTTCTCAGTTAAGTTGAAGAGGCTGCAAAAACAGTGTTCAAAAGGTCAGCACAAACCTTCCCCATGGGTGCTTCTTATCCAGTTAGGCTGGGCCCCTTCCCCCAGAAGGTCCAATTCTATTGTGAGTAATGGTGCTATTGAACACTCAATTTGGGAGATGTCCCTTTACCTCTAGTTATGAAACCTCTAGAAGTTTCAATTCAGCAAACATATTTTTGAGTACTTTCTTGTGTCGCACACCATTCTGGATTCTTTTCATAAAGTACCTCATTTTAGCTTCACAATAAACTGAGGTACTATTTCACCTATGTTACAAACGAAGAAACTGAGGCCCAGAGAGGTTAAGTAACCTGCCACGGTCACACAGCAGAGAGTGCTAGGGGCAAGATCTGAGCCCTGGTCTTCCTGAACTAAAAGCTTGTGGTCAATGAGCTTCATCTCATGCTAGATGAAAAGGGCTTACTGGTATCTAGGGTAAAAGGCAGATGAAATAGCTCCCAACCTCTTTAACAAAAAAACCCACAAAGATCCCTTCCCTGCTGGAAACCCAGGGAGGTAGAGCAAAGGGGATCACAGGCTGAGGAGGAGGAAGTCAGTAAACGGGATGGATGACTGGCTGCCAGCTGCCAGATCAGGCCCTGAGGCTCCTGGCCACGAGGTCCCGTGGCCATTGCCTGCATGTCACTATGGACAGCCAGAATCAACAAATACTTTCACCCAGTGAGAGTTCTGCGCCCCAGAGGCCTGACCTAAGCCCACAGTTATCTCTGTAAAGCAGAGAACTCTTAATTAACTGATTACTTGTTCTTTCCTGCTTTGAATGTGGGCTGGCTTTCTCTGTTCTTTTTCTGTGACATGGAGAAACCTGTCTTCCAGTAATTATTTCTCCAGAGGTAACATCAAATGTCTGGAGGAGGACGAATGGCCTCAAGGACGGTGGGACCTCAGAGAAGGGCTGATTGATTTCTTTTTTTCCTTCCTCCACACAAGGTGCCTGTGTGGAGTCCACTGGCCCCATTGCCACAGAATTCTGAATCTAGTATAGGGCATGCCCAGGGCTCCCCATCGTATAATTTAATAAGGCAGAAAAAGAGCTTCCACAGGCCTGTGAGCATCTAGGCACTCTCAGTTCTGCACTTGGGAAGTTCCCCTGGGGGGGAGCCAGCAGGAGAGGCCAGGTAGTGGGCTCTCCTTCTGTTACCTGCTGCCCCCTCTCCTGTTTGCAACCTCCTCAAGATCTAGGAAGAAAATGGTTTGGAGATAGAATTCCTAACATCAACAAACAGACATCTTTCCCCAAATAAACTTCACCTCTTCTTCCATCACTGAGAAGACTTTGCACTCTCCTGGAAAACACTGCTCACAGCAGAGGCTCAGAAGCAAATAGTCTGGGAGGCAACGTTTACGAACATAACAGAACAGGAGCCTCCTGAGACAACGAGTCTAAGAAGAACACACTCTTTCCAGAAGGCCAAAAAGCATCCTCCTCCTCAGCCACCGGATCTTCAGGGCTGTCACTAGCGTGCTCACTGATGGGGCAGAATCAGCAAGGAGGAGGGAGCATTAGGTGTCCGGTGGCCCAGGACACACTGAAGACACAGAGCTCACTTGGGGAACACCCTCAATTCCTTCTGAAGGCCCCAGTCATGGGAACTCTGCCTCCTGGGCTGAGAAGTGGCTTCAGGAAGCTGTGAGCCTCTCATCCCCCCCTTTGCCTTCAGATCTTGGTACTTTATATGGAGAATTATTTGCTCCATCTTTGTGATCTCAACAATGCATCAGTGTCTTGGCACAGCAGGGCTTTTGAAGCTGGGTGGATTGGGCACTCTCCTGGGGAGCCCCTTCACCAATACTGACGAGGGAGTGGAGGGTTAGGGAGGGATTGGGGACACCCTCCACTTCCTGGCATGCCCAGGTCCTTCACGGGGCCTCCCAGTTACCTCGAAGTCCAGGTAATCCAGGGATCCCAGGCTCGCCTTCCTTCCCTTCATCCCCCTGATCACCTTTGGGGCCGGGAGGTCCTGGAGGGTTACAAAATGGCACCAAGGTTAGAGGGTAGCTTTGTGGAATACGCCCCCCATAAAGGAAGAAAAATACTCCCTCTTAAAGAGAGGAAGGGTCCACGTTATGCCTTGGAAGCACATAGGGTTCCACCTAGCCCAGTCTTGTGAGTGTGCAGGGGAAATCAGGGAAAGCTTCCTGGAAGACATAATATCCAAAGTGAAATCTAGAGGAACAGTGGCAAAGTAAAAAAGAGGAGTGGAGGCATGTTGTGGACTGAATGTCTCTGGTCACCCTTCCCTTCCAAATGCATATGTTAAATCCTTGATCTTCAATGCGATGGTATTTAGAGGTGGCGCCTTTGGATGTGATTAGGTTAGATAAAGTCATGAGAATAGGGCCCCCAAGAAGAGAAACAGAGAGCGCTCTTGCTCCCTATCCCCTTCTTCAAACTTGAGGTGCTCTTTCTCCCTCTCCCTCTCCCTCTCCCTCTGCCATGTGAGGACACAGCAAGAAAGTGGCCATCTGTAAGCTAGGAAGAGGGCTTCCCTTAGAACCTCACCATGCCAGCACCCTGATCTCAGACTTCTGGCTTCCAGACTGTGAGACAGACATGTCTGTTGTTTAAGCCCCGCAGTGTGTGGTATTTTGTTACAGCAGCCCAGACTGACTGAGACGGAATGACAGGGGGATCAATCTCTATAAGAGCTTAAGGATAAGAAAGAGATATGTGAGCCATGGTGGGATTAGGAGCTGGGAGCACATAATGGGCAAGATGGGTGAGAAAGTGGTGGCTCTTGGAGTTATGGACTAAGTGTTAGACTTGACCCTGAGGGCACCAGAAACCGCAGCAAGACCTGAGGGAAAAAAGAGGGTCATCAGATCTGCACACAGGGGAGACGGCTCAAGCTGCCATATTGGAAAATGGATAAGGACAGGAGGGAAAGCAGAAGCAGGGAGGCCACAAGGAGCCTGCATCCCAGGAGGGAGGTGGTGGAGCCCTGAAAGAGGGAAGTGGTGTTCTGAAGGGATGTGAGTGGCTCTTTGGCAGTAGAACAGACCTTGACTAAACATAGGTGAGGTTGGGGGAAGCAGAGCACCTGGCTTGAGCATCTAGGGGGAGGGAGGTGTCTAATTGCTCCTGAGTGGACTTTCTTCCAGGGCCAGGTTCCACTGGGGCAGGGATTTCAGCACATGTGGCTGGATTCAGTACCCACAACAATGCTGCATTTATCTTCTAAGAATATTAGTTATAGAAGTTATTTGTCTGAGGCCACACAGCCAGCTAGCAAGAGAAGGAGCCCAGGTTTCAACTCAGGGCTGTCTGGCCCTGCCCCTCAGTCTCACCCATCACAGTACATGGCTTGCCATTCCCAGAATGCAATTAGGCTTCCCTGCCCCCAGCCTACTGTGCTCCCCTTTAATCTCCTATACCTACCTGTCCCCACCTCCCACCACCCGGCTGCTTATCACTTCACTCTTGGCCAGAGCCTCTCTGAGCCAGCATTCCTGCTGAGGGTGGACATGGCCCATCTGAATGGACACACTTGGTGCCCTTTGACACTTATCTCACACTGCCTTGTCCTGGACTCATAGGTGTACATGTTCTCTCCTTCCTAACAAAATTGCCAATTCTGTTCTTGGCATCCCTGTCTCAGCTGTGAAGATCCAGACTCTCAGCTCCCTACTCTTGCTGCCTTGTGAAAGAAGACGACGACCAAGGAAAATGCCAAAGCATATTGTAGCAAACTGAAGAGTGTCCCTTCAAAATTCATGTCCGCTTGGAACCTCAGAATGTGACCTTATTTGGAAATAGTGTCATTTCCAGATGTAGTTGTAGAGTCATTTAAAAGGGGCTGATCCTGGAGGAGGGTGGGTCCTGACCCGATGGCTGGCATTGTCATAAGAAGATAAAGCACAGGCAGACACATGGGGAGAATGCTATGCGACAGAGGGGGCAGAGACTGGAGTGTCTACAAGCCAAGGAATGCCAAGGGTTGTCAGCAACCACCAGAAGTTAGGAAGAGGCCAAGAAGAATTGTCTCCTGGAGCTTATAGAGGAAACATGACCCTGCGAACACCTTGACTTCAGACTTTCAGCCTCTGGAATCATGAAAGAATCAGCTTCCATTGTTTTAAGCCACCCACTTTGTGGTCCTTTGTTATGGTAGCCCCAGGAAACCAAAACATACACACTCACAACACAGCAGCAATGGATTGCACAATAAATATTTGATGAATGAATGAGATCAGAGGGTGTTAATACATACAAAACAACCAGGCAGCCAAGATCGAGATGTACTGATACATTCCAAAAGTTGGCACCATCCTCAGACCCTAACCCAAGTTGACAGCTGTTTAATAATTCGATGGCACATACACAGGAAAAAAGCAATCAACAATTTAAAAATGCACGCGTTACACACAAGTCATTTAAAGGGGCTGGGTTTTGTGGCCATCTTCCTCTCTTCTATGAGGAAAAGCAGGGGAAGACTGGCTACATTGAACTCAGCTTTCAGACAACAGCACTGGGAGACAGAATCTGTTTAGAACATACCTGAGATTATACAGCAAAGGAGAGGCCTGGTGGAAGAAGCAGATGAGCTTTCCACCCCATATTCCAGGAATCTCTCTGTCAGGTCAGAGCTGCAGCCAGGGACACTGAGAGGGGCCTGGGTGTTTACAAGCAGTCCCTGAGCAAGACCTCCTTCTCTCTGCCCCCAGTACACCCCCCTGTGCCCTCCTACCTCCCCCATCTGGAACTCAGCGCTCCTGGAACTGAGCAGGTCAAGGATGCAACAGGCTGAACACTCCACTATTTGCTCCATTTGACCTGCCAAGGGCATGACTCAACATATAGATCTTCCCAGGAGTAATTCTCACCAAGGAAGGATGCTGTCCAGGAAATGACCCCTGGTGGTAGGGCATCAGGGTGGTGGAGATCATTTGGAAGACAGGGGCTGAGTACAGATATGGAGCGTCTTAAGTTCAGATCCTGGTCAGGTAAAATCTAAGTTAAAGTTCTTTCCCCAGGCATTTGTAGTGAAGAGTAAGCAGATGACATGACACACTGGATGTAAAAGGGTTTGGTAACCTTGAGTGGCAAGGCCATCCTAATCATCTGTACCCCTACTTTCATAATGCTTCATCAGAACGACTCCAAGATCACCACATATAGTCATTCTGAGCTGTGCCTGAAATGACCTTGCCATGCTTGGCTAGCTCATTCTGGGAGAGGTCTGAAGACATCCAACACATGGGTGTAGTTTTTAAGACACAGATAAGTGGCTAGTAAGGCCCTTACTAGAGATGAACTGGGAGGAAGCTGGGATGGACAGTAAAGGCGGGCGCTGATTTCCAAGCCTTGGTCACGCCCTTAGGTAGAACTGGTCCCACAGACTCAGAAGGACCTAAAATGTGGCTGGTGTGAGTCTCACGGGGCCAGGCTTCCTGGAACTCCAACAACTGAGAGCTTCTTCAAATCACTGCTGCCCATGGATAATACACACTTGGGGTCTGACATTTCATCATTTTCTCTGGAATCGAGGCCAAAAATTGAGCTTGTCTTGACTCCTCCCTTTTCCCTGCTCCCCACATACCCTTGCTCACCAAGGCTCATCTTCAAGGTGAATCCCCTGTCATGTCTCTACCTCCTTCCCCATTGCCACCACCCTTATCAGGGTCTCACACCCAACCTTTTAAATACCCCCTTGTCTGAGGGCTCTCTAAAACCCGTTGTGCTGTCCCATTGATCTTGCCAGAATCTAGTGAACTCACAGCCTCTGAGGTTGTTCATAGCACAATAGGCCATGGCCCCTCCACTGAAGACCCCCGCAGATCATTCACCACCTTACCCTTTCTGCAAACTCATGGTCTGATGCTTCTAGACACAAGCTCTCTTTTATCTCTGCCAAAACCATTCTCATGTGTTCCCAAACATCCACTAAATCTTTCCCTTTCTAAGAGTCCTGTCTCTCTCAGGCCTGAAGCTCACCTCTAAGCACACTCTTCTGATCTCTCAGGGAAGAGCCCCAAATCTCATAACTGGGAGGCTCCTCAGACATCACTATGCACAAACTCTTCATGGGAGCACCCTTGAACTTGGGCGGGCAACCCTGTGCCCACTCATTGGGCCCTATCACTCATCACGCACTGTGGTCCCCAAGGTAGACAGGCCTGTCTATAGGGCGGAAGCCCCTCTCTCTGCGGCCCTATGCCTCACACAGCACCTGGCATACTGTAGAGATTTATGAGTGACTTCTGGGCAGTTTGTACAAGCCGTTATGGTATCACCGGTCCTAGTGGTACCCAGTTGAGCTTTTTAATTTCTTGACTCTTTACACTGTGACTTGCTCATCTTTTCTCTCACTAGAGCAGGTCAGAGCATGGAGGCAGTCTGGGGCAAGGAGGAGTGGGGTCTATTTCTCCTCAGTTGTGAAAACACTTCTGGAGCCCCCTCCATTCTGTTTCTGGTCTGGGGCATCAGCTTCTCTTTCACCTTACCTCCTACAGGGGGTCAGGGTCAGGAGGAGGAGGAAGGAGAGAATCCTCTAGCCCTGTGCCCTGTGTCTGGGGTCCTCTCTGAGGCCTGCCCACCAGTCCAGTCCTGTCCTCCCACACTGCCCCCAGGGAAGTTCTGCCCCCAAGGGGGCTGCCCATGAGCTGCGCCGGCTGGAAACATCTCATGAACAAATGAAGAATATGTGACTGAGTGTTTGGGAGAAACACCAGGGTTCTTCTGGGAACCAGCCAACAGGGAGGGAAAAGCAATCCGTCCTCCCTTCCCGGATCCTGGAATGAGCGATGGGGTGGGGGACCTGCATGTGCTGGAATCAGGACAGACTCCTGCCAAGAACAAACTATCATTACAGCTGATGAAGTGGGCCTGAAGCCAGCAGAACAGCGACCAAAATCCATAATATAAATACCACCCCCATACCACGCTAATCCCAGGGCGGCTGACCAAGGTGGAGTCCTCCAATTAATTGCCCTATTTCCACCCCCTGACGTCACGTAGGCACTGGGCTTTCAGCTTTATTACCTTTACAGTTTTGCATGCTCTCCCACTCCCTTCACTGTGTGCCCAGGGCAGGTACCGTTAGCTGTGTTTCCTGGCTTGAGGGGCTCAGCCCAGAGACGCAGGTGCTGCCCCTGGCTGTGGCCCAGCCTGTGAGGCCAGCTTTCCTCTGAGCCTCATGGGTTAAGGGGTGGCGAGCCAGGCTGGATGCAAGTGCATGCTCTCCACTCCTTTTCCAGCAGAGAGGCTGGTATGGAAAGGGACAGAACAGAATGCTGTCCAGCCCCCCGGGGAGCCGCCACACAGCCGTGCTTCCCAGTCCCTGGTGGAGCTGAAACACTATTTACACATCACCCCACTCACATATCTGTGCACTAGAGGCCAGAGTAGGAACCCAGAACCCATGGCCTAGCTCCATCACATCATCTGTTTATAAACCCTGCTGGAACCAGACTCTCTACTGCACAGCATGTTTAAAAAGCAGCTAGCAGATAAATCTGCTCTGCCAATGTGTTGTCATGAACTGAGAGGTGTCTTTTCGAGTTCTGGTTGGGCCACCGACTTGGGAATTGACTTGGGCAAATCATTTCCCCTCCCTGAGCCTCAAGGTCCTCAACTGTAAAGCAAGAGGACTGGACTAGCAGATTACAGAGCCTATTATCAGGGTAACATTCTGTGATTCTATAACCTTCCATCTAGCAAGCCGGCCATCTAAATATGGCGGAGAGTCCTGCCTTCCTGCCTTGCTGCCACCTCCTTCCCCCAGTAGGGCCCCCCTGGCTGGTTTATCTCTCTTCTCCTGGTATGCCTCCCCTCTCTGGTTATGTTTTTCCCTCCTGGTATGGCCTCTCTCTGGTTATCTTTCCTCCTCCTGGTATGTTCCTTCTCTAGCTATCTCCCCACTCCTGGTACACCTTCCCTCTCTGGCTATCCTCTCCCTCCTGTATGCCCCCCT
The DNA here is from genome assembly GCF_008692635.1 of Crocuta crocuta. Classification (NCBI taxonomy): domain Eukaryota; kingdom Metazoa; phylum Chordata; class Mammalia; order Carnivora; family Hyaenidae; genus Crocuta; species Crocuta crocuta. The sequence goes on from NW_027530969.1 coordinate 485,548, forward strand.
CACTAGTTACATTTACCCCTCCTGGGATGCCCCCCACTCTCTAGTTATCTCCTCACTCCTGTGTGCCTCCTCTCTCTGATCTTCTAAGCTCTCTGCTTCTCTCAAACCACAGACAGATTTCAACAGACATGATTAATACTGAAAACCCAAAGCAGAAAGCAGAACGCACTGCTGTGAATGTACACAAAAGACAAACTGGAGACAAAATTCAGAGAAAACTGTATAACAAAGTGAGAGAATGAAAACCATTTGGGGTCAAGCTCAAGAATAACATAAATAAGCTCATATTTGAAAAATATACATCGTTGAGTGTTTGCGGATTTTGTGCCAGGAAAGGGCAAAGAGTGGGGGGAGTGTGAGTGTGTGTGAATGTGACTGTGTGTGTGTGTGTGTGTGTGTGTGTGTGTGCTTAAAGACTAAGAGAGGAACTGGACAAAGTTAGGGCAGAAAGGCCATTTCAGAGAGCAGTATGGAAATGCATAGAAGCTTAGCCTGTAAAATACCTCTATCCAAAAGCCAGGGTAGAGTTTTGTGTCTTTAAAGTTGAATGGTGTTGGGGCACCTGGGTAGCTCAGTCAGTTGGGCGTGTGACTTCAGCTCAGGTCATGATCTCTCAGTCCATGAGTTCAAGCCCTGCATGGGGCTCTGTGCTGACAGCTTGGAGCCTGGAGCCTGCTTTGGATTCTGTGTCTCCCTCTCTCTCTGCCCCCTGGCCCCCACCTGCTCACTCTCTGTCTCTCTGAAATGAATAAATGTTAAAAAAACAATACTTTAAAGTTGAATGGTGATTACATCAGATATGCCAAACAGAATCCTCTTTAATCATGCCAGCTGGCTCCCTGGCAACCACGAGACAGGGAGGTGGAAAAGGGAGATACCAGATACAGTGGTAATCCTGGGAGCCAGAGGGACTGAGTGGTCATCTCCAAGGAGCCAGCAGCCCATCGAGAATGCAAAGCTTGAGGACTAGAAGGCAGGGGAGGGGCTGCCCCCAAATACCCTCAAGATGGAGTCCAAAGAAGTCCATTCTCTTCTCCCTTCATTGCTCAGAGCTGGCATCATTCTTCCCTAGAGGGCAGGATGGTCAGTGACAAGAACATGATTTCTGAACCATTCACACATTGACTTTTCCACTTGCCAATTGCATAAGAAACACTGGGAAAATTATTCAGGTTCTCATCTATGAAATGGGGACAATCATACTCTTTTGCAGGATGTGAGGATTATCAGTCTTTAATGTCTATTTAGAGAATAAGTGTGACACAATGTCTGGATTATAGTAGGTTGTAATTTAGTATGGTTGCAATCATTAGAAAGTACCTGACAGACTGCTGTGGGCAGAGAAGGCCAAGGAAAAGAGAAGAGGGGGAAAAACTAAAATCTCAGGGGTGTGGATTTGGAAGAATAGATTCTACCTCCTGCCCTCCTTTGATTTCAGGGAAGTGAAAGCCTGAGTGACCCAGGACAAGAAAATCAATGTCCTGACTGTCCAGGTTCAAGATCTAACAGTTGCTTTGCAAACATTCACAGAGTTCCAGTTATGTGCACTGCACTGGGAGGTGCTGGGAGGTGCAGCGGGGCACGAGAGCAGAGGCTGGAGTGTAGCGCAGCGTGGTGAGCACCGGGGAGCGGGTTAAACGTTCTGATCCGATCACTGAATTATACACTTAAATGGGTGAATGCTGCAGCATGTAAATTATACCTTATTAAAACTGTTTGAAAACAAAAAGTCCTGGGTCAGATCATTACCAGCTGTGTGGCCTTGTGTAAATCAGGCATTTCCTCTGGGAGCCTCAGTTGTTTTCCTACAGGAATCCTACCCTGCACTCAATAATAAAGCCTGCCTTCAACCAACCTCACAGTTGGTCTTGGGACCCACTTTAAAGCAAAACAATGTACCCCAAAGCCCTCTGTGGACTGGAAGGTACCATGTAAATGGAAGCATCCATCATTACCACTTTCTGCTCTGCTAAATGGAGTTCAAGGGAGGAGACATCAGTGAGCGAGAGGGGCCGGTGGGGTTCTTGGAGGAGGTGGGTTTGGGTTTGAGTGAGATCTGAGAGCCTAGTTGTGTAGGAAGAGGCCTACACATGCCGGGAAATGGGCATAGGCCTTGTGGGCATAAAGTTCCAGGGTCCTGTAGGGCAAGATTTAATAAAGGGGCATCGACTCTCAATGGGAGTGGATTCAGGGCGGTAGGGGAACTCCTGGGGCCTGGAGGAAAGCCTGTACAGGTGGGGCCCAGGCAGGGGCGGGGCTGGGGCTCCAGCGGGCCTGGGTACCTTTGGCGAGGGAGATGTTCCTCAGCGCGATGGAGTGCTCCCAGTCTTTGAGACGCAGGTCCTCGGTGACGGTGTTGAGCATGGCCAGCTCCTGCTTGAGCTGCAGCGCCATGCCCATGTGCACCAGCCTCATGCGGCGCGTGTCCTCGCTGGCGTTGCTCACGAGCACCTGCAGGTCCTGCAGCCGCGTGCTGTGCAGGGCCACGTCGTAGGACAGGCTGCGGTTGAGGCCGCGCAGCGCGCCCCCCACGTCGGCCAGCTCCTCGCCCAGGACGCCCACCCGGTGCGCCAGCCCGTCCAGCAGGCCCGCGTGGCGCCGCAGCAGCAGCTGGCTGCGGTTGCTCTCCACCTGCAGCTGGTAGAGCTCCAGCTGCGCGGTGTCGCTCTGCTGCCCGGTGTGGTCCCGCAGCAGGGCCACCGCCTGCTCGGTCTGCGCCGCCTGCGCCTGGAGCCCCCACAGCGCGCCCTCCAGCCGCTGCACCGCTCCCGCCAGCGCCAGCAGCGAGTCCGACTGGTTCTGCAGCGCGTCCTGCACCTTCCACACCTGCTCCGTCAGGTCCGCCTGCAGCGGAGCCTGGAGCAGCCGCAGCTGCAAGTCCCGGAAGCTCTCGTTCAGCCGGTTCACGTTCCGAGTCAGCGCCTTCAGGTCGTCCGGGGCGCTCCGGGGCCTGGACACTGCAGAGGAGGAGGGAGGAGATTGAGCTCTGTTGGGAGGGTCCCAGGACCCAGGAGGCAGGCGCAGCCGGAGCCTAGCATTCAGTAGGCGCTCAATGAAGGGAAGGCAGAGGGTGGCTATGGTTGAGGGCCTCAGTAGATCCCGCGTACTGAGCTAAGCCATGGGTCCCCAAACTTGTCTGTCCATTAGATTGACGTGGTGAGGTGTCCCGCCCACGAAAATTGTGATTGACCTGGTCTGGGGTGTGACCTGGGATCTGGAATTTTTAAAAGAGTCTGATATATTGAATATATCTAGCCCCTTTGACTTTAGGAGGCTGGTACCATTATTATCCCCCTTTCGGGTTAAAGCTGCTCAAATTCCCAAAAGTAAAAAGCAAGTAAGTCCTGGAGTCAGGATTCCAGCCCAGGAAATTCTGAGCTTGCTTGCTCCAGAACCTGGGTGCTTCCCTACAAGTCTGCCCCAGAATTGTTTGAAGGGAGCACCCAAGCAGCAAGCCAACTCAGCCAGGCTCTAGGCAACACTGTATTTCCCAGCCTCCTGAGTCCAGGCTTGCAACCCCACCCCTGCTCACCTGCTGCACCAAGGGCCCCAGGTACAGATGTTTTTATATTCATTCGCCCCCTTCTCTGCCTCCACCAACTCTTTCCCCAAATCCTCTATTTCCCTCCTCAAGCAAACAACTCATCTCAGTGACTTTTCACCCTTCCCTTTGGGAGAGGCTCCCTTTTCTTGCTTATAAGCAGCTATTTCACAATACTAAAGGGGAGGCTGTGCATCTTAACAATTAACACTCTAGCATCTGGTGTCTCCTGATAGCTTGTGGACTTTGCTGACTCAGGTTCAGCACATACCCCCGAAGTCAAGGGATGCTGCTTTGCTAGGCACTGTCCATGGCTGTACCCACCTCTGCTCTGCACACTAGAGAAATGGAAACTGGTGTGGGACAGGGTAGGAGGTGAGGCAGGCAGATGAGGCACAGAGGGAATTCTGCTTTAGAAATCTTGGAATGGGGAGAGCAAGGAGCTTTGTCTGCAGCCTGTTCACACAAAGAGGAATTGGGATAGGATAGCTCTCTCCCAGAACCTCAGGTAGGAAGGGGGCAGATAAGTTGTGCAAGTGTTTGAACCATCCTTCAGTGATGCTTTTGAAGGCTCACAGCATCTGTGGTGGCCACTCTGGAGGAGCTGACTCACTTCAGATTAGATTCAGAGACCCACAGCATGGGCCTTGGAGTCTCCATCTCAACCTCTCCCCCACCCACAACTTTGATCTCCAAGAAGATCACATGCCAAGTTGTTACCCAGCCTCTGCATATACCCGTTTTTCTGTCTTCTGTTACTTCTAACTGTTGGAATGTTCTGCGTTCTGCTTGGACTAGAAATCTGCCTTCCTGTAGTCTCCATCCACTGATCGTGCCCTTTGGGGTCATATAGAGTTAGTGAAATATTTTTTTCCCACAAGACAAGCTCTTCAGAATTTCAGAATTTCTGGTTTGAAATCTGTATTGCCTTCCTCTGTTCTCTCATGACTAGGTTCTAAGCCTCCCTCCATATATCCTGGCTGCCTCCTCTGCACACACCCCAGGGTGTCAGCATCCTCTTAGAGGGGGAGCTTGACCTAAGTGTGCTTTTCCATGGTGTGGACAGACTGGATAAAGTATGGTGGAAGAGTCATCTCCTTCAGTCTGGGCATGAGACTTCTCATGTGGCCCAAACCAGGCTCTGGTTAGCTTTATCCAGGCTTTGTGGATTTTGGTCATTGGATTTGGGTCTATGCAGTCTTTGGTGAAAATTTCCCCCAGTTTATGGATGGAAAGACTGAGGCCAAGAGAGTATAACTGAACTCCCCGAAGGCATGCATCCTGCCTCTTGGTCTAAGGGTTCATGCTCCTGCTCCGTGCTCTGGAAGCTTAGTTAATGAGTTCTCAATACAAGTAAAGGTTCTGGGGATATGAATCCATGACCCAGTCACAACCACAGGAATTGTCTGCTTAGGAAATCATCAGAGGCCAGGATTTGATTTTAAAACCAAGCTGTTTCTCCTGTATTCAACCCAGATTGGTTGGCAAGTATTAAAGACAGGGTGGTTGGAAAACAGAAAGCCTGATAAATAGTGTCAGTCCCTCCCCACGATGCCCCTGGAGTTCAAAGACACACTGCTTATCAGATGCAATAAGAACACTCTGAGCTTTGAAAGTTCTGGGTTGAAACTGGGATTGTGAGTGACCCAGGGGAACAGTGCAACCTGCTTGCTTTGAGTTTCAGGTCTGCCAGGAGCAGCACCATGAAGGAGGCGGTCTCCCTTACTCCCACCATCTGCCAGCTCCCCAGTCACTCCTTCCCTCTGAGATAGTGCCCGTGCCTGACAGGTGCCCTGTGCCCTCAGAGGGCCCTGGCCTCACCCATCAGCCCCCTCTTAGAACCTGCCAGCTCTAGGGCCCTTCTCTCTGCCCAGAAAACTGGGCTGAAGCTTGCCCATATGGTGTGGTTGACAGTCAGCTACCTTGTCTCTGAGAGTTCATTTGGGTCTTATTGTTCATTGCACAACCAGCATAAACAGACACCCAAATAAAAGAAAGAAAACATTCCCCCCAAATCCCACAGCCTCCAACAAATACACTGGTTTTCTTTCTGTTTTCTTTTTCTTGCTCCATTGCTAGGCATCCCCAATCTTTACAATTTGACTTCTGAGTTGGGTTTTTTATCCCTAATATGATTATTTCATAAACATCTTCTTATCCTTCTATCTGTCTTTTATAATTTTGGTGGCCCCATAGAGCCCAGCAAGGGGATGTGTTTTAATTTACCCATTCTCTTACCATTAAAAATTGTTTTCAATCAAAGCAAAATAAATGCAGAAAGCTCTCTCCTTGTTTTGAAAGTCTTCTTAACAACAAATTCCCAGAAGTTGGAGAAGTAGATCAAAAAGTATAAACATTGTTGTGATTCTGAAAAACTCTGCCCAATCACTTCCCCCAAAGTTGTACCTATTTATGGGCACATTATAGATTTTTAAATGTGCCACTTTAAACATGCCAGATACTCAGTGCAACAGAGTGTAATGATATTCATATTGTTAATTTCACAGATGTAAACCAGTACCTTGTTATTTTCTGTGTCAGTATATGTGCATTTTAGAAGAGGCCTTTTCAAGGGAATGCATTAGCTCAAAGGAGCGATTTAGACATTTTAGGTGCCCAGGCTAATCAGAACAGAACTTATTTGGAGGGGTGTATCCTCTCTGGAGCACCAAATCATACTGTAGAATCCTGGAGCAGCCTCCATTTTTCGGGATCACTTACCCACCCCAAAAATGAATTATCTCCTTCCAACAGTCACAGTGCATTCTCAGCCCACACCACTACCACCACCCACCCTTTCCCCCCATTTAATTCTTTCCAGATGTGTGCTGTCCTCAACAGGGAACAATTCTTCCTTGAGTGTGACTCTCTTAATTCACGTTTATGCAAACAGTTCATTTATCTCTCTGCCTGGCGTATTTTCTTTTAATGTGCTTTAATTATTCTTCAACTTTTATACTTTCACAAAGGGGACAAGAAATCATAGAGTAACAGTAATAAGTGGCATTTCCCGAGACCTTACTATGTGCCTGCACTATTCTAAGTGTTGTCACATGTAACTACCATATGAGATAAATATTACTATTATCCTCATATTCCAGACAAGGAACCTGATGCACAGGGAGGTTAAGTAACTCACAAGGTCACACAGCCAATAGAGGGAGGAGACTGACTTTGGGCCTTGGGCAGTTTGGTTACAGAGCTCCCGGCTCTTGACTGCTTCATGGTACTGCTAATATTGGGATGGAAAGCATGAACAATTTTTTTTTAACAAAGGCACAAAAATATGGAATAAGCTTTTGAAGATAGTGAGTTCCTCATCATAAACCCAGGCTGGAGTCAGGCTGCTTGGCAGCAATCATGTAGACATTCAAATTTGGATTCTGATTCAGTACTGAGTGCTGAATCCTAATGAATGTGTTAATGCATGTGATACTGTAATAATACATGATGAATGCATTAATGTCTGCCTCAGGCCATGTCCTGGGCTAGGAGGCTTGCACACACACATGCCTGAAGCCTGTACAGCAATTGAATATTGCCTCCCCACCTGCTCCCCAGTCCTGAGTCAGCCCTCTATTCCCTAGTTGTCCTTTATATTCATGAAAAAAAATGTCATGTGCTAGTTCAGTGAAGGTGCTCCAGATATGACTGACCACAAAGGCTGTCTTCCCCAAATGCATCTGGCATACCTGCAGTGCCAGCAAGCCCAGAGATCCGTGTGTGGGCAGGGAGGAAGAAAGCTAAGCATTCTGTTTGGTGTTTAGTGACTGAAACCTTGGGCGGTGGTGTCGATAACCCTTTATCTTTGTATAAAAGTTCACACTCATCACCTTTTAATTTTCAACATAACTAACCTTGGGAGGTAGGCAGGGCAAGTATTTATAATCTGATCTAGGATGAAAAAAAAGAGGATCTGAGAAGTCAAGAGATTGCCAAAAGTATCAAGTAAAGATGTATTGGGGTCCTGTGTCTCCTAATTCAGCACACTGTCCTTGACACCTACTACTGGGAGAGTCAGTCATTAGCTGAACTCCAAGATCTATATGGGGAAGGAGGGTGGGAGATGAGGTTTACTAAGCACCTGCTGTGTGCCAAATCCGTTCTCATCTCTTACCGGAAGTTGCTTCATTCATTCTTCCCAACAAGCTGGTGAAGTAGGAATTATTAGGTGCATTTTCAGATGAAGAAGCTCACGAAGGAGGCAGAGCCCAAAAGCAGGCTTTGGTTGCTCAGGCTCTGAAGGTCCGACGGGCAAAACATTTCCTCCCTTTTCCTCCCTTGAGCAAAACAGCATAGAGTCCCTGTCCCTTGTCTTGGCAGGGGAGCACACTGGCAGGCCACCGGAGCACCCAGGTGCTGGCTCGGAGAGCAGGAAATGAAGTGGCATCTGAACAGAGAGGGGGGAGGGCGACCCGCGGGGCGGGGGAGGGGCAGGCGCTAGAACACCGCCAGATGCCACGCAGTTCCCCGGCGATCCTGCCAAGCCTGCAGGCTGATAGTATCACCATTTTATAGAAGAAAATTCCAACACTGGAGAGATTAAGTAACCAACTCAAGGCCACCCTGATCTAGGAGTCGTAGTTTCTTTCATTGCCCTGCGTGGTGCTACTGCTTTGTCTTCATTTAGGCAAGGGACACTGGAGGAAGGGAGGCAGGCGGGTATCAGAAGTCAGAGATCGAGTTAAGGTCGCAGTGTGGGAAAGGATGAGGCTGAAACGAAACTACAAAGTGAGCTGGTTGATAGAAGCACCAAGAGAAAGCGGGGGGGCCTTCTTTCAGGGAGTCTGCAGAGCTGGCTTGAATTTACTGAGCTCTGGATACATATGCGTTTAACAGAAAATGAATTTAAAAGTGGAGACTAGGGGTGTCTGGGTGGCTCAGTTCATTAAGCATCTGACTCTTGCTTTTGTCTCACATTATGATCTCATGGCTCATAGGTTCGAGTCCTGTGTCAGGCTTTGTGCTGACAGCGTGGAGCCTGCTTGGGATTTTCTTCTTCCTTCTCTCTGCCCCTCCCCTGTTCACACACACACACACACTCTCTCTCTCTCTCTCAAAATAAATAAATAAACTTTTAAAAAAGTGGAGCCTAATATTCCTCCAGAATGTGTAACAATGAGGTTATCAGTAGAACTTTATGATTTAAAGAGATGCGCACCTGTATTAGGGCTCCCCTGGCTCCAAGACTCAGGAGTGAGCCAGGACTTGCCTTGGGGCATGTCCTGCAGTCCCACATGGCTCCAGGCTCAGAAGGGGGACTGTACTGGGGGCTTTATGCTCTGCAGTCACCATTTTGAACTTCTGATAATTTTTTCTTTGAGTCTGTGTAAATGGAGTATGATAGGACATTGGCCCCTCAGCCTATGTGCAGCCTCACCTCCTGCCAGCCTGGGATAAAGCCTCCCACTCCCACCCAGGGGCCTCTGCCCCCACGGGGATGCCAGGGTTCAGTCAATTCCAGGAGGATCTGGACTCATGCGGGAACATCCTTGTGCCTGGTATCGTTATTGTAAACAGCAAATAAAATCCAGCATGACAGGTCAAGAGATAATAGAAGAAAAGAAACAGTTTTGGGTGCCTGGGTGGCTCAGTTGGTTAAGCATCTGACTTTGGCTCAGGTCATGATCTCATGGTTCATGAGTTCAAGTCCCACTTTGGATGAGTCCTGCTTCTTTCTCCCATTCCCCCCAACCCCCCCGCTGGCTGTGGCATTCTCTCTCTCCTTCTCTCTCTGCTGCCTTCTCTCTCTCTCAAAAAAAAAAAAAAAAAAAAGGAAGAAAAGAAACAGCCTTTTTTCCAGCTTCTAGAAAAGGGAAACTTACATTTTCATTGTGCACCTATGGCAACCCAGAACAGACAAATCCCAGGCTGGTCTTTCTTGGTCAGCTCAGGATGCCATAACAGAATACTGAAGCCTGATGGCTTAGACAATAGACATTTATGTTCCAGCTCTGGAGGCTGGAAGTCTAGGATCAAGGTGCCAGAACGCTTGGTTTTTCCCAAGAACTCTTTTCTTGGCTCGCAGATATCTGCTTTCTAGTTGTGTCCACATGTGGTCTTTTCTCTGTGTGTACATTGCTGGTGCCTCTTCTTCTTCTTCTTATAGGGACACCAGTCCTATTGGATTAGGACCCCACCCTATGACCTTATTTACCTTAATTACCTCCTTAAAAGACCTCTCTCCAAATACAGTCACATCAGAGGTTAGGACTTTGACATATGAATATGGGATGGGGGGCTAATTCAGTCCCCCTTCAGCGACCAGGAGCTGCACAGGTATAGAGAATGAGTTTCTGCTCCCCTCTTGGGGGTACAGGGAATAATATTTAGGACTAGTATGTAATCTACTCTTCCAAGCAGTTGCACAGTCAGGAGTGACCACAACAGGGCAGATTTACACGGTGACTGTTGAGTGGAGCAGGTTTGGTTCATACTGTTTGATGTTTCTGAGGGACTTCAGGCAGAGATGTCCAGAAGGCTGTTGGAATTGGGGCCCACCAGGAGAGAGTGTGAAGCCAGAAGTGCAGATATGGGAGTCACCAGCCATACATAAATCTGGATGTTGTGCCAGTGGATGAGGTCAACCATGATGAGAGGACAAGTGTTGGGGAGGGGCTTGGTGCCCTCAGGGGAGAGGAGAGGCATGGCGCTGCTGCCAGCACTAACAGAAATGCTGCAGTGTCACCTCAGACAATGAGCTCCCTTTGTGCAAGGGAGGCCTGCAGTCTTCCAGTCTTCTCCAGATCAAAGCATTCAGTGAAGTGCCAACACTGAAGACAGCCATGTAGGTTGGTCAAATAAACATCCTTGCATTAGTGACTGGCCATGGATGTGAGGTTGCAAAGAGAGGGATGGGCCAAGAAATAGTGCATGGCTCTCGTTCAATGGGGCCACCTGCCAAGGGCCAATCACTTATAGATAGAGGGAGGAACTTCCTGGCAATCCCAACCCAGAACACCAGGTGACCTAAGTTTACTTCTGTGGGAAAACTATAAGATCCTAAGAGAGATTTGGAAAGGATTTCCTCAAGAATTGTGGTCATACTGGTCCCTCTTCTTAGAATCCTTGTCTTTTCATAACTATTTGTCTTAATCATCATTCAACTATCACCTCTTCTAAGAAGCCCTCTTAGAGCCTTCTCTACTTCCAGTTGGATAAAGTTTGCTGCTTTTATCTCTACTATACTAATAATCACCACAAAATGCAAGGATACCCATCAGTCCCTTCCCTTAACCTGAGAGCCCCAGGAAGGCAGGCACCTTATCTCTTTATACACCCTAGACACTTGTTCAAGGAATCGAGTGTGTAAGCCACAGATAGGAGTTAAAACTAAATAACTCTTTTGTGTGGTTTTTTTTTTTTTAGTATAACTTAAAATTGGAATGTGGTAGTGGGTTGAACAGTGTCCTCTCAAAATTTATGTTTACCTGCAGCCTCAGAATGTGACCTTATTTGGACCTTAACTGAAGATGTAATTGGTTAAGATGAGGTTTTATTGGATCAAGATGGGCCCTCAACCCAATGACTGGCATCCTTATGAAGGTAAGAGAACATTTGTAGACACAACAAGGAGGAAAAGGCCATGTGAAGATGGAGGCATACATGGAGTAATGGAGGCCCAGGAGTAAGAACACTGAGGGCTGTCGGCAGCCATGGGAAACTTAGAGAGATGCATGAAGTGGATTCTCCCTCAGAACCTGCAGAAGAAACCAGCCTTGTAGCCTCCTGAGCTGTGAGGAAGGGTGGCACTTTGTCAGGTGGCCACAGGACATGAATACAGGTGTCCAAGGCTGGGCAGCTCCTTTGGTGTCAAGGAAGAGATTTATGCAGGAGTGAGGTGTCATTAAAGTGGAGGAAAGCACACATCAGGCTGTTCGGTGGTGACTGAGGAACGTTTATAGGATGTTTACCAAGAGAAGAGAATATGGGCTGATGTGGACTGAATGTTTGTGTCTCCCCCAGAATTCATGTGGAAGCCCTAATCCTCAATGTGATGGCATTTGGCAGTAGGGGCTTTGGGAAGTGATTAGGTTTAGGTGAGATCCCTGAGGGTAGAGACTTCATGATGGGCTTAGTGTCCTCATAAGGAGAGAAAGAGGCAGCAAGAAGGCCGACTGCAATCCAGGAAGAGAGCCCTCACCAGAAGCCCACTGTGCTGGCGCCCTGATCTCAGACTTCCAGCCTCCAGAACTGTAAGAAATAAGTGTCCATTGTATAAGCTGCCCGGTCCATGGTATTTTGGTATAGCAGCTGTAGATCAGTAAGACAGGGCCCTCAGTGGGGAGACTGGGTGAAGCAGCAGGGTCACCAAGCAGGGTGAGTGTTAAGCTAACCAGGCGGGTATCATCCAAAAGGACCACCCGCAGGGTGAGGGGATCTCTGCCAGGGGACAGTCAGTGAGCAGGACTGTAAGGCCCAGCCTCAAGGGGAAGAGCTGGGAAGGGCAGGCAGGATGCAAGCATCAAAGCAGAAGCCAGTTCTGGAGCTAGAGACACAAAGGAATGGAGACAGCTGAGGCAGGGAGACTGCGAGGGGCTCAAGATCCCAGGACAGCTGACAGTACAGAGTCAGAACAAGCCCCAAGAGCCCCAGGCCTGCAAGGACACATCTGGATTCTAGAACTGGCCATTCACCAGATGGTGTGGGGTGGGTTGCTCAAATACTGTGTGCTCTCGGCTGCTTGTAGGCATGAGGAAAGTCTGAGGCAGGAGAAGCAAAGCAGGTGAGGAAGGGAAGTATAGGGGGACATTCATAAGGACCCAAAGAGGAGGGCAGCAGATCGGTAAATTTTCGGTAAGCCCTATCATCTGTCTATCTATCTATCTATCTATCTATCTATCTATCTATCTATCTACCTACCTACCTATCTATCTTTATCTTATTTCTGGTTCAGAATGGCCTGAATGCCTACCTACACTGGGCTTTATCAGTTCATAGACAGGCATGCGTGTCTCACTGAGCAAGCAAAGGTAGCCAGGTCTGGGTCTTGTATGCAAGTTCCAGTCAACAGGCAAATGATGAAGACCACCTACCCACTGGAATGGTGAGTTGGCTGCAATCCAAATGCCCAGCCTGTACAAATAGATCCTGTCTCTGGCACATTAGGGAGCACAGACTGTGAACTGGAGGATGGACAGAGCACAGGCTGGCTAGTAGCTAGCTGACGGCCACAGATATTCATATTAGGATGGTCTGGCACAGCCTCAAAGGAAGAAAAACCCCACCAATATATTTATTACTTTCCGCAGAGGTGTGGCTGGATACTCTGTACTCCTGGCACTAGGGTTCCCTTTGGTGGTCCAAGCAGATGGAGTCTCTGGTAATTCACTGTGGATTACTGTGGAAATGAGATCCAAGATGAATTGTAAATCAAAAGGCTCCTATTAAGGAGACTGCCCCAGGACTCCCATTTCAAGACTAGAGGATCTGAAATCATTACCAGAAATGTCAGGAAACCCAGTGGTTTGATGGCATGCATACATCTATTAGGAAAGAGACTGTGAATTCACAGATAGAATTAGGGACCTGCTATTTTGACATAGACATGGCAGGCATCTTTTCTTGTAATTCAGGGCCTCTCTTGTCCTTTGTTAAAAAATTTTTTTAACGTTTATTTATTTTTGAGAGACAGATGGAGACAGAGCCTGGGAAGGGAGAGGGAGAGAGAGAGAGAGAGAGAGAAAGAGAGAGAGAGAGAGAGACAGAATCTGAAGCAGGCTCCAGGCTCTGAGCTGTCAGTGCAGGCCCCAATGCGGGGCTCAAACTCACAAACTGTGAGATCATGACCTAAGCCAAAGTCAGAAGCTTAACTGACTGAGCCACCCACATGCCCCAGGGACTTGCTGTTTAGACCAGCATAGTACCTAACACAGAACTTGAACCCAATAGGTGGCCAATGAATAAGCTGTCAAATGATTAAGTGAATGATTCAAAGTAGAGAATGTTATGAGGCCACCAAGTGCCTTCATCTCTTCTCAGAATTAGAAGGGCTTGGATGAGAAGAGATGGACAGAGCAGCCCTTGGGCCCTGCCTCACTCTCTCAGCCTACATTTTATTCTACCCAGGGCCACAGTGACCCACTTCCAGCTGCTGCAACCTGGCAGCACCTTACTTTATCTACACTCCCATCTCTTGCTTTCTCCTCCAGGGCTTCTATGATTTCTCAAAATTGTGTAAGCCACTTGGACCTCATCCATGCATGGCCTTGATCCTCTGGGGGGAACTTGACCTATGGGGGCAAGGGCTGGTCTATAAATGCTCTTCGCACACAGGCAATTCTGCAGCTCTTACTATATAGCTCTTTAAAAATCCTGGCAGGACTGACCCCCAGCGGCCATTGGCGGGGACCAACTTAAGGACGCATCCTTCTTTCTGGTCTTCCCCATCCCCCACTCCTGCTTGCCAGATTCACTTCTCACAATAAACTTCCAAGCCTGTGTCTTGGGCTCTGATGTCATAGAAATCCCAGGCTAAGACATGAAGCATCACAGAGGGGCTGGCTCTCTTCCCATCTTCCTTTTTTGCCCTTTGCTTCTTCTTTATTTTTTTTTAAGTTTATTTATTTTGAGGTAGACAAAGACAGTGCGAGTGGGAGAGGGGCAGAGAGAGAGGGAGAGAGAGAATCCAAAGCAGGCTCCACACTGCCAGCTGTGGACCCCAACACAGGGCTGGAACCCACAAACCTCAAGACCACGACCTAAGCCAAAACCAAGAGTTGAAGCTTAACCAACCACGCCACCTAGGCACCCTGCTCTTTGCTTCTTTACATCTTAATTTCCTGTTGTCCAAGAGCTACAGATAAGTTTGAAATTGGGATATTCATTTGTTCATTCATTAATTAGGTCATCCAATAGTGTATATGAAGTATCAACTCACCATATGGGTCTGGGTGATAATAAATACAGAGAAGTCTAGAATACAAGCTTTCCTATCAAAAAATTTATCATTTGCTTGGGGAGAAAGCTACACACAACAAAATGAACCTGTTTAAACTCTATAGTTCTAATGTGTTTCAAAACGTTCATTGGGAAATGAAAACGCCAAACCCATCATTAAGATTATCTGAAGAAGTTGGACATTATTAGTGTAATCAGTAGACACTCTTCAGTAGTCGGGTGTGTGTGTGTGTGTGTGTGTGTGTGTGCAGTGTTCTGTGTGTATTTTTGTCAGAAGATCCCATCAGTTATGTGGAGAATGAACTGGGGAGGTCACGAACTCAAGGAGGAAGACGGAGTAGGAGGCTGTGGTCCTGGTGACAGAAGACAGTCTAGAAGCTGACCCATGCCTGCTGGGATGGAGAGGAGGGACACACACAAGGCATGATAAAGAAATAGCATTGTGAGAACTCAGTGGCCTCTAGGAACTGGAGGCTGACAAAGAGGAAGGCTTCAACACCATTGAATGACATGGCATCTGGTGACATGCAATCCTCAGCCCTGTTGAATCAATCATGAATCATCACAATGACTGAAGCTGGCAAGAGTAATGTTGCAAGATGACAATATCAACATTCAAAATTACCTTAATGGGTGTGAAATCTCAACTGAAGGCAAGAGGATTACATAAACAGAGACAAATGTGATATTTTACCTTTATATCAGACTCTGAAACAGTCTGGATCCCACCTTAGTTAGCTGGTAATTGTCAAATTCCTACCTATACCTAAGATATGCCATAGACCTCTCTTAATCCCCAAAACAACCTGTGAAATAGGCACCGTTATCCCCATTTTAAAGATGGGGTAGCTGAAGCTTATAGAAATTAAGTAAATCTTGCAAGGTCTCATAGCCAGCGAGGGACAGACCCAAGATTTGGAGCCAGGGTCTTCTGACACTAACGCCAGAGTCTCTCTCTCCACCAGACTCTCCTCTTGGCTTCACATGGTGGTGGTAGGGGGTGGGGGGCAACAAACATGCTACATGAAAAAAAAAAAGGGGTACAATGTTATAATCAAGTGTTGTAAATACGCTTACTGCTCATGGTCATCCCAAGGTGCACCTGAAATCACCCTCTAAGCTTCAGTGGGTCATCCAGGGACAGGCAGGTCTATCAAGCATTCTACCCGGGGATGATTTTTGTTATTGTCGCTCTCTCTCTCTTTTTCCCGTCTTTGTTTATTTTATTTATTTTTTGGCAGGGAGGATATGTTTTTGAAAACACAAGTGAGTGGTGTATTTGTCTGCTTGGACTGCCATAAGAAAATACCACAGGCTGTGGGGCTTAAACATTTATTTCTCACAGTTCTGGAGGCTGGACGTCTGGGAGCAAAGAGTCCACAGGGTTTATTTTTCCTGAGGCCTCTCTTTTTCACTCGCAGATGGCCAGGTTCACTCTGGGTCCTCACATGGTTTTCCCTCTATGTGTGTGTCTGTGTCCTAATCTTCTCTTGTCATAGGCACATCAGTCATATTGGAGTAGGGCCTGTCCCCGTGACTTCATTTAATTACTTCTTTAAAGACCATAACTCCAAATCTAGTTATTTAGAGATACAATCTGAGGTCTGGGGGGTTAGGGCTTCAACATAGGAATTTTGAGGGAAGCACAATTTAACCTATAAGAGCCTCATTAACCGATGAGGCCCTTTACTAGATGTGAACTGGGAAGAAGTTGGGATGGACAGTAAAGGCAGGCACTGATTTCCAAGCCTTGGTCATGCCCTTAGGTGGAACTGGCCCCCTAAAATCAGAAGGACCTAAAATGTGGCCAGTGTGAGTCTCACGGGACCAGGCTGCCTGGAGCTCCAACGACTGACCTAGTTCTCAAATCTCTGCTGCCGGTGGATAATGCACACTTGAGGTCTGACAATTCTGCTTAGAAACTTAAAAGTCCTCTTGCAGGGAACCTTCTCAATACTTGAATGGGCTTGTTGATACATTCTTGCAGTTAGTGCTAGGAAGTGGCCTTCAAAGACTTCAAAGACTAATTATAGTTAGAGAACAAATAAAAACCTCTCATGACAAACCTGTTCTCAAAGCACAAGTGGAAAATGGAGTGCTATTTCAATGAAGTGAGTTGCCCTTGATACACTAATTTTTCCTAGTGTATCATTTCAGCCATGTTGGCTAAAGTCCCGTGGATATACAATATAATGAAGTCTCCAGTCTGTAAGGACTCAGTACTTCATGAGGGGTATAAATACCACTCTTCTAGAACCCAAAGTGATCTTATCTCTAGCAGTTTTCATCATATTTGAAAAGGTGAGAAAAATCCTTAACTTGCTGGATTTCACTTCATGCATGACCTTTCTTTTGTAAGACTAATTTTTTGAAGCTTATTTATTCATTGAGAGAGAGAAACAGAGACAGACAGACAGAGACAGAGAGAGCAGGGGTGGGACCTAGAAAGAGGAAGAGGGAGAGAGAGACAAGCAGGCTTCACACTGAGACCGATGCAGGGCTTGAACTCATGAAATGTGAAATCATGACCATATCTGAAAACAAGAGTCCAATGCTCAACAGACTGGGCCACCCAGCCGCCCCCATGCATGACTCTTCTATAAAAATGTGGTGCCTGCCCACCACAAAGCAGGAACTCCTTTCTAGAATCTCATCCCATCACTGAACTAGCAAACTGACCATTTAAATATTTTTATTATTTATTTATTTATTTATTTATTTATTTATTTATTNATGAGCACTGAGTGTTATGTGGAAACTAATTTAATAGACAATAAACTATTAAAAAAAAAAAAGAAATATCCTCTACTTATGTAATAATCAGCTCCTGAATAATTAACAAGAGGAGAAACTTTCATTGATTCAGCACTTCCTGATCATCAGGCATTGTGCTGGGCATTTACCACTTATGGAATACCTGGTACATACTCACAGCTCTTTTAATTTTTATAGCAGTCCTCAGAGATAGATGTGGGAAAACATAGGGTTTTTGATCCACAGGCCATATATTCACACCAATCTGAAAATTATACATATATGGTGGAATAGGCATTTTTTGTGTCCCACTACCTTAAACAGCATGCCCCTTCTGCCTGCTTCAACAAAGGCCAAGCCCATGGTTGGACATTGGAGAGATCACTCATGTGGGCTCTACAAAGACTGTCCAGGGCAGGCCTCTGTGTGGGAGCTGAGGTGTGTGCTTGCAAGGTGTGGGCAATCTCTTTCTTGATCTGGTAACATTGTTTCAACTTCCAAGCTCCTTTTTCCATGCCCCCCAAAAGGATCTCTCATCCCTGCCCTTCTAACCCACAAATGTGCATTGCAGCTCTCTCGGCAGGAATCCGACAAGAAAGGAGCAATGGCAGGCCTGAAGGTTACCTTGGCGACCATCTGGATGCCCCTCCCTATTTCACAGGTTAAAAGATGGAGTCCTAGGGGGGCCTGGGTGGCTCAGTCGGCTAAGCAACTGACTCTTGATTTCAGCTTAGGTAGTGATCTCATAGTTTATGAGTTCAAGTCCTGAGTTGGGCTCTGCACTGACAGTATGGAGCCTGCTTGGGATTCTCAATCTTCCTTTCTCTCTGCCCCTCCCTTGCTCATTCCATCTCTCTCTCTTTCTCTCTCTCTTTTTATTTAAGTTAAATAAATAAACTTAAAATAAAAGATGGAGTCCTAGACAGAAGAACCCTCTTGCCCCAGGACACCGCTTGGCAGAGGTATAGATGGGCCATTTGCTGAGCTGGATGTAAGAAGAGAGAAAACTAGTATCAATGCGTGTGTAGTCAGCACCAGACCATGGGCTGGATGTAGTCATGTATTTTATCTCATGTGATCCTCTGGTATCACTGTTCATATGTCCAGTTTTAGATGAGATGTGTTCTGCATTGTATACATATTGTATTATATATATATATGCATATCTATATAAAGTTGTTTTTTGTATATTATGTTTTGACATCTTAAAAAACCTTTCTAGCTGGGGAGAAACTGCTTCTCTTGGAACTAGCCAATTCTTAGAAATAGCAAGAGGCCCAGCTGGGGCCATGCCTGTGACAGCCACTCTTGAGTCACACCTCCTCTATCTGGCCCCCAGAAGCTTTATTCCCCTGATTCCAGCATCCCAGGGCCAGCTACAAGGCAAGTGGAGAGAGACCACTTCTGTAGCCTAAAGTTCACCAAAATTATTCAAAGTAGCCAATCCTAGTTACTTACGCTGCTCTGCCCTGCCTTTCTCCCAGAGACCACAATAAAGGCCATGCCCCAAATGCTCCCATCACTCTTGTGTCTGCCTCCTGAGCACCCCAGTGGTTCCCCAGGTGGCCTTGTGTAGGCATGTCCCTCCCCCCCCGCCCCCCGTCTCCAGCACCTGTGAGTACACTTGACCCTGTTTTCCTGAGCTTCTCCTCTGTCTCCTCTTGTGGCATCACCTGACTGACCACATCATAAAAAAGGTACAAAATATGTTCACGTGTCCAGTTTTTACAGGTGAGGCTTGCAGAGATGGAGTGGCTGGTTCAAGACAACAGCACCAGGAGATGGTGGATCCAGCTTCAGCCCCCGGCTGCCTGACTTCCTGCCCTACCCCAGTGCACAGTCCATCCCTCCCAGGCTAGTAGGAGCCTGCTGACACCGGGTTACAGGCATCCTCTTCCACCTCCCCGGTCTGCCCCTGGCCGCAGTCACATGAGGCCGGAATCTGAAATCAGTGAGGGCAGCAAGTGTGTTTCTCTGTTTCTATCTTTCTGGACAGTTTGTTCCATGAGTGCTTGTTTTCAAACAGCCCCGTATCAGTCCCCCAGGGTTTCCATGCGGCTCTTGGTTGGAGTGGTGTGAGCTCTCCTGTTGGACGTTTTTCTCAAATCCATCTTTCTTTGCTTGTTGAGCTTGTCATAAAGTATTTTAAGGAGGTTGGAGATTATTCTCGCTAATAGGCATGTGAGGAATCTGGGCCAGACTTGCCAGGAATCTAGATACTTTATTGGGTTTCCTCTTGTCCAAACATGAGGTTGTCAGCCCCTGTGTCAGATCTCTCACATTGCTGTTTTGCAAAAACCAGACTTACTGGGCACTAAGATGCACTGAGCTGAAAGTGACCTTAGTAATCATTTATTTCTCATTTTCAGATGAGGAAATGAAGGTTGAGAAAGGTGATATGAAATGCCCCAGGTCATCCAGACCTAGTACTCATATTTCTTGAAATCCAGATCACTGCNTGATAATGCAAAAAGTGTTTCCACCTAAATACACAGAGCTTTTTCCAGTGAAAAACATTGACACTAAGAATTACTTTGAAGTAATAATTGGCCCCCAGAGCATCTTGAACTATTAGGTTGGATATCTTTAATATTGTAAAAATATTTAGTATTGCAAAAGAGACACATGAAATCATGCCAGTGACAATCATCCATCACAATATGACATTATGTGAATTCAGAGCCTTTCCTACAAAAGGGAAAATTTTAATGACAACGTTAAACATACTGTAATAAAATACATTGCCTATATGTCATGTTTATGATGTCAATTTCAAACACTGACAGCTTTGTGTGAAGTACAAAAGATTATGTAAAAGAAGGGGATTTACAATTTCATAGATTCTGAGAATTGGACGGGCCCTTAGACACATTAGAAAGGAAGGAATATTGAACTCAGAATCCAAAGTCCCGCCCAGCATTTAACTTGCTACTGTCAGAAAAGGGAATTCATCATTCTAAGTATCTTCCTTTTCATCTAAAAATAGAATTAATAACATCTACCAAAGGAGGGTATTGTGAGAACTAAAGAAAGAATAAACCTTAAGTGAGCATTTACTAATGACCAGGCATTGAGTTTTGTGTTTCATGCAGATACGATCTCATTTGATAAAAATACATGGGAAGAAAACCTCACATATATTGCAAAGCTCTATTCGAATTCAATCTATTGGTATTTACATACACCATCTGCCCCAGAGGCTTTCCCTTTCTTTGTTGATTATCAGATTCATGGGCCTTCATTTTCATCATGGAACATCAAATAGTTGTTGTATAGAGGTTTACATTTAACAAAGCACTGTTAGGCACATTATTTTCTTCACGTTTGTGACTTTCTGGCAGCCTGGACACATAGCTCTTCACCTTCTTCACCCCCAGTGTCCCCCAGTGCTGTTCACCCTAGGACCTGTAATCATTTGGTATTTTGCAAAGAGATCCCAGAACATTGACTCCTCTCTTTTTAAACTACCACCAAGTTTGTTGGCTCTCTCACTGTCTTCAGTGGGCAGATTGATCCTGGGAACTTGACCTCCTCCATTAGCTCCCCTCTGGCTATGCTTGAAACACCGTTGTACCTGGATTCACAGCTGCTTTCATATGCCCCAGGCCTCTGGGGGAGTTTAGCTACCTCTCTAGGCATCAGTGATAAACTCAAGGCAGCCTCTTCTGCCTCCTTTCCTTGCTTTACCTCTTGGACAGCACAGTACCACTGAAGAAATGTGCAGACTTGGCTCATTCTTGCGCTGTTTGAATATACCTGGAGTTGAACTGCTTTGAGAGGATTGGTGGGCTGGGGAAAAAAATCCTTCAGCTGACATCCAAAAGCTTCTTTGAGCCTCTTAATGCCCAAGCGTGCTTTATCCCTCACTCTTTCAAGTAAACCTGAACTTAATTTACCAAGAATAATATGAAAGCCACTTAGCATGAACTCTATGCCCTGTGCACCTTGCATCTCTCTGCCTCCACACTGTTTTCTCTAGGATCAGAAGGTGAAGCCCTGGGACCCCTTCTCAAGGTGATACAGCAGCCTCTGCATTCTACATCACCCCTGCTGGTTCCCCACAAGGAAGCCTGTGGTGGGAGATGCCTGTGACTCCTTCATGGACTCTTATGCACCTGGAGTACCCAGTGGGAGGGAGGGCGGGACGGGTCAAGGAGTTACCTCCCAACTCAGGAGGATTTCCCATAAGCAGTCATTTAAATATTTGAAGACAGATCTCCTTTCCTTAAGGTTTCAAGTCCCTCCATGAACAGTCATTTCTTGAACATGTTTCAGCTTGTCTACATCCAGTGGTAAACGCTTAACAACCCATCCTCTAGGAGCACAACAAAAATCCCACTTCGTAGCACTTGCCAATTTCTGAGGTGTAAATATTCCCGCAATGGCTGATTTCAAGCTACCAGTGTGATGTCACTACATATGGGGCTGGGGAAAGATGCACTCAGTTGGAACTGACTCCAGCACTCCATGGTTTGTCTCTGTCTCTAACTGTAGTGCCCAGACAGGAAACTAACACTGAGCATGGTCAGAAATGTTAGATAAAGCCTCACCTTATGACCAGTTTTGTAATAACGGAGTTAGGCAAGCATTGTCAAATGGATGCTAAAATCATCATGTGCAAGATTGTTGGTATCTGTACAGTATCAAAGTGTCTCCCACAGATCACTTCTTAATTAGAAAGGAAATCAAGATATCTTGACAGGAGATAAAGACCTTAACCAAGTGATCATATTTAACATTACCAACAAAGGGGGAAATGATACCATATGCACCCTCATGTGATGCACTGAGCTGAATTTAATAAAGTATTTCTGCCAAGAATGTTTAACCTATATCTAATCATGGGAAATTAGTCAGATCCATTCAAATTAAGCAAGCAAGTGACCTACATTCTTCAAAATTATTGATGTCATGAAAAACAATGAATGGCTAGGAGCCACTCTAGATGAAAGAAGACTAAAGAGACATGATATAACTAAATGCCTGATACTGGATCAGATCCTGGATCAGGGTAAAAAAAAAAATGCTATAAGGGACATTACTGGAGCAATTGAAGAAAGTTAATTATGGACTATAGATTTATAATTATATTGTACCAAAGTTAAATTTCCTGAATTTAACCACTGTAAGTGGTGATATAAGAGAATTCCTTGTTCTTGGAAACATTTACTAAAGTATTTAGGGGTAAAGTTTACAGTTTACTTTCAAATGGTTTCACAACAATAAAAATAGTAATAATAATAGTGGGGGGAGGGGGGCTTGGGGAAGGAGGAAGGAAGAGAGAAAGAAAAATATGGCAACATGTTAACTATTGATGAATCAAGATGAAGAAGAGATATGAGTGCTTATTATACAATGTTTCCAACTTCTATGTAGGTTTAAAATGTTTTCAAGAGAAAAAAACTGAAAAGAAAAAAGACAAACACTGAGAAATTATGGAGTTGTCTAACCTGCATGGGGCCCAACAGGACTCTCACCTCTCTTATGCTCCATACTATACCTCTATTAATATAAGTCCTACTGCAGTCGCTTCTGGTGAGTAGCCACATCATACATTGACTCATACTGCCAACCTCAACCCTGAAACCTTGCTTTCAAATTGCTATCCGGCACATCATCCCTATGCTGTAGCATCGAATCTTATGCTCATCTATATTTGATTTTAAGGTCTGGACTAACTCCATGGGATTCAGACTGCTTTTGGATTCGAGTTCTGCATTCCTTTGAATTGAATACGGATCTCTGAACCACAAAGAACATAAACATGTTATCTGGAATTGAATTACATTCAACAAAATTTACCGAGCCCAATGCGCAAAGCAGTGAATCAGGTACAAAGAAATCAGCAATAACTAAATAAGATGTGATTGCTGACTGTGGGCCTCTGGAAGGTAGGAACTAGGCCTTCTACTTCCTTGGTGACCCATAGCATCCCATGCCAGTGAACAGGTGGTCTGTACTCAATAAGTCTCTGTTTTAGCCTCACGTAAGTAAGCCGACAGAGGGCTTACAGAGACAGTTCCCTTAAGAGATGATATAATGAACAATCAAATATATGAGAAACTTTATGAGATCATTAGCTAACAAAGAGATATAAAATAAAACAAAATGAAATCTCTCTAAAAATAATGGGACAGTGCTACATCATGCTGGCAAGAGTGTGGTGAAAACTAGTATGTTTATACATCGCTGATGACAGTGTAAAATGCTTTTGGAACGCCATTTGGCAAGATCTATCAAGAGCCATAAAAATGTTCACGTCCTTTGTTCAATAATCTCACCCCTGGGAATTTACCCTCAGGAAATAATCCAAAAAAAAGGGGGGGGGGGAACACTATAGCATGAAGAAACTCATTGCCCTTTTATTTGTAGAAGTAGAAAATAGAGAAGTCGTGAATGAACAGTTCAAGGTTAATTAAATCATGGAGCCATCAGTCAGATGGATTTTGATGAAAGCCTACAAATAACAGCTATGATGTCTATTATGCAACAGTGTGTGAAATGCATATGCCATAGTATCAAGCAAATGCACACATGCACACCCACACATAGTTAAAAGAAAACTGGGATTGCTGAAAATATTTGATTTTTTAATCAATGGAATGATAGATAATCTTGACTCTGGTGCCTGATGGTATTGCTTTGTTAGAGCAATATAAAGAATTTTAAAATAATCAGGTAAGGGATGAATGATGAAGTGATTGTGTTATGGGCTGAATTGTGTCCCCTCCCACCCTCCAATAAATACATATATATTTTTTTGTATATTGAAGTACCAACATGCAGTACCTTAGCATGTTAGCAATATTTGGAGATAAGGTCTTTAAAGGAGGTGATTAAATTAAAATGAAATCATCCCATAAAACTGGTGCTCTCATAAGAAGAGGAAAAGACACCAGGCACAGGCAGCAAAGAGAGGTGACCTTGTGAAAAGGCAGCAAGAGATTGGCCATCTGTACATGGAGAAAAGAGGCCTCAGAGGAAATCAGTTGTGCCAGCACCTTGATTTTGGATTTATAGTCTCTAAAATGGTGAGAGAGAAAATCAATTTCTATTGTTTAAGTCACCCAGTCTGTGATGTTTTGTTATGGTGGCTCCAGCAAACTAATACAGACTATAACAGTCCGCCTAGCCAGGCAGGGCTGATCCAGCTATATCCAAGGGTCTGATAACCAGAAGACTGGATGTGGTAGAATAGTCATTATTGACACTCCAAATGTACCTAGGACCAGAGCATCTAATGAGGGCCCTTTTGCCATCCTCATGCCACTGAGTGAAATATCCACTTTCCAGGCAGTGGCTCTAAAACTTGTTACAAGGCTCTTGTGTGGCTCAGTTGGTTGAGTGTCTGACTCTTGATTTTGGCTCAGGTTATGATCTCACATTTGTGAGCTAGAACCCCATGTTGGCCTCCATGCTGAGTGTGGAGCCTGCTTGGGATTCTCTCCACCTCTCTCTACTGCTCCCCTAGTTATGCTCTCTCTCTCTCTCTTAAAATAACTAAATAAAATAATAAAACTTGCTCCAAATCAGAAGTACCCAAGAAACTTGAAGATCATAGCCTGTAAATTCTGATTCAGGAAAGGGTGGGCCCTGGAAACCACATTTCTAATAACAACCCTGCCTCAGTCCTGTTTTAGTGACATGGTTGTGTTGAGGGCTGTGGGGTGATGGGAGGTCATTATCCCCTTAGTGTTTTGTTCTCTTCTCAATTCTCTCTCAACCTCTTCTGTCTCTCCCAGGAAACAGAGGTCTCAGGTGGTCAGAATGTCCTGTGGAAGTTTAAGTGTAAGCTGATTTATTATTATTTTTTCATTTATTTAAGTAATCTCTACACCCAGTATGGGGCTGGAACTCACAACCCAAGATCAAGAGTCACATGCTCATCCCACTGAGCCAGCCCAGTGCCCCATGTGCAACCTGACTTAAAAATCCAAAGGGTAAGCAATGCAACTTCTGAGTATACACCCAAAAGAATTGAAAGCAGGGATTCAAACAGGTTTTTGCACACCCATGTTCACAGCGGTATTATTCACAATAGCCGAATGGCAGAAACAACCCATGTAGATGAACCAACAACCCATTGATGGATGGATGAGTAAACTAAATGTGGCCTATGCATATAAAGGAATATTATTCAGCCCTAAAAAGGAAGGAAATCCTGTCCCAACGTGGGTTGCAATGTGGATGAGTCTTGAAGACATTAATTACGCCAAGTGGAATAAGATAGCCATGAAAGGAAAAATTCTATATGACTACACTTACCTAAGGCACCTGGAGCAGTCAATTCCACAGAGACAGGAAATGGAATGGTGGTCACCAGGGATAGGAAGGGGGGCAGGAAGGAGTGGGAAATTAGTGTTTAAAAAATAGCAGAAATGCATTCTGAAGATGGATGGTGATGACAGTTCCATAACAATGTGAATGCCCTTAACACCACTTAACTGTACATTTAAAAATGGTTAAGATGGCAAGTTCTATATCTCTTTTAACACACACACACACACACACACACACACACACAAATTTGACAGGGGAACTAATAAGAGGAGCTGGGGTGGGTGGGGTGGGAAGATAGACTCAGCCTGGGGCCAGGGACCCCCTAGGGTACGGGTGGGACTTGGGGAAGAGCCTGGCTGGGTCCAGACAAGCACTCTGGGCAAGCATGACTCAGGCTCTGCCCAGTCCCACCCAAGGCCGCATGATCAACGGGCCCACGGAGAGCCACTCCAGCAGCGGCCCTGCTCGACTTTCACAACTGGAGTTGCAGGGCCTGGCCTGGGGCCCGGATGCTGGAATCTTCTTTCCCTTCCCCCACCTTCTCGGCCATCAAATGTAAGGTGGAGGGGCCTGGAGTTGGCCCTGGTTTGGGGGGAGGAGGTCAGGACTGCCAGCCAGCCTTTCGGCCACCAGCAGGAAGAGTGCAGCCTAGGGCTCGTGTGTTTGGGGTTTGTGTATCTGGGGCTTGAACGCGCTTCAAACTGCCCGTTCCTGTGGGGTTTGGTGGGTAACGTTCCCAAGTCCCTCTCCAAGGAAGAAAAACAAACAGCTGAGAGCGTGCGGTTCCAGCTGTGGGACACTTTCCAAGAAGGAGAGGGGAAAAAAAAAACCCACAACAAACTCCAGCCCCAATGCCTAGTTAAATCGAAAGCAACGGGCTGCAAAAAGGAATGGGGACTTCTCCATTGCCTCCAGTTTTATCAGGGACATTTAAAAATCCATCCTCGACTTCATAATTTGCTATGTGGCACTTCAGCCGCTTCTGTAGATCTGCCTGTATAATGTGTCCTTTAGAGGCAGACGTCAGAAAAACCCACATGGCAGGCTATGTGAATCCATATTCATGGGTGGAACAGAGAACTGGGTCGGAACTAGCCCCCTTTGTGGAAAATCACCCTCCTTTGTCCCTTGGGACCAAGTGCCTCAGTTTCTCTATCTACTGAGGCCATGTGGTGTGGTGGATAGAACCGGCAACTTCAGAAGACTTAGTCTGTGCGGATCCTGTGGGAACAGAGCCCTTCCTGCCTGGTCCTGAGCTCTGGTTTCAAGCTGATCAGCGGTCCCTCGGTGAGGGGCCAGGTGGAAACAATGCAAGGAGCAGTGGAGGCTCGTGGCATGAGCTCCTGACTAGGAAACCAGAGTCTGAGCACCAGCTGAGACCCTAACCATCAGTGCCGTGTGAATTTAATCAACACCTGTTGGCCTGTGAGAACTATCAGTCTCTTGGAACTTCGATCTTCTCCCCTGTAAATGGGGCTGACTGTGTCTAGCTCACAGTAGTATGTGAGAACCACATGACACAGTGGATGTAAATTAGAATACCACTGTGGTATCATGGTGGCAGTGGTGGGGAAGCGGTGGCGGCCACCTGTGGGAAGGCAGGGGTGTTGGGCAACACAAAGCTGGGCAGCTGGGGAATCAGGCTCTGGTGCCGCACAATAACTCAGGGTGGGAATAAGGCAAGAAGAGTGTAGATTAGCTGTAATACATGATTCATCCTCTTTCCGCCTTGACCGCATCCCATTAAAAGAGCTTTTCCCTCTGGAAACTGCAATGTTCACTGTGACTGGAGCCAGAGGGGAAAAGCTGCTGGCTGACAGCGTTTGGGGTCTGCGTCGTCCCCTGCAGGCAGCTTAGGCCAGAACGAGGTGGGGGACACAGGCGTGGAGGCTGCAGAGGGGTGGAATGCCAGAGGAGCCACTGCCCCAGCCACAGGCAAGAAACTGCAGAAACAGCTGGGCTGGCATGGGCTGGTGGCCAATGGGGATGTCACGCAGGAATGAGCTACTTCTGGACAGGTCTGGGGCCACCCACTAGGTCCCAAGCAGAGAGCTGGGAAGGCACAGTAACTGGGTTCTGCACATCACCTTTCCTGCTCCTCATTCTGAGACTTGGGCCGGGAGCAGCGCCACCCACTGACTGCCTGTGAGCTGAGTCCTTGCAGCAGGTCCAGAGCCCCCAGGAGGCAAGGGCTTTAGTAGACTGCCACTGCCAACTGGATGCCAGTCCCCCAGAGTCGGAGGCAGTGACACCAGCACATTTATTGCCATTAAATGACCCATGTCTGGGCTTCAACAAGAGCCAAACTTCAGAGGTGCCAGAAACACATACGCCTCCCCAGAACCTGGTCCAGGCCCCCCTCACACCCCCTGTGTAGTCCTGTACCACAGTGGGGACACCAAGCACGGCTGCACATCCAAGTTCCTTCCATCTCCCCCACTCCTGCCCCGATACCTGCAAATAGCTCCTGCTTTGCCGCCCTCTGGCCAACAACGTGATTTGCCCTCAGCGGGATGATCCAATGCCCTGGAAGAAAGCTGGGCCTGCAGAAGAGCAAATTCCACAGCACCAGCTCCCTGGAGCATGGCCTGGAAGAAGGGGGTCACAGGCTCCAGGAGGGCATGTTCTCTTAGTGCCGAGAACACCTCACCTTGTGGGATGGGATGTGGCCAGATAAGAGACTGAGTGGGGACCTCTAAAGCTCCAGGGTATTTGCCTGGGTCACAAGGCAGTTCTAAACTTGTCCATCATCAGGAAACTGAATGCTGAGTTTTCTTTCTTCAGTTATATATGAACAGATACCATCTATGCACTCAATCAATCACATTGAGACCTTTTATAAAACACCTACCCTAGTGCTCAACTCTATGAGAAAAAAATAGATTAACATGGACTAACCCGCTTATTAAGTACATTCCAGCCAGAGTTCCATAAGATTACCTTGTACTGGAGTTCCTTTCCAAGAGGTGGTGCTGCCTGAGTACACGGTCTCACTCAGGGGCCACCATATTACTTGGAGAATGGCAGTGAGATCCCCGCTTTACAGACAAGCAAACTGCAGCTCAAAGAGGAAAGTGATTCACCCAAAGTCACAGAGTGAAAGTGGAATGGTATGGGATTGGAACCCAAAGTCTGCATGATTCCAAAGTCTAAGCTAGTGTGGTTGACACAAAGCTATTTAAATATGGTCCCTGTGTTCATGGAGGTTATAGTTTCGTGGGGAGTCAGGCATCAAAACCACCAGCCTCATATAAGACCAAGATGAAAAATGCATGCAAAAGGGGAACACTGTGGGAACAGGTGCCAGGGCTATTTCCTGGGACCTAAATTCTCACAGCTGATGGGAATTCAAAGGTCTAGTTCAGAAGCTGCCAATATGGAGCCCCTGTATAACCTCTAAAGAGCCCCAAAGTGGAAATGGGTTTGTCAGAGGCCAATAACTGGTGACCACTGATGTATCAAATGATCGGGGCTTGAGGCTCCCAGAGGTAGGGCCTCCTGCCTGAGGTCACATAGCCAGTGGCAGTGCTGAGACTGAGAACCAAAGGCTTGACCATCAGGGTGGGAACCTGTCCTCCCTGTGCAGTACTGACTTTTCCTTACCACAAGGTAAGGCAGAAGATGGAGTCCAATCTAGAATGTGAGCTAACCCTGACAGAATGCCCAGAAGACTGCATTAGTATATAGGAGCTAGGGACCAAGGGACCCATATCCTTCCTTTTTCCCATGGGAGAGAGTGTATTGGACATATTTTTAATTTTCTTGTATATTTTGATGTTTTGACATCTTAAGAAAACCTTCCTGGCCAGGGAATAGACTGCCTTTCCCTGGGCTAGCCAATTCTTGGAGATAGCAAAGGACCCCACCAGGAGGAGGCTTTTGATAAGCAAACTAGCCAGTGCAGAGCCACACTTCTTCTATCTGGCTGGTGCACCCCAGGAGGCGATTTTCCTCTGTCCTAAGCATCTGCAGGTCCAGGTCCAGGTCCAGGCAGATGGCCCACCAAAGCTATTCCAACTAGTCAGTCCTAAAGTGATCATTTTTCCTTACCTGCAGAAACCCCAGTGAAGGCTATGGCCTAAGTCCACCCCTCCCCACTGTCTTTTACCTCCTGACCACCCTGCCCCCTGAAATTCATGTTCACCCAGAACCTGTGAATGTGGCTTTTGGAAAGAGGGTCTCTGCAGATGGAATGCAGTTAAGGTCATACTGGATGAGGGTAGGCCCTCAATCCAATACAATTGGTGTCCTTATAAGACAATTGGTGTTCTTATATGAAGAAGAGGAGAATTTGTATGTAGAGACCCAAACACACAGGAAGAAAGCCATGTGAGGCCAGAGGCACAGATTATATAGATGCATCTATAGGCTAAGCAAATAAAGATTGCTGACAACTACCAGAAGCTAGAAGTGATGAGGAAGTATTCTCCTTCTGAAGAGTGTTCAGAGCAAATACAGCTGCCCACACCTTGATGGTGGACTTCTCTCCAGAACTGTGAGAAAATGCATTTCCTTTGTTCTAAGCCACCCAGTTTGTGGTGCTTTGTTATGACAGCTCCAGAAAACTGATACATGTGGAGAGTCATTTTCTGATCAACCCAAGTTTGAATATGAGGATCTAGCTAGAGATACCCATTTGTATGGACCAAGTCCTTGGAAAAGTGATGAACAGTGCCTCTCTTTCTGCCTTTGCTGCCACTACCTAAAGGCATGGGTTGCAGACCCAGCAAAGCACTGGTTACCTTGGCCTCTGAGCCCTCAGGCTGGTGCCCACATTTGCAGAATAATTTCTGATGCACATAGGTATCTGACCCTGAAGTAGAACTAGTGAGCAATGTTTTTCTTCATCCTTGTTATGGACTGAATTGTGTATCCACACCCCACCCATCAATTTATATGCTGAAGTCCTAATCCCCACTGTGACTGTATTTGTGGATAGGGCCTTTGGGGAAGTAATTAAGGTTTAATGAGGTCATAAAGCAGGGTCCTAATCCAATAGGACTGTGGCCTTAAGAGGAGAGAGAGAGACATCAGGGATGCATGCACAGAGAAAAATCGTGTTAGGGCACAGTGAGAAGGTAGCTGTCTGTAAGCCAAGGAGAGGGGCCTCTAGGGGAAAGGAAACCTGCCGCCATGTTGATCTTGGACTACCATCCTCCTGACTGTGAGAAGATAAGTTTCTGTTGTTTAAGCTGCCCGGTTTGTGATATTTTGTTATAGTAGCTTGAGGGAGCTAATACAACCTTGTTCCCTCTTTCTGCAGGCTAATCCAGAGGGAAACCAGATGGCCCGAAGGTGGGAAGCAGGACCAATGGCTATGAGGACGCAGTAGGACGGGATGGGGAGGGACGGTGGAGTTGGGTGCCAAGAGGAGAGATGTAAGAGACCTAGGGGGAGGGGCCCATGGAGTCAAAGCAACAGGGAGGGCCCCACGAGGGTCAGGAAAGGGACCCTTTGAGTGGCCCCAATGTCCAGAGTGAAGGGGCATGGGGACATGCTGCAGGAGCCCTTTCCTCTTTGCACACAGTGGGGATCCAATAGGCCATTGGAGCCTGGGCTAAAAAGGGCAATCTTCTGCCCTCCTAAACTTGGCCAGCACAGAACCAACTATTGTGTCGTGGCCTCCATGCAGAGTTGGAAACTTTAGCATCCAACAACAGGGATTTTGTTAAAGAAATGATAATATGATCATAAAATGGATT
This sequence comes from Crocuta crocuta, assembly GCF_008692635.1. Lineage (NCBI taxonomy): Eukaryota > Metazoa > Chordata > Mammalia > Carnivora > Hyaenidae > Crocuta > Crocuta crocuta. Next base: position 516,724 of record NW_027530969.1, read on the forward strand.
TCAGTTTGGGTTTGGGCATGTTGAAGCTGAGGTGCCCCAGGGTACATCACAGGGAGCTCTTTACAAGGCAGTTGCCTATACAGAAAGAATTAGGCACTTGAAGTCCTCAGAACCCACACAAGGTAGCAGAGGCTGTGAATGCAGATACGTGTTAGGAGACAAAGGTCACAGCACTGAGGTGTGCTCCTAACATGGAAGGAGTTGAGCATGTGGGGGCAGTGGGGGGTGGGGGGAGGAGACAGGTTGCCCTCATGCACAGCTGATGGAAATGTAGCCGTTATAAAAACAATTAGGGAGTGTCCTCAGGAAAAAAAAAAAAGTAGAACTACCTTTTGAGCCATCAATCCCACTTCTGGGCAAATACCCGGAGGAAATGAAATCAGGAACATGAAGAGACATATAGGTATCTGTAGCCCCATGTTCACTGCGGCATTATTCACAGTAGCCAAGCCATCACAGATTCATCCATCCATGGATGGATGAATGCATAAAGAAAATGTGGTGCATACACACAATGGAATATTCTTCAGTCATGAAACAGGAGATCCTGCCATTTGCAACAACATGGATGAGCCTGAGGGACTGATGTGACTGAGGGATTGAGATGCTGAGTGAAACAAGTCAGACAAGGGAGACATACTGTGTGATCTCACTTATATGTGGAATCTAAAAACTTCAAACTCCTAGAAATAGAGAGCAGAGTGATGGTTACCAGGAGCTAGGAGTGAGGGACACGGGGGGAGATTGGAGAAAGGGTGCAAAGGTGCAGTCACACAAGATGAATAAGTTTTACAGACCTAATACACTGCATGATGACTATAGTTAACAATATATGTGACATTTGCTGAGAGGGTAGATCTCAAGTTTTCTCATGTGCATAAAAATCTTAACTATATAAGGTGATGGAATGCTGATTAGCTTGATTGTGGTGATCATTTCATAATGTACGTGTAAACAAAATATCACATTATGCACTTGAAATAGATGTAATTTTTATTTGTCAATTATACCTCAATAAAGCTGGGGCAGAGAGCTAAAATCAGGAAGAAAAGAAAGAAAGAAAGAAACAAAGAAAGAAAGAAAGAAAGAAAGAAAGAAAGAAGGAAAGTAGGAAGGAAGGAAGAGAGACAGAGAGGGTGGTAGGAAGGGAGGGGAAAGAAAGAAAGAAAAATGAGAGGGGGGAGGGAGAGAAGGAGGGAGGAAGGAAGAAAGGAACCCAGTTGTAAGAGAAACTTGGAGTCTTTTACTTGACTCCCATTACCCCCCAAATAATGACTTTCCGCTCAAAGACTGTAGGGATTATTAAAAGAAATAGCTACTTAAGGGGCGCCTGGGTGGCTCCATTGGTTAAGCCCCTTCCTTGCTCACGCTCTGTCTCTCTCTCTCTCTCAAAAATAAATAAGCAAACAAACAAAAATGTTTAAAGAAATAATCACTTAGCTAAGCATTGAGCTTCAAGAACCAAGGGAGGCTCTGGGAAGCATGTGTCTGGTTGCAGGTGACAGCCAGGACCCCGAGGAAGGTGCCTGGGAAGACAGGGCCTCCTGGAGGATCAGGGGTCTGGGGGTGTCAGGACCACAGGATGCAAGTCCCCATCAGCCACAGAAGCACAGGGAATGCGGAGTGGGACACTTCCCCGGCCCCGCCTTGGTCTCCTTTACAAAGCTGAGGCCAGATCTAATCCTTCCCAGCTCTGGTTTCATTAGTTGTCCTCCAGCCTCTCCCTTCCTGTGTGCCCTTGGGGCACCTGCCCCTCTTCTCCAGCTGTGGCAGGACTGTCCTCTGGTCCCTGACTCAAGGGAGCCTCTGTCAGCAGCCCTCCAAACCCAAGTGGGAGCGGCACATGCACACATGTGGGGAGTCAAAGAGGAGAGACCTGCTGGCCCCACCCCAGGGTGTCCTGGCACCTCCTGGACAGTCAAAACTATGCGAGGTGCCCTGTTCCTACGGTTACAGATGGATTCCTGTGGCTTTTTAAGAGAGTGGCTTTATTAAAACACCAACATTAGAGGAAACTGAAAGAGAAGAATGTGTACCAATAAGCGGCTCGCTCTGCCACAGTGGCCTCCATCCCTCCTCCCTCTTGTATACAAATCTGCTCGCACAGTGCTCTCAGGAGCACCTGAGCCAGCCCATTGCGCAGTCTTTCTTTCTGAGCTGACTTCATGAACGCTCTCTCTGGTTGCTTCCTAGTTCACATTCAGAATGGCTGTGTAATATTCCTTTGTGTTGCTTTGTCACAGTGGAGTTACACAACCCCCTAAGGTTGGACATTTAGGTTTTCTCCAGTTTGGGATGATGATGAATAACGTTGCTCAGAGGTTTATATACCCGCCATTTTTCCTACATTGTAATAATTTCCTTCAGGCCAATGGAGTAGGATTTCTGAGCCAAAGGATATAAACTGCTTTTATAGATCCTGAAAGGACACCGACTTCCTTGAGGCAATCTGTTTGTTTATTCATTCTCAGTGGCCCCAGCTAATGGTCAGGGGACAAGTGTTAATGGGTAAATAAGAGATGCCTTTCCTCAGACTCCTCCTGGAAAGATGCAGTTTTTCCAAAACCCTGGCAGATAATACGGTGAACTGTTTCACAGAGGACAACTGGCCAGACCTCGTCGTTGTTGACAACAGCAAGGAAGAGAAACAAAGCATTCGGCAGAAGAAACCCCTCCCAGGCTGAGTCAGGGAAGCCGCGGCTCTGTGTGAATCCCTTACTTCCCATCCTGGGAGCGGGCACTGTTGCCTCCTGGGAGTCACTTGGGACATCTTTCTCACTGCCTTCCCCCATGTTCATGGAGGTGCCAAGTGGGGGAGGGGCTCCAAAGACCTCTTAGAGATGGGGATCTGTGGGACAAGGCGGGCTGGCTCCAGGTTGCACTACTAAATGACAGCTGATAGACGTTAGCGTCACAGAGACGCATGGTGAGAGACTGCTGAGAGACCTCAGCCATGCCCCCTGAGCTGTAGTAGAGCCTGGGCCTGCCTTTCTTCTGGGATTTCCTGAGGAAGGGAGAATGTGGGAGGAANATCCTTTGGATTGTTCTAAAAAGGATTTCAGAGAACCTGGGGCTCTCACAGAGATGGGCAGGAGCCCTGGGGCACCTGGCAGCCATCAGGCTATACCCAGCTACCAGCTGAAAGGGCAGTTGGGGGCCAAGAAGTCAGGCTTCCCATCTCTGAAGGACTTCTCAGATATGGAGAGCATGGAGTGAAGCTGCACATTATTCTAACAAGGCCAAACACATCACCTACCGAAGACCATAGCAGTGGGGCACCCACCTCTCCTGGAACCAGAGAGAGACAGGGAGAGCCATCACCCACCCCACCACCAATGTCCCCACAGACTTCAGAAACTCTCTCCTTTGTTATCCTTCTTCCTGGGCCTGTAAAATCATTCATCATTGATCTGAAATTCAAATTTATCAGGGCATCCCGTATTTTTATTTGGTAATGCTCCCCAGTTGGGAGGCAATTGGAGGGGTCCAGGTGAGAGATGATTGGGTCCATCAGGGCTGGCTGATGGGGTGAATGGGGGAGGCAGGTGAGAGAAATCTAGAAGGATTCCTTGGTTTTTGGCTAATACAACTGGGTAGGTCATGGTGTTATTTACAGAGGTAGAGAAAAATAGGGGAGAAACAATTTGGGGAAGAAAAATCAAGGGTTCTGTTCACATGTTTAATTTGAGACACTCATTATATAAACAAGTAGGAATGGCACAAATAGGTAGTTGAACAGATTAATCTGGAATTTGGAGCAAAAGTTGGTGGTGAAGACAGATATGAAATATGATGGAATTTGATGAAGATCACCTGCAAGAGAGCTCAGTTAAAGAAGGAAAGAAGGCCAAGGACTGAGCTCCTGTTACTCTAAGAGTTAAAGGTGAAGCAGATAGGAGCAGAGCAGCATAGGAGACAAATGGATTACTTCCTTGAATTAAATCAGAACTTCTCAGAATACATTAGTACCTCTTTTTTGAGATTTACAGGGAGACATTTGTTGAGCCCCTGGCATAAACCAGGCATTGTGCAAGGCACTTAGCGAATCATTACAACACTGGTAAGTGATCGTTATTATCCTTGTTTTAATTTTTTTTAATGAGGGTTAAAGAATTTCCCCAGATCACAACGTATAAGCAATCAAGCTGATATCTGAGTTCAGGTTTGCCTCTTTCCAAAACATCTGTTCTTTGAAACGCACTGTTTTATAGGGTTGTCTGTTTTTTTTTGTTTTTTTTGTTGTTTTTTTTTTTCATATCTGCTCTTCCAGTTGGTTCACTCTTTATTTACGTCAGGGGCCTCTCTTAATTTCTCTTCATATCTCCCTGAGTCTCATTGCTAGGCACATAGTTGGCACTCAACAGACGCTTGCTGTTTTGAGTCTGTGGTCTAAGCCCTTGGGCAGGGGCAGAAAATGTAGAGTGCCCATAAGATCTTAACAGAAATCCTGAGAGTTTATAACTTCTGAGAACAAAAGCTTGTTAGTTCCTTGGCTTCGATCCTGGCCCAAACGCAAAGCTCTCTGTTAGTGACACCGTATACTTGATAGTTCTGGCACATGCGAGCAGAAGGCAGAACCAGAAGGCAGAAGGAAAGGTAGGGTTTTGAACATACAGCAGCTGAGCCATGAAGAGGGAAGTGTGAGCTGCAGGAGGAAGCAAAAGACTAAGTCAGGCCTATTCCCATCTATTTTTGCTTAAATAAGAAATGTTATTTTCTTAGCAAAATCTGGGTGCTGCGTAAACAGTGCTTCTAAAATTTCCTCCAATCCTGGTTCCTTGGACAGAAACCAAAGCAGTTGACAAGTCTCTCTTGCTATTTCCTGGATAGCATGGTGAAATGAGGGCTGGATGAAGGCACAGTTATACGCAATTATACTCACCTAATGACACTGATGATTCTTACTACAAGCCACAGACTATTGTAGGTAGTTTCTATGGATGAATTTATCCCATCCTCATCATGACACTTCAAAGTGGGGAGTGTTATCACTTCTGCTTTATAGATGAGGACTCCAAGCTTCAGGCAGCTTGAATAACTTGCCCAAGGACACATAGGAAGTGGCAAAGCCAAGATTTATACCCTGGCAGGCTGACTCCAGTGCCCAGGCTCTTTGCCACTGGGCCATGGTTAATGCCTCCAGCAGGAGACTGGGGTAAGAGAAGGGCTGACTGACTTCACACAATCCTATTGTGCATGGCCCAGGTCCCACACCCCAGCAGTGGGACTGTGAGCCAGCATGCGTAACTCCTGAGCTTCAGTTTCTTCAACAATAGACTATGAGCTCTTTTGTGGTTTCCCTAGATTGTTAAGAGAATTAGATGACATAACATATGTGAAAATTCTTTTAAAACTATAAAGCACAATCCATAAGTGAAAGATTAAAGGGCTGATAGTGGTCAGTATAAGCCTAAAGGGGGAGTGGACAATGTTTTCTGCAAAATGCCAGGGAATAACTATTTTTTGCTCAATAGGCCATACAGTCTCTGTTAAAACTACTCAGCTCTGCTGCCATAGCGCAAGAGCAGCCATGGACAATACATGAATGAATGAGCACAGCTGTGTGCAATAAAACTTTATTGGCAAAAGCAGGCACTGGCCAGATTTGGCCCTTTGTCTAGAGGAAGGATTATAGAAAGATGTAGCTGAGATCGGTCCTCCACATTGTTCTATCTAATTATGGTAACACTTTGACTGAAGACCCAAAGAGCATAATATCTAATTTGTAGGTGACTTTCTCCCATGCTTGCTTTCCTCACCTCAGGGGTGGTCAGAGGCATCCATCTATGTAAGAGAGATATGAAAGGTCCTTCATCCTGGGTCATGGAATATTTGTGGAGAAGTCAGGATGTCAAAATTCTCTTCCTTTTTTTCCTGGCCACTCCCCTGGAGCTCAGGAGAGGCTGGGGTCCCTTCTGTTGGGGAAGGTCTGATAGCTTGGGAAGGCTCACACAGACAAAGTGGAATGTAGGGGGAAAGGTAGTGTCTCAGGTGGCAGGGTTTAGGTTTAAGGAAAAAGGCTTGGGGGGGGTCTTTGAGGTGATCCCACCCCCCAGGACAGTAAAGTGTGTTCATGGGCTGCTGTGCCGTTGCCCATGTCCTCCTGGGAACTATACACGTGGCGGCAGGCTGTGGAATGGAGACTGTGTTGGGATACTGGCTCAGATGTCACCGATGACACAAGCCTGAAAGGGAAAGCTCAATGACAGATGTCCGAATGCAGATTCAAACGGATCCAACAGGCTGCAATACTTGGCAGAAGCCAGCGTGATGACATTTAATTGGGATTACTAACACGATCTGCATTTAAGTTAAGGCAACAAGAAAACCAACAAAAGCCAATTGTACTGACATGGGATGGAGGGGCCCTCACTAGGCAATATTCACTCTGAAAGAGGTCTGGAGAGAGGTGGGGGTGGCCAAAGGACATGATTATTCGTGGCTGCTTCATATCCCATCAGTTGGATGTGGTATCGTGTGTTACTATGAGTCACCGTAAGGAAGGCTCGTGCAAATTTAGGCTACATCAGGATCCGTGCAGTGTCCGGATCAAAGTTTGTCACAGCACAGCACACCCTGCCCTGGCCAGGCTACACTAACAGTGCTGTGTCTAATTTTATTTTCCACGAAAACTTGGAGCTTCTTGGATGGAGATGAGAGGGGGAGGCTGGCCATTACGTTGATGCCAAACCTTAGCTGAACATCTACTCTGTGCAGGGCATCATGCCAGGCACTGGGAGCACAAAGACGAAAAAGACACAGTACCTCATCATGAAGGAGCTTTGTTCTGGACAACAGGAGGAGCAGGCACATAAAATTATGACCTCAATATAATGTAGCAGGTGAACACTCACACACACACAGGTCTCCTAACCAAGTCACCATTGGAAGAATGACTCTTGCTTTGCCTAGTTTCAGTTCGCTGAAGAACAATCACGAAAATGAGGAGAAAGCCTTGTTGTGAGCTGTTCCAGCAAGAGGAGCTAGAAATAGCACACGTGGGATAGTTGAGGAGGATTAGGCAAGAGTTTCTGTCACTTGTGACTGCTCGTCAGTAGAAGCACAATACCTCACCTACCTGGGAAGTCAGGAGGGAGGTTCTTGTCCTGGGAGGGAGGGAGTTTGTACAAGATGTCCTCTGAGACCCCTTCCAAGGCTAAGCTCCTGAGTGCCATAGGTGGGAACAGCACCTTGGAGCTGGCTTGTTCACTCTCTCCCCTAAGGAGACAAAGCACTGGAAACACTATCTTGTTTCTTGGCTTACTGAGCCCTGCACGGTCACGACAAGTCCAGGATCCCTCAGACAGTCTCTAGGCTTCCCCTGTGGATTTATTAGAAATGTGTGGGGTATGGGCACAGACTCTCTCACCACACCAAGCATACCACGTCCTCTGTTTATTGACAAAACCACTGGGTGCTCAGGCTAAACAAGCAGGATTCTAACCCTTTGCTATTCTGACAGCAAAGTCCTCCTGATTGTTTCAATACTGATGATAATAGAAATATTATAGCAACAATACTAATGACTAATGATGATATTTATTGACTACTCTTTTTGTGCCAGGCACTAAGAGTTTTCATCTATAAATTAATTTAATCCTTACAGCAACTCTATGGGGTAGGTACTATCGTCATCCCATCTGATCAATGAAAAACAGGATTTGAGAGGCTTAATCTTTTGCCGTAAGATTATAGAACCATTCAGGGGCACAGCCCAGATGTGAACCCAGAAGTTTCCCTTCAAAGTCCATATCCTGAAGAGAATATAACTATTCACTTAGAATGTTTGAGGGGCACCTGTGTGGCCCAGTCAGTTGAATGTCCAACTTTGGCTCAGGTCATGATCTCATGGTTCAAAGATTGAAGCCCTGTGTCAGGCTCTCTGCTGTCAGCATAGAACCTGCTTTGGGTCCTCTCTCTCTCTCTCTGCCCCTCCCTGCTCTCTCCCACTCTTTCTCTCTCTCAAAAAAAAAAAAAAAAAAGGAGTGTTTGAAAGACATATAGAGTAGTGGAACTATCAGTTAGCCCACTGAGTTTAGACTACAGCTTGCATTCTATTTGTGGATCATGACATAAATGTTTTGATGGTGAATATTTCTTGAAAAATGACTAGAATAGAAAATCATCAGCATCCACCACACATTTAAGATTATTTCAGTTATGGGTATATGTGTTAAGTAGGTCATGGTCAAAAAGTTTGGGAAACACTGATCTAGTCCAACCTGCTCACTTTACAAATGAGTGTACTAAGGTTCAGACAGTGACTTTTCCCAAGATTACAGAGTGTTAATGGATGAGCTGGGACTCAACCCAAGTTTTTCTGACTCTCAGTTCCCACTATCAAGCTTAACTGACTGCAAAGAAAACCAAGAAAAAACAAGCATGGTAATATAGCAGTGGTAGTACTACTGCTATAATAACAACAGTACTGCTTCTAGCATGCTTACTCTGCCAGGAGCCACTTTTCTAAGTGCCTTAAATATATTAACATATCTAAATCTCATAACAACCCAGTGAAGTAAAAGCATCCTTATTTTCCTCATTTTCAGATGAAAAAACTCAGGTACAGAAAGATCAAGTAACTTGGTCAAGGTCTTGTAGCTGGTAACAGAGAAGAGGGGATTCAAACTGACACAGGCTGGTTTCAGAGTCCATGGTGTTAACCAGTATAAGGTACTGCATGATTCTGCCTGTTTTAATATTCTCCCTAAATGCTATAATGCCTACCCAGTATATACTATGATGTATGTGTCATAATATAATCAATTACACACTTCTTCCACTAGTCACATGTCCTTGAGCAGTGACTCTGTATTTACCATGCCATTTAGATACTTGACTGAAACTGAAATAATCATTTTCCCCCACAAATAAGATCCCCTTCAAGGTTTCTAGTCTCTGTCATTCATTCATTCACTCATCATTTGCATATTTAAAAACATCATGCGCTTGCAGAATTGAAGAGAGTAGGCAGAATTTTTTTTTAAAAAAAGGCAAAACTGCATAACACCCTTCCTTGCTCCAAAAAGGATTAAGGCAGTGTACAAGGATACATTAAATACACTAACATAACAGTAGATGAGATCAAGATAAAAGAAGTAGTAAGAAACACTAAACGGGTAGGAATGGGACTAACGGAAAACTGCTTTCTGGAAAGTCTATACAGTGGCTGTGGGTGGACCACAGATCTGTCTTCAGGTTTTCATTTTAATTACTTTCAAATTCACACATCTTGCAAGGGGATGACAACTAACTCTCAGTTTGCATTAATTACCTCTTGAAAGCAATTTTAATTACTTTCAGATCCACAGTCTCCTGAAGGTGAAAACAAACTAATTCCTCAAGGCAAGCACACCTCCTTCTGAGGCTAAGACAGAAAATAATTTCTGTGTGTGTCAACACTGTGTAATGGAATGAACAACGTCTTCAGCAGCACCCCTATAATAAGCACAGAGTGGAATTTCATGGCGCTGTTTCCGACAGGGTGTCTCAGTAAAGTCTAAGGGCATCAATCACACTCTTCATTCCGAGATGCATGATGAAATCAGTAATCTACCATATAATTGGATATGGGCTCTGAGCACACTGTTCTCATTGCGGAGTCAGACAGGCCTGCTTGAAATGAGGCGATCAAAGAAAAGGGGTGCTCAGCTCAAACAACATTTGGATCACTTAGTGTTCAGTTCTCCCCAGGCTGAGACCTCCCCAGCCACTACAGCTGTTGGGAGTCAGATTCTCCTTTGCATCAGCAGACTCTCCTTTGGCACATAGCATCGGCTACATCATACTGTTCTAATGTATATGTGTGCTTCTGATTTTATTTTCTTTAAGTTTATTTATTTGAGAGAGGGAGAGAGTAAGCAGGGAAGGGTAGAGAGAGAGGGAGAGAGAGAGAATCCCAAGCAGGCTTTGCACTGGGGCTCAAACCCACAAGCCATGAGACCATGACCCGAGCCCAAACCAAGAGGCAGATGCTTAACCGACTGAGTCACCCAGGCGCCCCTGTGTGCTTCTGATTTTAAACTCTCACAGAGCAGGAATCACACCTCATGATTCTTTTCATTCCCATGCTATGGACTAAATATTTGGTCCTCCCAAATTCATGTTGAAATCCTAACTCCCCAATGTGATGGAATCTAGAGGTGGGGCCTTTGGGAGGTGATCAGGACATAAAGGTAGAATCCTCCTGAATGGGCTTAGTGCCTTTATAAGAAAGGCCCCAAAGAGCTCCCTTGTCCTTTCTCCATGTGAGGACACAGTGAAAAGACAGCTGTCTATTAACCAGGAGGTGGGTCCTCACCAGACACCAAATCTGCCAGTACCTTGATCTTGGACTTCCGAGTCTCTAGAACTGTGAGAAACAGCTGTTTGTTGTTTAAGCCACTCAGACTGTGGCAGTTTGTTACAACAGCCCCAATGGACTAAGATACCAGGATTTGTTCCGTTGCTCTGCACCCACTAAGCACTCACGCACAAGTGAAGCAGTGATTAAGGATGATGATGGCAATGTCTGACTGTTGCTGTTAAGAAAGAATTAAATTAAGCTGTGAGAGGAACCCACTTCACTAAGAACTCTCCCCATTCCAGTCTATGTTGCTGTAAAACTCCAGTTTCCCACTAAATCAGCCCCCAGATGTTTGCACTTCCCCTTTCTGCTATTGCATTTTCATAGTTGGAATTCAAATTCCTTAGTAGTGTCATGGTAGGTGAAAGTAGGAAGAAGAGGTTGTTCCCCATGACCATTCTTTGTCACCACAGTAATGGCCCAGAATAGTCATGAGTAATACTGAATCTCCTATAACCCTTTCACTCCATCACATCTTCCCTAAAGTGCTGAACCAAAGACCTCAGGACCCCATGACTGTCCAATCTCAATCCTCTTATTCATGAACTTAAGCCTGATGCTCAGTACTGTCCCAAACTGAATGTGGAACAGAACAAAAACCTAATATGGTACCATTAGCCCAGGCAATAAACAAAATGGGTTGAAGAGATAGAAAGTCTTAGAGGAATTGGAGGGTAGGAAGAATGGACTGATGTGGCCTCATTGAGTGGATGCTGGAAGACTGTGTACATAGAACTTGGCAATGTTGTGGGAGTATCAAGAAAGTTGGGTAGAAAGCCCAACTGAGAAAATAGTGTGGGTTAAAATAATTTAAATCCAGATGGTTGGATCAGACAGGGGATGTTGGGATGATGTGTGAACACAAGGTACGGTAAGTGCCTTTTATTTTGAATACTTGGATAAAGAGATGAATTGAGACACGTCTCATGAGAAGTTTTATAAAAGTGATATTTTAATGCAGTTAGATTATAACTTTATAATATTGAAAAACAGCAGGAGCAAACACGTATACTGCTATCATTTTTTACCAGTCAGTTATTTAGACATGGCACTTGGTCACAGTGGATAATTTTGTCATCAAATTGTAGGATGTATGAGCTTTGGGTCGACAGCGAGGTTTTGAAGTCTGAGAGTGGTTCAAACAGAGCTCCTCCTGTCTCAGTCAGTCCAGGCTACCATATCACAATATCACAGAGTGGGTGGCTTAAACAACAGATATTTATTTGTCACAGTTGTGGAGACTGGGAAGTCCAAGATCAAGGTGTGGGTAGATTCTATTGTTGGTAAGGGCTGTTCTCCTGGCTTACTGATGACCCTTTCTCTCTGTGTCCTCACATGGCAGATCTTGCTCTCTCTCCCTCCCTCTCTCTCTCTTTCTCCTCCCCTCTCTCTTCTTATAAGGGCATTAATCTCATTATGAGGGCCCCACCCTCATGACCTAATAACCTCCCAAAGGTTAAGCTTCAACATATAAGTTTAGGGGTGGGGCACATTTCAGTCTTTAGCACCACTTGTGCAAGGAGACTTCAGCAGGACAATGAAGATCATGTTCTGCCCAATATGGGGAAGCAGCCACAGCAGAACTCCTAACAGAAGGCTAGATAAGCTCTGGTTTACACTGAACCATGGATCTCTCCATTGTCTTGGTATTTTCATAAAGGGAACATCACTGGAGGTCTCCAACCAGGGCAATCTGAAGAAGCTTCCTACCTAAGGTCAGGCAGGGGCTCCTTGAAGAATCCGACTTGTCCACCACATTCCTAAGTCCCCTCCCTAGGGAAGAGGCAGTTGGTGACTATAGTTTTTCATTGGGTACCCTCACCAAAACCCTCCCAGAGGCCAGGATGATTTTCCAGACAAGAACCCAGGGAGGGGACAGTGGCGATGCCCTAGAGGCAAGAGATAAAGTATGATGCTCTGTTTCATCAGATTAGTTCCAATCCATCCCAAACTGTCATTCAACACAGGCAATCTGGCACCCAGAAACTTCAGGTCCAAAGGTGATCATAATGATCAATATCCTCCCCAGTGTTCTATATAGAAAACTAAGGAAGCATGGCAAAACTTTGGTTAGATTGGAAAACCATGATCCACCCTCCCTTCTGAAACTTCCAGGATGTCATCATAAATCTCATTCAACTTCCAAGTTGACAAATCCAGGAGAAAAGTCTTTTTGCATCATACCAAGCAGCACTACTTGCTAGGAACTCTCTTCTATTTTGAATGGGAATCTTTCCTTATAAAATTCAGCCATTTGTCTACTTCTACCCTCTGAGGTCACACAGAATATGCCTGCTTTTTCTGTATGGCAACCCTCCAGACACAGAAGAGAACTTTCTCTTCCTAAGAGATGATGCCCTTCCAGGCTTCCAGGCTCTAGAGACCTGTCCCATGGTCCCCATTTGTCTGGCACTCTCTCCTAGACCCTCTTCTGTCACCTAAAAGTTCCTATTCAGCAGAGAGACTATAATACCATAGCCTAGCTTTCCTGCTGGGCTAAAATAGTTTCCAAAAATTCTGGAAATTTGTTATGGTTGTGGCTGCCAAGCCCACAAAACTCAGATCCCAGTCTCCCACTGAGCAGCCCAAGAACATGTTCAAATCATCCTCTGGCTGGACATTATCCGTGGGTCCTTGAGATGAATCATGACTTTCTCTCATTGTTGCTGTTGGCTGTCCCCCCACTCAGGTCAAGGGGTGTTGGGACAGACACCACCACAAATGATGCCCTTTGTCCTGAGTGTGGAACCCTGAAGGTGATGGTAGCATTGAACATTCCATCATAGGCCCCAGGTGACTATTCTCACTTGATAGAAAGTGAGACAAGACCAGTGAGGTCCTGGGCATCTGCCTCATGATTTCCAGCAAAGGGTCATCTGCAAGTGCTTAGCCTCAAGATCCCTGTCCTAGAGTTAACTCATGGGCCCCACCCTCAGCCCTCTAAGTCCTCTCAGCCTGGCCAGCAGCCTTGCTCTGACCAACCCTCCTCCATGCAACACCCATACTTCCATTGCGTGCATCTCCTCTAGATTACCATAGCACTTGTTGTCAACATACAATCTCTGTCATCATCCCTATCACATTCCTCCTTAAGACAGGGCTCTAGCTGTGTGCCTCTGCCTTGTCCACCAACTGGGAGCTCCTTGAAGGAAGCCCATGGGTCTTATTTAGCTGTATCTCCACTTTTAGCATGGAACCTGACACAAAGTAGACATCATGTAGGATGGGTGAGGTTGAAATAAACTGATCCCTTGTTCTTACTTTGTCAACTCTTACATAGTTTCATTGAGAAAAGCGAGAATTGGGCACCTTTCCCTCTGGGTGGGAGTCAGGAGAGACCACCACAACCTCTGTCCCTCTCTGCTTCATCATCTCCATCACAGTGGAGTGACCTGTAAGCTGTGAGCTAGGTTGCTCAAAGCATGTGGTCTTCCACTTGATCCCTTTCTAAGTCCATGATCTATGCTTCTTCCTGTCTAGAAAATGTGTTCCTAACTCCAGCCTAGAACCAGCCTGTCTTGCAGACGGACACTGGGGAGAAGAGCCCGGATGAACTGGGGCAAACCCATCCCACACCCAGTATTTGCAAAAGGACAGCAGGTTTATAATGACTCTGATTAGCCACAGCAGAAAAATGTCCCATGACTATTTTCATCATGTCCCAGGACAAGGGGCTTACCTTGCTCTGTGCAAACCACAGCACAGAGTTCCAAGGAGGCCCAGTGTGATGCACAAGTCACACAATGATGTGGGAAAAGTAAGAAGCCACTCAGAGTAGCTAGCTTTCTGCTCCTGGATTCAGAGATTCCCCAAGCTCACATAGTACCTGCCAACTCCTCATCCCACAGGAAATGGGCAATGTTTCCAAGAGTCATCCTGGTCTGAAAGACCAGCCAGCTTCCTCCTTCATGGTTTCTATGGTGACAGGGGCAGGGTTTGGGCTTATGACTGTGAAAATGAAGAGCAGAGGTTCCAGTTGACATTTATTTTTGCTCCCTATACACCTCCAATCACATTCTTAAAGGCCAGAAGAGGAAAGGGTGCACTTACCTGCTAAGATGAAGATGCCCACAAGAATCAGGAAGACCAGCAGGTACAGCCCAAGGACAGCATGCTTCAGGGCTGACAGGGAGCCCAGTTGAGTGCAGCAGCTACCTGCCCGTCGCTTGTGGCATGGACCTAGATAATAAGGGGAAAAAGAGGAGGGGAAAAAGCACTTGAAAACTCCACAAGCATTTTTTCTTTTGGTCTCATCTCTCCTGATGTACTCAGATACTCACATGGAACCTCTCATACACCTTCTGCACATTTGTAATGCAGCTGTAACAATGGGGAGCTTTCCAGAACATGACAAGCTAATGAGCTTCTAGCTCTTTTCCCCCTCCCCCTCATTCATGAGCAACCCAGATAGGCATGCCCACAGCTCACGTGCCCATCTAATTCACCCTCTTGGAGTCAGTCCAAGCATCAGAGAAAGCTCATATAGGCTGGAGTATGTGTCTTTTACACATACTCTACATTTCTCCATAGAATCTGGAGAAAATTTAAAACAGGGTTTACAAGCTTTAACTTCTACAGTGGCCAGGAAGGGATAGAAATAAGCAAAGTGGGCCATGTGGACCTGTGGAACCTAACAGCACATGCCCAGTCTGGAAGAGATTGTGATGTAGGAGTAAGGGCCAGGTATTGCCAGACACAGAATTTTCACGACAAGCCAGAAGCGATATTGAGGAATTGCACTATTTTTAAAGTGTTGACAACTAGTAATAATAATAGAAGACAAAAAACTTACAAAACACTAGGGATTATAAACAAAACACACTTACATGCCAGATCTGACCACCAGTTTGCAACCACAGATTTAGATTTCTAGGAAAACAAAGTAACTTCCTTCTGCGAAACTACACAAGGCTCATGAGCTTCTGGCCAATATGGAGCAGCAAATTATCAGTGCTCTACTGGACCTCATGGATCTTGTAGTCCAACTCCTCCAGGTTACAGGTAAAGATTGCCAAATGTTAGAGGCAAATCCTAGGTGAGAACCCAGGGGCCCTGACTCTTGGTCATCTTTCAGCTGGACTCCTCCTTCGAGGCAGGCTTCTTGGCCTTAGCAGAGGCCAGGAAGCCACTAAACTTCCATCTGTTACGTCAACTGACAGTGAGAAAGAAGGGATGCTCTCCTTCCCTGATTCCCAGAATGGCAGGTAAGGATTGATAAAGGTCAGGCCTTTTTTTTCTTCAAAACCACATGCCTGTCTTATACTTATTCTCCCTCTCTGGTGAGGGACAGTGTTGCACGTGAAGGAAGGTGTGGGAGCAGAAAAAGGTTGAAATAATTGATATTCAGAAATGTTGTTAAAGATGATGTGATTGTTTGTTATTCCTTGGTAACTTTGGGTTTGCAAGCGAGATGCTTGTGGGACTACTTATTATCTCTTAGGTACCATAACCACTTCTGGGGCCTTCAGGAGGTTTGGTTACCAGGAGGGAAAGGATGGGTGACAACACTGGTGTTCTGGCTCTCCAGAAATATTGTTGAGGGAGGAACATTTTCCCACTCATCTACTCCATTGTACTGAAAATGCTGTTGTTTAAACAGTTAGGTAGAACTATTACATAATATTTCCATAAAACACTGGGTATAATTTGGAGCAGTTGGTAAGGAAAGAAAAATTCAATTACCATTCTCATCAACCCTTAACTGCTATAAATTAAAAAAAATTTTTTTTACATTTATTTATTATTAAGAAACAGAGAGAGACAGAAAATGAGCGTGGGAGGGACAGAGAGAGAGACACACACACACACACAGAATCTGAAGAAGGCTCCAGGCTCTGAGCTGTCAGCACAGAGCCTGACATGAGGCTCGAACTCACAAACTGCGAGATCATGACCAGAGCTGAAGTTGGATGCTTAACCGACTGAGCCACCCAGGTGCCTCAGAAATTTTTGNTGTTAATATGGAAACCAACTTGACAACAAACTATTAAAAAAAAAAAAAGAATAGTTCCTTCCCCTCTATCTGAGGCTTCTATTTAATAGCCAGCACTCACTGGTGACAGGTCCCTTTATCAACTAATACACAACATAGGCCTTCTTCTTAGTTCTTCTAGCAAGACTCAATATTGTACATCAAACAAAATCTGTCTTAAATAGAACATATAAGAATTTCAAACAGAGGTTTTCCACAAATGCATTAGACAAGTAGAACATGAGCTTTTCTGGCAAGATACCTAGAGAATGTGATTATAAGGGGAAAAAAAGACAAGTTAGGGGAAAGATGAGTTACTAAGTCTGTATAAAACACATTTCCTGACTTTTTAGTTTAATGTGGCAGCAGCATGTTAGCTGGGTAAAGCATTCAAATTATTTAGGCCTAGTGGAATATTAAAACCAAAATGATACAGTCAGTAAAACCAGGGCAAAAAGGATATTCACTTATTTGTTAAAAAAAAAAAAAAAGTAAAAGAAATGAGCTATCAAGCCATGAAAAAACATGGAGGAGGCTTAAGTGCATATTACTAAGTGAAAGAAGCCAACCTGAAAAGGTTACATGCTGTATGATTCTATATGACATTCTGGAAAGGGCAGGGGTTAGAGGGAAGGGGGGATGAGTAGGAAAAGCACAGATAATTTTTAGGGCGGTGAAACTATTCTGTATGATACTATAATGAAGGATCCATATCATTGTACATTTGTCTCAACCCATTGAATGCACAACACCAAGACAGAATCCTCATGTAGACTGTGGACCTTGGGTGATAGTGATGGGTCAGTGTAAGTTCATCAGTTATAATACGTGTACCACGGTGGTGGAAGACATGCATGTATGGAGGCAGGGAGCATATGGGAATGCCCTGTACTTTCCACTTTTGCTGTTAATCTAAAAGCACTCTAAAAAATAAAGTCTATTTTTTAAAAAAGTAGAGGTTTTGACTTATGGATTACCAAGGTAAAAACTTTACCCGGCATTTACTGAACACCCACTATCAATTGCCCCACTGTGGTAGCCAGCCTTCAAGATGGCCCCCCATGATCCCTGCACCCTTATGTAGTCTCCTGCACTGCACCAGGATTTGGTCTGTGAGATCACTAGAAGTGATAGTGTGTCACTTCTGAGATTAGAGAGAAGACATAGCAGCTTCTCCTTACTCACTTTATCTCTCCTGGAACATCTATTTGGGGGTAAGCCGGCTGCTATGTCATGAACACCCTTTGAAGAAGTTATTTGTTAAGGAACTGAGGCCTTCAGCCCATAGTCATGTGAGCAAGCCTGGAAGCAGATCTCCCAGCCAAATCAAGCCTTCAGATGACTACACTCTGGCCAAGATCTTGACAGCAGTCTCATGAGAGACCATGGGCCAGAACTACCAAACTAAGCCGCTCCCAGAGCCCTGCCAGATTATATTATATATAAACATATTTCTGAGCAAAATGTTCATCTGAAAAAGGAGACAAAATCTTGGCTTTCCTCACACACCTATAGTTTCCTCAGAAACTGAGAAGATGATACATTTTTGTTGTTTTAAGTGGCTAAGTTTCAGACTGATTTGTTATGCAGCAAAAGATAACTAATACACTATGACAGACATTGTCAAAGGCAAAGACGACAAGCTGCATGAGGGAGAGACAGTGTCAGCCTTGTTCACCTCCAACTTCCCAGTTCTCAGACCAGTGACTGGCAGGTAGTAGGCATTCAAAACAATTGTTGAATGAGAAACGAAAATATGGCAACAGTCCTTCAGATGCTCCCATCTGAGGGAAAGAAGACACATAAAGAGGCAACTTACACAGGTGTGAATGAAACAGGTAAGTAAGAGAGAGACAGCACAAGTGAAAGGTTGCAGTGCAAAGGTAGTGATTCATTCTGTGTCCGGGAAGAGGTCCCAGAGTCTGCATGAAGAAGGCTGCAACTCAGTAGGGCTTAGAAAGGCAGGCCTTTCTAGAGGAGCCACAATCCAGTATCTTTCCCTTCAGCGTCATCGTCTGATTTACAGCTATTCTAAAATTGAAAACTATGACTTTAAGAAGAAAAACTTCTTCCTCCATGTGAGAACAGTTATGAAGAAAGCACCAGGCAAAGCTGTTAGTTATTAAACATAGTTGTTGTTTGCAGGCATGGTCACACACAAGACCAGATCAAGGGAGAAAATGGCACACATGCAAAACAAACAAACAAAAAACCCTCCCAAAATCTAGGAGAATCAAGGGAAAGGTGTTTCCATCTTGTAGTGGCCTCCACAAAGTGTGGGTGGCTTCTCAGGAGATCAGAAAGCCAAGAGAAGGAAGCTTGAGGAAGGCAAGGCTAGAAGCTCCAAGGAAACAAATAGACACTAAAAAAATAAAATAAAATAAAGCAAAGTGACTTGCAGAGAAGGCCCCTGGATGCCAGGCTAAAAAATGTTGTTTATCTCAGCATGGGGCCTATGGCTTCCTGATCAGCTGGAAGTAGATAGATGGTTACCCTGCCTCCAGACATTCCATCTGCTTGTAGCCTGCAGAAGTTTGCTGTAGCCGAGTATCTCTGGGCTATTAAATTTGACACTCTATTTTTTATTTTTTAATTTTTGAAATCTTTTTTAATGTTTATTTATTTCTGAGAGAGAAAGACAGAGCAGAGCAGGGGAGGGGCAGAGAGAGGGAAACACAGAATCCAAAGCAGGCCCCAGGTTCCAAGCTGTCAGCACAGAGTCTGTCACAGGGCTCGAACTCATGAACTGTGAGATCATGACCTGAGCCGAAGTCAGACGCCCAACCAACTGAGCCACCCAGGTGCCCCTATTGCTCCATTTTTTAAAAAACTTTAACTTCTTTGAGAAGGAAATTTTACATCATTGTAAGTGGAAAATCAGTGTCTTCCTCTTACACATTAGAATAAATACCTGACCATTAAAAGAACAAATTTCTATTTGTGTATCACTTAGAGCCTTCTTGAGTATGACTATATTGTAGAGAGCCACATTCAGCAAAACATTGACTTCAGCAAAAGTAGCGAAATCACAATACAACAGCAAATTGCAAGAAAAAAATTGATTTCATCTATAGAGAAGCAAAACTAAACTTTTTAGATGTTCACCATTAAAAATATTCTAGAAGATAGAACGTTCTAGAAGGTAGAAAGTTAGGGATTCAGTGTCACTGAAAGGGGCATGTCAGAACTTTGCACATATCTCTAGCGCTCACCTTATTATTCACAATTGTTCATTTACACTTCTGTTCACCACCTAAGAGGTAGGCCAAGGGCAAGGTGTGTCTCATTGACTGCTCCCTACCCCCCAACCAGCACATGGCAGAACCACTTTAAGGTTCTTTGCAGGAACGAAGACATGTGTACAGCGTTTACTTTTGCTACAAAGATCCTCTCTTACGTTAGTCTTATGCAAATAGTTGATACGTTTCTGTTGGCTATGAAAACATGTTTTTGAGCAAAATTTTGGCCTGAAAAATAAACAAAATCTTGGATTTCCTTGTTCATCCATGGCTTTGGATTGCCACTTAGTGCCCATCTAGGTAAAATGTGAGGGCAATTCCTTGGAACTAAACTGACACGAATCCCAGCTGAGTAGCATAATCATGAGTGGAACTTCTTATCCATCCTGAGGCCTGATCCCCACCCCTGGATGTTCTGATTCTGATTCCAGATGAAATCATACATCTATGGCACAGAGATACACGGTTCTGGAGAGAGGCATTTGTCATATCTAAAGAGAATGTGAAGACACATTCTTGGAAAATCAATGAAAAGCCTTACTACTATAAGAGCTTAGTTTATTTTTTATTTTGATTTCTTTTTAATCAGACAATTCAAATGGGGTTGTCTCAAATAACTTTATCATTTTCAGTTTAAATTGTGAAGGGTTCCTTTTAATCATGAAAACAAGAGGACCCCCTAAAGAGTTTTTTGCTAAAGTACTGTCTTCAGAGGGTGGAGAGGTGCATGGGAGCAAGGATTAAAGAACAGAAAAGGAAAGTTTATCAGCAAGCCACTCAACCCCAGACAGCTGAGCTGAGGACCCACCAGAAGCCAGTTCCTGGTATCAGGGCTACACTACAGTAGGAGCCTTGGAAACTCTGATTCCCTGTTTCCTCGTGTTCTCACTGGGGGAAAGCATGGGTTGGGGGCTCTGTAGAGGGAGGTTCAAAGCCTGCCCCTGTGTCCTGTTAACTGTGAGACCATGGGAAAAAATTCTCAGCTATTCCCTTTATTCAGCCTTTCTTTGAAAAAGTAATTTTTCAAATTCTTAATCATAATTTTGGAGCATTTGAGGAGTTATCTGTTTAAATTTATTTTCCTCTCATTAAAAAAATACAAATTGATAAAAATGAGTATGTACTCATTCCCAAAGAACTGGAGTCTACACAACACAGAAAACAGGATGCAGTGATTCCATGTTTCCCTACTTCAGTTTTACCAGCAACAAACGGTCATTTTCCATTTGTTCACTTTGGTCCCACAACTCATCAGCAGCAGGTGAAAGTAAGGTTGTATTGCTGGAAGAGACCTCAGAGCTCATCTCATCCAACGGATCTTGTTAAAACCACCCAAGGCTGACTTCATCATCCTCACTCTGCTTACTCACCACTCACATTGTTCATTGTAATAGGCAGCCCCAAATAACCTCTGTCTTTGAAGCTGCCCTCCCTTTCTGGCTTTAATGAGCACCTCTGTTTACTTTCCCTCATCAAAGGGAAGAGGAGGGTGTGAGGCAGAGACACTGAACCTGCAGTTTCACGTGACCTAAGTCTGGGAGGGTCCTGAACCACCAGCTGTGGTACACGGAACACTATTCACCTGTGTCCTATTGTGCCACAGACCTGAGTCCCCTAGCCAGATGACCCAGGGAGGGTGGCAGTCCAGGGAGACTATGGTCTTTTGCATGATCAGATAATTCTGACACTTTAACGTCCATTTCTAGGAAAGGAAGCACGGCGGAAGGCACGGTGGGGCCAGAGCTAGTTCAGTTTAGATGTTGTGATGATCTGGGACAGTTTCTTCTGGTACTTCTAGAGATATCTTGTCATTTTGTAACATACCTGCAATATTTGTTATTATTCTCAGTCCCTATCTATTTCCCAAGTAACTGCATAAAAATTCTTGAAAACAATCATGGGCTTGTGTGCTTATTCTCCGTAGGAGGAGAGTGGGAGGAGGAAGGGACTCTGGCTGGTGTGCATATTATTTTGCAGCTGGGCTTAGGAATGGAGAGAGAAAGTCAGGGGGAGGGGGGAGATGAAGGCAGTGAAGGTGAGTTGGTGAGTCATGGGGACCCAGGAGGAAGGGACCTGGAAGAAATGCTGTCAATGTAGATGCTCCAACAACAGCGGCCTCTGGGGTCTGCCTAAATTCAGGCCAAAGACATTCCTACAGAGCGGCCCTGGTTCCCTCTCGAAAAGATTTCCAATTCTTTCCCTGGCCCCTTGTCAAAGGAAATACATCATCTGACGATATGTTCGCAATGCGGAAGCCAGGGCTGGGCTATGTTCAGTTTTGAATCACTACTCTTCCCGGGCCACTTAGGGGAACCTTCCTCCCATTTTCTGGGTACCTCCATCTGGGGCATTGGTCTAGCCTCAGGGCAGGAATGGATAAATTTAACACCCCCTGTCTCAGTCCCTCAGCTGCCCCAGTTGGGTTGCGAGGGCCATCTGGGTGTCTGGTTTCAAAGATGAAGGCTAAGATCTCAACCCATGCCACCTGTGTGGGACTGAGCTGCTTCCTGAAGCCTACAGGTTCGGAGACCACTGGCTCTGTGGCCTCTGGCAGAAAGCAGAGCTGGCTGAGCCATAGGAGAGAGTTAAGTGGACCTGAGTGAAGATTATGAACCTCAGATCCACATAAACTTTGTCGCCCAGTCAGGCCTGGAACCAACAACAGTTAATCATGCATAGAGCTTTGGTGGGAAATTCTGGCCAATTATGGCATAGGTAATAATGTGAATAGAATTGTATCCATAAATCAGTTAACCAAGATATAGATTTGTCAAGGGTCAGCTCCCACAGGGCAGGGTCTGTACCCCACGGGTCCTGGCATGTGGTAGGTGCTCAATTAACACCTGTTTGCTGTTTGTGGTTAAATGAGCCTAATTTACTGCGTACTCCAAACCATTATTTAGGCTTTCTTAATAGCCATGTTTTCTAGCTTCTGATCTGATGCTTCCACATCTTGGGCCCCTGCTGACTCCAGCAACTACCCCTTCCAGGGATAGCCCAAATACAGAAACTTGCCTGTAAGCAAGCCTTTCGTGTGCAGACCACCCAGTCAACAGCCCATCCTACAACCACCTCCTTTATCACTTTCTCCCTCTAGGTCACTATCCACCTCCCCGTCACCAGATACTGGACAACGAAGGCCAGCCCTAGGTCCCCGAGTCCACTGAAATCATTCAAGCTATTGCATCCCAAACTTGCACACACTGCCTCACCCACACAACCCCGTGCCTTGGATGGCGGTGGTGTGAGTCACAATCTTTTCAATGACAGTCCTTCCCTGACCTGTCAGCCTTACCACACATGAATAAGAATAAAGCCTACGTGTTACAATTGCTCTGGAACTAACAATGGGACACAACGGAATAGCAGCTGCCACTTCCCAAGCACCTCTGCTGGGCTGAGCACTTCGATAATTCTAAGCACGATAACAGTCACAAAGATAGGGATTATTACTTCTGTTTTATAGATGATAAAGCTGAGCCTCAGAGAGGTTAGGTGATTTACCCAAAGTGGCAGGGCTGGGATGTTAGCCTTGCAGAAAGGGTCCAGAGTTGGGGTCCAGGTGTGCAGAACCAGGATGTCAGGGGAAGGAACCTAAGGACAGTTTACTCATTCATTCAATGACCACTTCTTGAGCAAGCGGCTAAGACTGCTGACTTCCGGGCTTCCATGGACCATTTAGTCCAACCACAAAAAGGGCAGTTCTCTCTCCCTCAGCCAGCCATGGCCAAGACTGATGACAAAGTATGCTAGAGAGTACCGCTCTGGGGACACCCAGGGGACAACCCCATGGCTGTCTGCCTTATGTCAGCTGTACCCCAAAATAGGAACTGCAGCCTGGGAGCTTAGGGTAGGAATCTTCCCCTAATCACTCAATTTACCGTGGTATCCATTCCGTTTCTGGGTTTCCTTTGGTGATGGAATTTTGTCCCTCAAAAAAAGGTTCATCACCTCCTAGAATCTAGGATCTAAGCTAGCCACAAGCAAGACTTTGGAGCTTTGAAAACTTATCTAGACATAGAGTAGTGAGAACAACATTTCTTCTTTTTCTTCTTCTTTTATTCCTGACCACAAAACAGAAGTCCTTTGCCAGGAGAGCCATTTGCAGAGGGCAGGGAAAGGGCACACTCAGTAAACCAAAGGCCCCAGAGACTGTCTGGGCGTCTGCAAGGCAGGCGGACAGGTGCCTCTCACATCCACATCCACTTGCTGACAAGACAGGGCCCTTCTTATCTTTAATCTGTCAATACCCTTTGGGGATCCCCAGTATAAGCCTACGTGTTAAAAGCAACTCCCCCTGGACACCCTGGAAATGCCTAACATACTTAAGATGTTACACTTACTTTTTTCCTAAAGTTTATTTGTTTTGAGAGAGAGAGAGACAGTTTGAGTGGGGAAGGAGCAGAGAGGGAGAGAGAGAGAATCCCAGCAGGTTCCACACTACCAGCACAGAACCTGATGCGGGGCTTGAACTCACAAACCATGAGTACATGACCTGAGCCAACACAAAAAGTCAGGTGCTTATGGACTGAGTCACCCAGGTGCCTCACACTTACATGTTAATAGATGCCCTAAGGTCAGGGTTGGGGCACATCATAACTCTGGAAGAACTGAGTTCCCACATTTGACAGAGTATAGTGAAGTCAAACAGGACTGGAGAACCAAGATACCAAGATATAACTCACCAGGTAAGGGGGACAAGGTCAAGCTCACTTGTGGACAAACCATGAGATCACCTTCAAGCAGAGACACTTTTAAGAATGAATTGTGCTCTGGGGCCCCTGTGGCTCAGTTGGTTGAGCATCTGGCTTCAGTTCAGGTCATGATCTCGTGGTTTGTGAGTTCAAGCCCTGCGTTGGGATCTGTGCTGACAGCTCAGAGCCTGGAGCTATTTCGGATTCTGTGTCTCCCTCTCTCCCTGCCCCTCCCCTGCTCACAGTCTGTCTGTCTCTCTCTTAAAATAAATAAATAAATAAATAAACATTAAAAAAATTTTTTTAAAGAATGAATTGTGCTCTATTAATCACTATGCAGAGAGAGTTGGCATAAACCAAAACCATTCCTGCAAACTAAGGTGGTGTGTGTGTGTGTGTGTGTGTGTGTGGTTATGGCCTTCATTGGGAAAGCTTGTCCTCAGTTTCCCCTTGCCCTCAGTAATTCTCTTCAATCTGCCCCTCCTGATCCAACTGTTGTCATCTGCCCCCTGTGGGTCTCTAGTATGTTCCATTTTCCTAGTCCTTCCTCCATCAGTTAGATTCCCTGTGCTCTCCACGGTGACAGGTGGATGATAGAAACTCACCCACACAGAGGTGTCAGGAGAGGCCCACAGCCAGCCCCCTCCCTGCAGCCTCCTCCCTTAACAGGACTTTTCTAAAGACAAGGCTTCTGCGAGGGAGGGCACTCTGAACATCTTGGGTTTCTTGACTTGAATCTGCTGTCGAGCCAGACAGTAGGAAGTGGGAAGGCACTCCAGGCCTAAGGCACTGTGCATAAGGCAGGGACCACTGCATGCCCCCATCAGCTCTGTGAGCATTAGCTAACCAGCAACTATGCCTGTGGGGTACGGGCCAGGCTGGCCCCGTTTTGCTGGGCCCCGTCATCACAGCTGTGTTTGTATCTTCCCAACCCCATGGCCTAACTCTGCATATAGAGGTAAGACTCCAGGCCAGAAGTCCCAGGAGATAGTGGGGGCAGGGGGTGCTGGGGAGGGCGGGGCACTCCTCNGGCTTCCCTCTGAAGCCATTTAAGACCCTGTCACTGTGCTCTTGTCCAAGCCTCCTTGCATTTATATCTATTTCCTGCCAGCATCACCTCTTAGAATAATTCATTCCATCTGTCTCCTGCACTGTAGCCATTTATTCCCACGGCCCCACCCTGGCTTCGTCATCACCCAGAAAGTCTCCACCTCTGAAACCTTAAACTCCAAGAATCCATGCTCACAGCCCTCACTGCCACCAGTACGGCTCTTGATTGCATGGGGTGGAGGGGGGGGGGGGANGCCCCCAGGAGGGAAGGGGGTAGGCAGCAGGAAGGGGGGTTTAGGGACTAGAAGGGCAGACATGTTTGAATCTAGGCTCCACCTCTGACCGGCTGGGTGACCTTGGGCAACTTACTTCACCTAGGACTTCACCTTCTCATACACAAACTGGAGTTGATAATATATACTGAGGTCGAATGGAGACAATATATTAAGGCCCTGAGCATGTGCCTGCCCGTGCCATGTGCTCACCTGAGGGGAGCTGTCTTATTATCTCATCACTTGTGATCACTTCTCACAACACTGCTACTGCCCACCACCTCCACTGCCTCCCCTGGTTACCTTGCTTCCACAGGAGCCAAATCAACTCCCAAGCTGCTAGTGCTGCAGGACAAGGCCCCCTCCTCTGCCCACAAACCACCAGGGCAGGCAGAGAGGTTGCCCTAGGACTTGGTGTGCTCCAGGCGAGACCTCTCCTGCAAACAGCCTCACCATCGGTTTCTGCCCTAAAACCAGCATGACTAATCTCCCTGCATCCTGGGTCCTGGCTTCTGTCAGCCCCACAGAATGCCCCATCACCCACGAAAATCCCAATACTTGTTTATGCTCCTTTGGCCATTTCACTCCCCAAATTATTGAAACCTTTCCACTGTATAGTCCCCAGACTTCCCAGCCAGTCATGTAGAAAAGTCCCTTATATTTTCTACCTCTGCTCTGAACATTTCTTCTACTTTCTTGTTTTAATTGAAACCTGTTTCCTTTGTCTTCCCAAGTGTGGCTTTCTTTCTCCCATTCTCATACAAGTGGCTTAAGGGCACAGTACATGTTTTTCTTTGTTCCTTGTTGCTATTTCCAGAACGTTCTCTCTCTCTCCTCCCTTCCCCATCTTGGACGCTCACATCACGACTGCACAGTTCTTGTTGCTAAGCGACATCTGCTCACCCTTCCCCTCTCTGAGCTCACTCTTGCTCTCTCTCTCAATCTCCGTTTCAAACTCCTCCTGACCTCCTTTCCTCTCTTGATTTCAACCTCCGCCCTGACTTGAAATGTGGCTGGGCCACATGGAGCTGGGCTCGAATCACAAAACACACATGGGATTTTGAAGGCTTCAGCATGAGAAAAAAATATATAAATACTTCAATTGTTTTTTCATAGGGATTACATATCAAAATGATAATATTTTGGATATATTAGAGCAAATAAAACATATTACTGTATTTAAATTAGTTTCATCTGTGTCTCCACCTTTCTGTGTGGCTACTAGAAAGTTTAAAATTGCATATGTGGCTCACGTTACATTTCTATTGGCTTCACCAATAATCGAAACCCTTTCTCAATCCCCACTTCAAACATCCCACGTTATTACCACTTCTCCCATCCTCCTGAGGCACTCCTCAAGAATTTTGACCCTGGCACTCCCTGACTTCACCAGGACCTACAAACCGTGGACCCTACTGCCTTTCCTTCATCTTCAGTCCTTCCTTCCCCCCTTTCCCACTTACATTCCATGATTTGCATTATCCGCTTGCTAGACACACCCTCAATTCCCTTGCCCCTGTCTGGCATCCTCACACTTGGTGAAACTCAACCTGGTTAGAGCTAACTCCAACTCTACGCTTCCATCCACATAGCTGAGCACAGCCAGAAATGGAAAACCACACCACCCTGCTAGTAAGCTCATGACCACTAGACCCCAGTGGGCCGTGATGCTATCCAGTGGCCTTGCTACCAATTCCTGGGCCATCCGCACACTCATCCCCTGAGGCCTGTCTCATAACTTCTCCTCCACCTTCACTTTTGGTTTCCTAGTTGAGAAAACAGAAGCTTCCTTAACTCCTTAACAGAGCTTCCTTAAACTCCCCCAACAAGGTACCCAATGAACTGCATCCAGGCCATAGCACTCTGCCTTCCCTTTTGTCACCGTAGTCAAACCGTCTTGTGGTCTTGCCTGAGCCAAAACCCCTGACTCATATCAGATTCCTTCTCTTCACTCAAGGACAGAATTCCAGTATTTAGCCAATGTTTCCCTCTGTACTGTATCACTCCATTAGCATAAACCATACTCTTTTTTCCATTTTAAAATAAAAAAAAATCTTTCTTGACCTCCACTCTATTCCATTTCTCTGTCCTCTTATATACCAGAACTTCTTGAAAGAATCCAGGTACCTACTGTATCCAATTACTTCTCATGTTCTCTCCTGACCCCACTCCATTCATCCTCCCCATCCAATTTCACTGAAATTGTTCTTGCCAGGTGTTATGGGCTGAATGGTGTCTTTCCCGAATTCCTGTGTTGAAACCCTAACCCCCACTGTCTCATAAGGTAACTGTATTTGGAGGTAGGGTCTTTAAAGAGGTGATTACATTAAAAATGAGGCTGTTTGGTTGGGCTCCAAATGTAGACATACAGAAAGACACTAGGGGTGCATGGTCACAGAGAAAGGACCATGAGAGGACACAAGAAGAAGGCAGACAACTACAAGCCAAGGAGAGAGGCTCCAGGAGTAATCAACCCTGTCCATACCTTGATCTTAGACTTCCAGCCTCCAGAACTATGAGGGGGGAAAAATGTCTGTTGTTGAAGCCATGCAGTCTGTGGTATTTTATTATGCAGCCCGAGCTGACTAATACATCAGGTCACCAAGCACCTCCAGTGGCTCAGTCTAATGGCCAATGCTCAGTGCTCTCTCAACTTGACCTTTGAGCAGCACTGGGCACAACTGGCCATACTTCCTCTTCACTGCATTTCCAGGGCTTAGTAACTCATGGTTATTCTTTCACTAGTTGTTCCTCCTCAGTCTCCTTTGCTGCCCCTCCTTAACTCCCAACCTCTTAGACCTTTCAGCAAGGTGCTCACCAGAGCCCCTTCCCTGGACCTCATCTCATTTCTCACACATGTCTGTCTGTCAGCACTAATCTAAAGGCACACATCATAACTCGGTTGCCTCTCACGTCCTCCACTGCTTTTGCCTCTTTGGAGGCACAGCCTGCCTGGATTATCCTAACTGGACTCCACCCAGCATTCTCCTCTACCACCCCATCAAGTCTTTCCCCAACCTCACAGCTAAGGTACCTCAACAGCAGAGTCTGTGTTGGGTCTTCACCCTTTCTTTCAAGCCAGACTTAATCCACTACACTTTGGCTTCTCTCCCACTCCACTGAAATGGCTCAGCAGAGGTAATTGCTGGAAAATCTAATGTCCTACAGCAGCCAGAGTGAGCATTTTAAAATGGGAATCAGATCTTATCCTTTCACTGCTTTGAAACCTTTTGCTGAATTCCTATTGCCTCCAGAGACCCAAATTCCTATGGATACTACAGTAGACTTTCCATGATTTGGCTTTAGCTTCAATATAATTAAGAGTATGGACTATGGATTCAATTAATCCTGAATCCAATTGCCATAGATTAAATGTTTATATCCCCACCTCCCTCAGATTCATATGTTGCAGTCTAATCTCCAACATGATGAGAATTAGAGGTAAAGCCTTTGGGAGGTGATTAGGTCATAAGGGTGAGGTCCTCACGAATGGGATCAGTGTTCTTATGGAAGAGACCCTAGAGAACTCCCTCTCCACTTCCATCATGTGAGGAGAGTGAGAAGACAGCCATCTATGAACTAGGAAAAGGGTCCTCACTAGACACAGAATCTGCCAGTGCCTTGATCGTGGACGTCTAGCCTTTGGAACTGTGAGAAACAAATGTTTTTTATAAGCCACCCAGTCTGCATTGTTATAGCAGCCCCAGTGAACAAAGACCTCAATCTCTCCTGACTGTGATCTTGGGCAAGTTACCAGGTCTCTGAGCCTTAGTTTCTTCATACGTCACTTGGCTATAATAATGGGACTCATCTTACTGGTTGATGTAAGGATCAGATGAGCTTACACTTGTCCAATGCTTAGAACAGTGCCTGACCTAGCAGAGCTCAAAAAGTAAACATTCATTACCTCCCACCACTATCCTTCCTCAGCCTGAACTCTGTGCTGCATCCTTGACTTGGAACACCTTTCCCTGCCCTTTATAACAGGCGCACTACTGTCGGTCCTTCAATATTTCATTCCGGTGTATATTCCTGCAGGAAGCCTTCCTTCCTCCCCAAGGCAGGCTCAGGGCTCCTTCTTCTCCCCTCTAATGACACTTTGCACCCAATTCCATTAGAGCATAAATCAAATTACAATGCAGGATTGGTTTATCTGTCTGTGTCTTTAGGGGAATTTAAGCCTCTTGAGGGCAGGAACCATGACCTTTTATTTCTGCATGCACCAGCAGCACCAAGAAACCTGTCATCTTTGGATGAATGAAGTCTCAATTTCTTTTGTCTTAAACTCACATCTTTAGGCATGTCTTCACCTAGTACTTATGGATTTGGTGAACAAGAATTTGTTCATTCTTGCAACTAGCAAAGGTGCCTTGCTTGTGTAAGACACAGTGCTGGTGTTGGAAATGTTAAGATGAATCCAAAGCAGGACAGCATTTGCACTCAGGGAGATTATGATCCAGAGGGACTCAGGTGCACACAGCTGTAGCATAGAGTGAATAGAGGGGCTGAAAGGGACTAAAGAAGCCAGGAAAAGAGCCAGGCCTGGAAAAGAGACAGAGAGGCCAGGCTTCGAGACTCAGGGGGCCACAGTCATGCTGTTTATCATCTGACACCAGAAATCAATAGCAGATAAACTTGAGAACAAGGTAGGAATCAAGCTCACTGCCCTGGAGGCTGGAAATAGAGAATGTGGAGGGGCGCATGGGTGGCTCAGTTGGCTAAGTGTCCGACTTTGGCTCAGGTCATGATCTCATGGTTTGCGAGTTCGAGCCCTGCATTGGGCTCTGTGCTGACAGCTCAGAGCCTGGAGCCTGCTTCAGATTGTGTCCCCCTCTCTCTCTGCCCCTCCTCCACTTGCACTCTGTCTCTGTCTCAATAATAAATAAACATGAAAAATTTTTTTTAAAGAAAACAGAAAACGTGGAGGACCTAGGGTACCATGGGTAGGCCTCAGGCTGGAAACAGACAAATGGAAGGGATGTAATCACATGCATCCTAAGTTCAAACACTGATGGAAAGCTCTGTATGTAACAAGCACTGTTAGAAGGACTTACTGTGGGATAACTCAGGTAGCCCTTGCAGGAACCCTGAGCCAGGGGCTATTATCTCATTGCACAGAGGACAGAAAGCTGAGGCTAAAAATTGGTTCAGGGTTTCTCGGCACACGACAGAGCTGAAGTCAGAACCCAGCCTGTCTGGCTCCGGAGCCTGCGATTTTGCCACCATGTAATGCCATCCCCACAATGGAGAAGACAAGCCTGGTAAGGATGTTAAGTTTGGATGAGGGTGCCTGGGGCCAGTGAGGCTCTATGCAGCCTCTACCAACTGCATGGTCTGAACCCTGAAAGCCCTTCTCAACCAGATCACCTCTAGGTAAGTATGCTTTGAATGTGGATCGATGTGCTGGTCTACAGTGGGGAGGGCAAGGAGAGAGAAGGGGACAGACTAACCACAGTGATGATGAAATGACAGAGGGCAGGGCCATGTCTCATGATGCCTCCTTGCACCCCTCCCTGCATGTAGCGAGTGCATAGCACTGGCAGAGCACCTTTCTTGTTGAAAAATGAGGATGGAAAAAATGAATGAATGAATGACCGAGGGAATGAAGGCCAGGAACCACCTGAGCAAGGTCCTTGGGTGGGGAGGAATCGGTGATGTGATGAGGGATAGCCATGCCATGATCCATCACCTCTCCAGTCAGGGCCTCTTCTGAAGCTCCCTTCCCACTTAGGACCCAGCTTTCATTGCAGACCTCCGCCCTGCACCCCTGCTCCAGAGTGTGCTGGGCCAGCAGTCAAGTCAGTGCTATTCCCTCAGAGCCGTCCTCATGGTGAAGGCACTGCCACGTGAAACACAGCGCGGTTTAGGGGCTGGGGGCCTGGGTGAAGGAAGGGAGTGGAGGCTCCTTTTGTACCCTCGATGTAGGAAGGGCTGTTGGGACATCTGGGCTCCTCTCACTCTTGCCTCCACAAGACACCAGCTGCCACCCAGGGACAAGAATGGATAGACTCACACATGCCCTAGAACCAGGAGCCCTCAAGATCCAGAACATTTCTTCCAGATTCTACTATTTGGGGAATACGACTAAAAGACTTTGATTTCCTTGAAAATCTAGGCTTCATGAGGGAGCCCACTCACTAAAACTCTGCTTTCTTTAGCAGAAGGTAAGCACCAGCCTTAAAATCCTCGCCAGGCCAAGCGTCCCTGAGAAGTAATGTGGGTGTTTCTTAGGAGACTCTGGCGGGGGGCAGGGGGGAAACAGCAGCTGCTCCTGACCACCTTGTCTCTTGCTCTCCTTCTTCCTCATTTCCTGAGGATTTACAAGGGACTCCCCAAAGGGCAGGGAGGTGAAACGTGTATCGGGAGTGTACTGTGCGCAAGGTGCTTTATGTGGGCTATGGCACCTGATTCTCCCACAGTTCTTGTGACGTAATGTTATTCCCATTTTGCAGATGGGGACACTGAGGATTAGAAAGTCAAGGCCACAGAGAAATAGATGGCTCACTCAAAATAAGACATTTTACAGGATTTAATAAAGGAATACATGCCAAGTGTGGCCAGGGTGTGAAATGCCCCCAAAGGCTAGAGTGGTGTCCTCTGCATGTGACCACCCCGGCCACCAAGGTCAAGGAGGGGAACAGTTGCTGGAGTCTGGCATGAAAAAATCTGTGTGGAGAGGGTGGCTTATAAGGGGCTGTGACCTTGGGTGGAAGAACACAGGCAGTCCAAGATGGCCCTTTAAGATAGAGCCTGGGGGAATCAATACTCCAACCTCCCTGTCTTGGGTCCTTCCACCTCCTGCCCATGGGCTCCTCAATGGCCAATGCAGTGAGCCAGAGTGCAGGGTGAACGGAGGTCACTGAGAATGGGGGGCAAACACAAGGCACTCTTGCACGGAGCCCAGACCAGCCAAACTGCAACATTCAGACTCTTATCACCTTCCCAGGCTGCTCCCCACCTTACAGAGGGATGGTCCACTGGGCCCAAGAGAGGCCCAGGACCCAGCCTGGCCACCGGTGACCATGGATTTTCCAAGCAGCACTCGGCTCTGTGCTCTGTTCAATAGGCAGAGAACCCTAAGAACACCGTGTTGCCGTGCCAGTCAATACCGCTGCTCTCCTCCTGCTCTGGTGCCTGATTCTCCAACCTGTAGAGGGTCATCCTCCCGCCAGGTCCCAGCCAGACCCTCCCAGGAAATCCGCCCCTGCCTTTGAGCGGCTGCCCATCCGCCCTGAGCTGTGCCAAGATGAACCAGGGAGATCTGATTGATGAGAAGGTGGATGAGGGGGTTCCCCAAGGCGAATAATTTAATTTTATGGGTTAGGAAAGCAGGACTGGGGGGGGTGCGGGGGCGCGGGCCCTAAACTCAGCAAGCTGCCTGGCTGGGGCATCCAGGCGCAGCCACGAGCATGTGTAACTCATTACCCCTTCAGCTTCCCGTTTGCAGCCGCGGGATGATGCCGCGAGCGTAGTGGAGTGTCTGAGGCCATGGGGTGAGCATGAATACAGTATTTGTCTGACACTAACACCTCTCTGTGGCCCTCAGGAAGGGCCGCGGAGGAGCCAGGGCCAGCCAAACACCACCCACACCCAGCCCTCCGCCTCCTCTGCCTCCTGGCGCCAGACTGGAGAGGCCTACAGCTACATGGGGCAGAGAAGCAAGACAGCGCCGGGAAAGGTGAGAGGGGAGGGGGGAAAGGAGGGGAGGGAAGGGGGGAGAGGGGGAAGCAGGCCCAGCTGGCCCCCATCTGGTTTTCTGTTCAAAGGGAGGTGGAAGTGGTCATCGAGGTCACAGGAGGCTGGGCTGGAGGACCTTGGAGGTGGCATTCTGCGATTAGCCCTTCCGCATAGTTCTAGCAATGCAGGTTGCTATTCCTCCTGGTGGCACAGAGGGGAGGCCCACCCACCCTTGGGCCCTTCCCACCAAAAGTGGGGGTCCCAATGAGGTGCTGACAGCTCAGACCCAGGGGAGGAGGCAGGGTCCTGAGACTGGCCCAAGGAGAGGTGCAGAGAAGGGAGAGGTCCCGAAGTCGTCACAGAGCAGGGCGTGTGGGCATGAGCCTTGAAGGGTGTGTGGGTCCACCATACAGGAGCTGGGTGAGATGGGCTCTTATGAGGGGGACAGGAGAGCCTAGGCAGGTCACAGCCTCCTCCCCTCCCTCCTCACTTGCTACGTGGAAAGAAGAGGAAGGATAAAGGCAGGGTGGGGGTAAAAAGAAGACAAGTTAGAAGAGGAGGGGGGGGTTCAGTGCATCAGCTCTGAAATAACAAGTTTACGCCCTAATGTCTTTAAAGTCCCACCCACATTAAAGTCTGAGTCACACCTTAATATCTGGGCTGCAGTTTTGCAACTTTGTTTCCCCATATCCCAGTAAACTCAGGGCCAAGAGGAGCCACCACCTCTCCTCCCCATCTCCTTTCCTTCAAGAGGAAAATCCTGGAAGGGACTTGCAGCCCCTGCAAGGCCAGCCAGACATTCCTGTTTAAATCTACTCAAGGCCCAGGGGCGGCTCAGGCCTCCCTTCCCCATCTCTGTCCACCCTCTGCTCTCCCAGCAACCTCCCTCTCCCCCACCGCCCTTCCTCTCCCTCTCCAGTTACGCTCTTCAGAGATGAGGATCAAAAAACAAAATCATGGTGAAACAGATCAAATCTGGCTTGAATTTCCCCTAGTCAGAGCTCACCAGTTTTGTCTTAGAAATGAAAGGGGGGGGGGGAGTCAA
Organism: Crocuta crocuta; assembly: GCF_008692635.1. Lineage (NCBI taxonomy): Eukaryota > Metazoa > Chordata > Mammalia > Carnivora > Hyaenidae > Crocuta > Crocuta crocuta. The sequence goes on from NW_027530969.1 coordinate 551,017, forward strand.
AGAANCATGTGCTCCTATGCAGGCTGATTTCATCTTAATACTCCCGTCTCTCTGGGAGAGATGCTCCCCCACCCTGTGCCTAGTGGGCTGCTCATTGAAGAGCGGGGGAGACCGAGACAACTTAGAAATCAGACTTAGAATGCATTTGTTTTGCTGCCTTGAACTTTCAAGGAGCCCAATGTCCATTCGTTCATTCATTCATTCCTACAATAAATAGTGAGAACCTACTATGTGACAGTAACCTAACAGAAACGTTGGCCTGGCTTGGTGTGACCCAGCTGGTGATGTCCTTCCCCACCCTCCTCTTACAAAATTGTGTTCAGTCTTTAAAGACTTTCCAGAAAGGCTTTTCCTGACTTCAGTACATTCATGCCCACTTGTCCACAGGAGAGACTTCCCAGACCTCCTACGGATGCCTGAAACCAAGGATAGTAAGGAACCCTACATGTCCTATTTTTTTCCCTATACACATATACCAGGATAAAATTTAATTCATACAGTAGGTGTGGTAAGAGATTAACAACAATAACTAATAATAAATAGACAGTAGAAGCTTGGTTTGAGAGCAAAATTCATTCCAGAAACATGCTTGTAATCCAAAGCACTTGTATATCAAAGTGAATTTCAAGAACCATTGGATCAGTTGTGATCATGTGATGCTTGGCATCACATACTACATATTGCAAGGCATCGCTTGTTTATCAAGTTACAATTTATTAGAACTGTTTGCTCATCTTGCAGAACACTTACAGAATAAGTTACTCACAATCCAACGTTTTAGTGTATTTAGATAAATAACGATAGATTCTAATAAAAGTTATGTGAATGTGGTCTCTTTCTCTCTCAAAATATCTTACTGTCCTGTCCTCACCTACCTTCTTGTGATATGAGTTGATACAATGGCTCTGTGGTGAGATAAAGCAAGAAGAATGGATACGAGGAGACCAAACTCACACGTATTTTTGCCTACTTTATGTTATATGTAATTGTCCCATGCCATTCCCTTCCACTGAGATCACAGTGCTTTGAGGGCAAGGATGGTTTAATTTCTCTTTGGAGCATCCTTGGCACCCAACAGAGAGCTTGACACATTTCAGGTCTTCGAAATATATTCATCAACTGGAATTTAAAGGAAGAGCTACAATGGTGAGCACCTCACCCAGTAGGGCAGGGTGAGGGGGCTTAGTGGTCAGGAGCCCACATCTTGCCTCTTCTCCCTGCTGAGACTGTCCCCAATCCCTGTGTCTCTGGGTTACCCAACTTCCTTCCTGGCACTTAGCACCTTGTGGGAGGAGAGAGTTAGAGTATGAGGGGTAGGCATTTCTCCTTTTGAGTAATTTTGAGACAAAGGCAGCTAAGCAGAATAGAGAGTAAACATGGTGCTCGCGAAAAGCATTGAATAAAGGACTGCATGGGGGTGAATTTCTGTCAGCTTGACTGGCCATGGGTGCCAGGTGGTACATCATTCTGGGTGTTTCTCACTGAGATCAGCATTTGAATTGGTGGACTCAGTAAAGCAGATTGCCCTTCCCCGGTAGGAGGGGGTCTCATCCAGTCAATTGAGGGCCTGAACGGAGCAAAAGGCAAGGGAATTTGCTTTTTGCTTCCTGCCTGCCCGCAGAGTCGGGACATAGCATCTCATCTTCTCCAGCCCTCAAACTTGGTTTACACCATTGGCTCCTCTGGTTCTCAGGCCTTCTGACTCAGACTGAATTACACCACCCAGTTTCCTGGGTCTCTAGCCTGAAGACATAGATGGTGGGACTTCTCAGCCTCCATAATCATGTAAGCCAATTCCTCATAATAAAGCTCTTTACATATGTGTATATCCCACCTGTTCCTTTTCTCTGCAGAACTTGATTTCAGCCTGTCTCTACCTAATTCACCATAAGTCATTATGAGACTCTCCTGTAAACTTCATTCTAGTCCTCTTTGATGTGGGGACAATGCTCTCCTCGCCTGTGCTCACTGCAAACAGGAGTATATTCATTCATGTAGCAAGCATTTATTAAGCACCCACAAAGTGTCAGGCTCTGGGCTGGACATACAGGATTCAGTCTGTTGACGAGGTGCTCTGGGCTCCTTTGGAGGAAGCATCAGTTGAATTCCCAGTTTTAGCAAACAACCAGTTCCCAAAGATGCAGTGCCCTCTGGGTCACTGGGAGAGGGAACTCCTTCTTGTGGCCTGGGCTGGGGCCTCAGACCCAGGGGGAGGATGAGCACCTTGATGAGGTATGTTCTTTCCTCACAAATGCTTCGGGAAATGGATTGGAGGCTCCTCACCTGAGAGGGTCTGGGCTCATGGGTTCAGAAGCCTTTGCCTGACCTCAGCCTCACTCACTCAGAGGATACAAAGGCAGAGAGGCAGAAAGGCCTGTCTTTTCTGGAGTCAGGAGTCTCGGTGCTGGAACACCTCTATGACTGATGAGCTGTATGATCCTTAATGCCTTCTCAGCCTCCACTAACTCATCTGTGAAATGGATATGCATCTTGCGGGTCACATGGGTTTGTTGAGATGCATGAATTAAAGGACATTTCAAAGCGTGAAGTTTAACATGGGAAGTATTCAACGGGAGGTCACCACTGCCCTGGGGCAATGCCCAGGTTGGGTGGGGAGGCAGGGCAGGTCTGGCACTGCAAGACCGAGCCAGGGGCACTCACCGTCCTCACACAGGTTCAACTTGGACAGGCTCCTCCCGTCAAAGGGCTCCTCAAAGATGGAGCCGGTGTCACGGTCGCTCACAGTGTGCAGGTACATGGCTTTGTTCTCCATCCTGACCTGCAACAGCAGCAGCAGCAGCAGCAGCAGCAGGAAAGACAGCAAGGGGAGGGGAGAGGGAGAAAGGAGGCAGGGGAGACAGAGAATAAACGATAAGTGGATCCAGAAATGAATGCACAGAACAAAGTGCATATCTCCACAGGCCTGAGCCTGAACACTGAGAGCCTCGCATTGACAGATGCCATCTACCAGGTTCTCAGGATCCTCAGTCCCTTCCCAATGTCCTCAGTGCTTGGGAAGGCCAAGGCCCTTTGGACCTTTCTGATCACAGGATCTGTCCCTTCCTTTCAGTAGCTCTTGGTTGGAGCCAGAGCCTGAGCCAGAGGGACACTGAGGGCTGTGCTTGGTGGCGCCTGGAAGTGCTAACCCTCCTGAGGCAAATGGAGTGGTTTCAGAGCCTCTGGAGCTTTGGGCACATTAGAGACTTGAGCTCCTGCTCTGTGCTGGAAATGCGCTGACTGGGCTGGAATGTTCCAAAAGGGCTGGCGGCAATGAGGCCATTGCAGGGATTCACCTCTCACCCAAGCCCGAGGGGCTGGTGGCCTCAATGGAGTTCCCCAAACACTAAGACCCGGGCAGCCTTGGACCAGGGAAGCCGGGTGTCTGCATGGCCTCCTGAGGCTGGATCGTTGGGGCTTTGGGTCTCCCTCATGGTGTTCCAGGAATGTACCCACGTACCTGGGAAACCAGCACCATTTACAACAGCATGTACAACACAATCCCATTTTGTAATATATACACATGCCCCAAGTACGTGACAGAAAGGTGATATTTGGAGATGTTCCGCGTTGCTCTAGGTAAGACATGTATCAGAAGACTCTGATCTTCTGGGCATTTTGTGCTTATTTTTGTTTGCTGGATATTCTAGGTTTTCTCCAATGTGTTTGCATTCTTTGTGTAATAGGAAAAATCTACTTCTTGAGCCAAAACACTTCTTGATGTTCTTTTTCTGATACTCAGTGATCTTACAAATTACTTTCTACCTTCAACTCCGTTCCAGCCATCAGTGTACCTTGACCTTTGGCCCTGATGTTTTTTGACTATCTGGATATTGAACCCCTAAGATCCACTTTTAAAGAGCAAATTCCTTGGAAGGTAAAAGTCCTGGGGAGGATGGATGGGTCCCAGGCCCAGGATGGAGTAAACTCAACACTGAGGCCCAGAGAGCTGAGCAGGGGGTCTACCACCTGGGAAGAGATGATGGGGCCCTGGCAGGTGGTGGAGAAGGGAGGGGGAACAGTGACTGCTGACTGAAGGGAGCAGCCAATCAGTCCTCTTCAGAGGCACAGTAGGAAAGGAGGCATTAGCATCGATTCAGTAAATAGGGATAATGAAAGAGGAGCCTAGCTGGACAGCTCTGGCAGAGCAAAACAGAACCCCCTTATTTTCATGGCTTGACCTGTGTCTCCAGAGACTTCTGACTTCGGGGCTGAGAAGTCAGAACCGACCAGTTTCCATACAACTGTCCTTCTGATGGCCCAGAAGGATGGACAGGGGCTTCCATTCTTGTCTCTTCTAGTAATGAGATGCCACTTGCCCTGCACACAGGTGTACATGTGCACACACACATGCACACCTGCATGCAAACACACATAGTCAGGGTGTTCACAGTCTCTGTGGGCCTTTCTTCCAGCCTGTGGGACAGGGGAGCCCCCAGCTCTGCCAGAATCTCTTCTCGCTGCCCCAGGGAGCCCCCAGACCGCTCCCACCCAGCTTCTCTGTGCTGCAGTCATGTCTGGTTTGCTAGCTCCCCACACCCACGCTCCATCCAAGTCCTCCACCCACCATGGGCCTCTAGGTGGGGCCCCCGAGCAACTCCACTGCTATTAAGCTTCAGGGGACCCTCCCTTGTTTCATAAGCCCTAAGTGCGGCACCCCTCCCACTGGCCTCGATCCTGGGGAGCTGCAAAGCAGGAGGCCAGTGTCTCTTCTGCAAGCGATAATCCTCTCTCTGCCAAAGGCAACACAGAGATCACACAGAGCTCAATGGGGCACTGCCATGTTGGCAGTGGGGGCGTAGAGATGAGCTTGGGCCAGCTTAGCCCTGTCTTCATTTCCACCTTGCCCTCTGCTGATCAGCTCCTGGACCAGAGCTGGAACGCATGGCTTGTTATCTGGAATGTGTCTATAGGGAGGTCCCTCCTCTATCCCCTCCCCAGCCCTGGGCTGGTGGAGCAGAAGCCCTGGGGAGCCTGTTGAGAAGAGGGGCTGGGGCGGAGCAGAGGCCAGATGTGAGTGAGAAGAGATTGGAAATGCTCAGCCAGTGCTGCTAATGTTTGTTACTTGGGAATGAAACCTAAGAATGTTCTGTCTGTCCCAGGGTTTATTTTGAGCTATTTTTCTTTCTTGAGAAATGGGGGGGGGGGGGGNACAGGAATTTGAACACTTCAGTCATTTGGTGTTATAGCCTTTGGGGCCAAGTCTGTGCTCTCAAGCAAGGTGCAACTCACTGCCAAGTGTGGTATTCATAGAGATGATAGGCACCCCTTGGGGGCACACACGCCCCATAGGTTACAGCCCGTTTGCCATCGGCATCTCTCTGCCCCACCAGGACCACAGGGGGGAAGATAGTAACCATCTGTTGTTCCCATTTTAAAGATGAGACAATCTAGGCCCAAAGAGGCAAGAACTGATGATGTCAGAGAAGGGTGAGGCACCAGGCAAAGGCTTCCCACCCAGGGCACTGACCCAGCGACAAGGCCGCTTTCTCCAGGAAGCATGTATCAGTCCCTTTTGGCAGCCACCTTTAGGGCAGTGCAGAGGGTCAGTGGGGGCCCTAGGGCCAAGGAGAGGCTGTGAGAGCTAGAAGGGAGGGGAACGGAACCACAGAAACATCGGCAGGGTGTGGACGCCCAAGTGGCATGTGGATAAAGCCCAAGGAACCTGGACTTCTGTGTTTCAAGTCAAAGAGTGGGGCATTCCTCTCCCAGGGACAGGAAATCTCACCGGCCTCTTAGGGATGTTAGAGCTGCATGTCAGGATGCTACCTGTTAAAGCTGAAGCACTCAGGCAACCCTAGCTCCACCCCAGGCAGCTCCATATGGGCTTGTGGGGGATGGGAGTTCAGAGGACCCAGGGTTCTATCCTACAGCCACTTCCTACTACTCAGGAACCTGGCCCAATCAGCTGAGCTGGTACGGCCTCAGGTCACCACCTGTGTGAAGGGGAGAAGAATATCCACCAGCTACTCAGTTATTTCAGGTCTCGGATGGGACAGTGCACATGGAAGGGCTTTAGGCGGGCACTCAGGGAGTTGGCAGTGGAGTCTGGTGAGAAACACCCCCCACCACCAGCATCTTCTAATCCTGCCAAGCAGTTAGGTAGGGGTGTGGGTATCTTTAGGTTCCTGAGGCTTCCCTCCTGCCTAGCCAGGCCAAGAGGTAATGCTCTTTGGGGTTCCCTTTGCAATAAACAAATGTGGATATGAAATCTGGACCCTCACTCACAAGTCACTCTCTGGGCAGCAGAAGGACTCAGTCAACTCTTCTTGCTGAGAGTGGCATGAGCCTCACTTGTTGGTGCAAATACAGTGTCCCTGGTTTCCAGCATCTAACTCTGCAGGGCTCGCATCTCCTCTTTGGATTCTGTAGCTTTAAACTCATCAAAATCAAGTAAAAAGCACCATGAATATGACCCTCTCCTCTAACTGTACTTAGTTAACTGAAATCATAACCCAAAGCTGTAAAGGTGCAGTGGCACCTGGGTAGCCCCGTGAAACATCGGACTTTGGCCCACGTCATGATTTTGCACCTCATGAGTTCGAGCCCTGCAGGCAGGCTGACAGCTTGGGAGCCTGCTTCAGATTCTGTCTCCCTCTCTCTCTGCCCCTCCCCTGCTTGTGCTCTGTCTCTGTCTCTCTCTCAAAAAAACATAAACATTAAAAAAAATTTTTAATACATTTTTTAAAAAGCTTTAAGGTGCAGATGTTTTATAGACAAGCCCTCCCTTTGTACGTTCCACCACTGGACACATGCACACACACATGTGCATGCACTTCACACACGTAGAGGGACAGTCACCTGTGCCATCTGCTCCCAGAATGGGCTCTTGGGCTGTGGCAGGAGCCAGGTAGAGTTGCCATGAGGCCGAGCTTCCCCGAATACCCGCTCACACCAGCCAGATGAGGCCCGGGGGAGCACACAGCTAGGAGGACCTTCCCACCTGGGAAGGAGGCCGCACCTCCACGCTCTGCGTCCTGAGATGCCCAAGCGCAGAGCACTGCTCCCTCGGCCGCATCCGTACCCCCCAGCTGCCTTTGGGACACTGTGCTCAAGTGCTAGGACAAAGTTAGTGCCACGACTCACCTGAGCGCGCCCACGGAGGCTGAAGAAGAGCCCGTCTCCTCAGTTCCTGGCATGCGCCATGGTGGCCGATGGGCTGGCTGCTGTCACCGCACTGAGACCCAGGCAGCCTCGCAGCCAGCCAAAGCCAGACGGAGTCATAGAAGGAGGCTGCTCCGGTGCTCAGTGACTTGTCTCAGGGGTCACTTCTCCAGGAGGATCAGGTTCGGAGGCAACACTCAGCCTTGTGCCCGATTCCCGGCCTGTGGCTGGGGAGTCCCTGTCTTGATGCCTCGCCTCAGGCAGCCACAGGCAGCACTCGGGAGATGTTCTGTGGAGGCACCAGCAGCTCTGCTAGATACTCACTGAGATGTGAACTGCAGCTGCTCTGGCAGCCAGTCTTTATAAAGTTCTTGGAGCAAATGCTGAGGCTGACTCCCCTGGGGTCCTGACCACGTCCCCCCTCTGGTGGCCAATCTCAGCATTACAACCTCCAGGTTCTTCCTCCCCCCNTCTAAAACCCTGCTCAGAATAATTTTTGGAAAGCTTCTACAGGAGTGGCAGCTAGACCTGGCTCATGAGCCACACAAGAAACCAGTCTTAGGAACTTATTTATAGGACAGAATTGACATTGCTCAATTCATTCACCAAACTTGGCTTAGAATTAATTTACGTATTTTTCTGAAGTCACATCCACCCCAGAGGACACAGATTAGCCACACTGGAGATATTCAGAAGAGTGTTACTCTGAGTGCTGAAGGAACTTTCCAAAGACAGTCTCAATGCAACTCTGTAACAAAGCCAGCATTATGGAGTATCGACATTGCATAAGGTCCAGGGTCACAGGAATGAGTAAGACCGGCTCAAGGGGGTTGCGATCCAGGATGAGCGGTGCACTCAGGCACCAATAACTGTAAACCTAAGTGTGACCTAAAACATTTTTTTAAAGGCAATCTTGCCAAAACGTTAAGAGAGTAATTATATTCAGATTGGAGTGGTGATGGGGAAAGACATCAGGGAAATTCCAAAAATAGTTCGAGCCAGGGCTGGCATCTCAGTTTACAAGTCAAGTACACCACCCTGAGGACAGAGCTCTGAAGATAATGTTCATGAATACACCCCCACTTATTGGGTAAAAATTCAGTCTCCATACTGGAGGTCAGACCTTGCACATGAAAACAGCGTGCCAGGGCTCAGCATTCCCCATAGTGCAGTTGCCAACCCACAGCTGAGTCTGAAATGTCTTAGTCATTTTCAGTGATTGAGCCTTCTGACCATCTCTGGGAAGCAGCTTCAATATGAGGCTCCATTTTACAGAGGGAATAAATAGTAGTAGCAGTAATAAAAAATAAAATAGTAAAAGCAAAGGGGAGATGAGATGGGGGGCACAGAGAAAGAGCAGGGGCAGTCAGGGAGGAGAGGAAAAACACTTATACCATACACCATGGGCTAGGCAATTCTGAGTGCTTTTCATATATTAACTCATTTAGCATTAACGACCCTGAGAGATAGGTTGTTATTATTCCCGCTTATATAGAGAGAGGAACTTTGTAACTTGTCCAAGGTCAAAGAGCCTGTAAGTAGCAAAGCTAGATTCCACCCTAGACGATGACTGTACAGCTTGTGCCCTACCATGCCCTATACTGCCTCTCATGAAAAAGTGTTTTTTCATCACGCATCAATTCACCAGCATGTTTAGGAATACAGTCTTAAAAGGAGCCAGAAATGTGCTCAACATGTTCTGTCCAGGGACCTTTGTTGCAGAGATGCGTATATTAGCAAGTAATACCAGTACATTAGTAAGACCCTGGTTATATCTTCTTTTACCTAAAACAAAGAGCATTTTTTAATACTCCCACACTGGTGTGCCCTTGCCTATAGGGGAAGGGAGGGAAGAAGACACAAATGCAGTCCAGCCTATCAGCTGAGCCTCTCCTTAGTAGTGGTAATTGATGATACACAAATTGCGGTCTAGTTTCTGCACATGAAACTCACATGTAGGCTTAAACTGTAGGTTAAACTGTAACATTTCAGGAGGAAAGGTTAAACTGTAACATTTCAGGAGGAATAAAGCTTATCCTTGTAAAACCTGTGGCTTCAGGCAAATGGTCATTCCTCTCCTTTGTTTCTGGTTTACTTCACTTCTTATAATAATAAGACTTGTCCATACTGTTGCATGTAGCATGGAGTTCCTTCATTGATTTTTTTGTTTAGTGCTGGGTAATATTACATTATATGCATATACTACAATTTGTTTATTCACCTGTTGATGGGTGCTCAGGTTGGTTCCAGTATTTGTCTAATATGAATAGAGCTGACCAAACAGGCAAGGGGACATATGATAAGGACATGTAGGGATGACCCAACAGTTGGGTTTTCTAGTGGGTGAGAGTCCTTCAGGCAGCTGGTAGCTCAAATGACACATCCTTGTCACCTAAAATCAGAACTGTCCAAAAAAATGGTTTGTTTCCATTCAATTACAGAAGGCATTTATAATATGTATTTCCCTCCAGATGATATTATGAAAATATGATTGTGTTGAAGGAGAGCTGAACAGGCTTCAGTGTAGCTACATCAATGGATGTGGAAGTCAATAAGATATCTGAACACAGTCCATGTGCTCACATGCCTCCTGCTTTCTTTAAATGATTCTATTTGATTGTCCCAGTGAATCTCTAGGGCAGAGGTATGGAGAGAGTTAGCATTGCCAGTCTCTATATGGGCACACCAAGCAGGATCTGGCCCAAGAGGAGAGAAGGCACTAGAGTGGAGGGTCACGGCCCAGCCCCCTCAAGGGGCTCCTCATGGCTTCACATACTGCTTTTGTTGGATGAGTTGCAAACCTTCATCCTCAGGCTTGACTTTGTTTCTCCCCCCTCCCCCCAACAAGAATGTATCTTAAAAAGTCTAACATGCCTAAGGAAAAATGCCAAAATCATTATTATCCCATGTGTACATTGTTCACAAACCACGTAGAGCTGGTGAAAGCAGCATCTTGGTCAAAAGCAGAATATTCCAAGCAGCTCAGAAGCTCCCCTGGTGTCCCTTCTGGTCCGTGATCCTTCCAGCCACCAGGTAACCACTGTGTCACACGCCATCACCAGAGATGATTTTGCCCCTTCTTGAATTTCATATAGAGGGAATCATGACACCGCATGTCTGGCTTCAGCATCACACATGAGATTATTCCCCTTTGTTGGGTTTAGCAGTTCATTCCTCCTCATTGCTCTAAGGATTCCGCTGTGTGAATCTACCAATTTATCTGTTCTTCCTGCTGCTAATGGCCATTTGGGCAGTTTCTAGTTTTTGACTATTACAAAGAGTCCTGCTATGAACATTCCCGTGCGTGTCTTCTGGTGAGCCCAGGGGTGCATTTCCCTTGGGTATACCCCTTGGAAGGGAATTGTTGGGTCATTGGCGACATGGCGTTCAGCTTCAGCAGATGCTGCCCGAGAATTTTCCAGAGTGGTTGAACCAGTTTACCTCCCTCCAGCAGCGTGTGGGGGTTCCAGTGCTCCACATCCTCACCTGTGTTAGTGATTTCATCCTGTCCATTGTAACCATCCTGGTGGGTTTGGAGAGTCACCATATTATGGTTTAAAGTTGCATTTTCCTGGTGACAAGTGAAGTCAGGCTCCTTAAACTATGCTCAGTTACTCTAACATTTTTTATCTGAAGTCCCGCTGTCTGTGCTTCTCCATTGATGCCAGCAGGTCCCTGCCTGGTGGATTTGACTGTTCCATGTGGCTCAACGGCTCCCCCGCATGTTTGCAAGGTGAATTCCTTTGTGTCCTCCCAACCCTTTCTCAAGTGCCACCTTCTCAGTGACGCTAACCCTAGTGATCCTGGTTAAGATTGCTATCTACCCCCCCAGCACACCTGATTCTCCTCATCCTGCTCCACTGGCCTTTCCTTTCCCCATTGTCCTCATTGACTTAACTTACTACATATTTCACTGTGCTCGTCAGTGATGACGAATGTATCGTTTACAGTCTGTAGAGTGTCAGCTCTGTGAAGGCAGCTCACTTACACATCCCAAACACTTAGAACAGGGCCTGGCCCACAGTACATAAATGCTCGGTAAGTATTTGTTGGATTAAGATTTGAAGAAAGCGCATTGTAGGTACTGGGAACAAGGAGGTTCTAAGGCCTGAGTATAGAAATAAAGCGGACATGCTGGAGGGGCAGAAAGGAGGCCCACGTGGCTGGAGCGCACAGAACGCAGTGCACCAGAAAATGAAGGTAAAGAGTAGGGGGCCTGGATCTTATTCTGGGTACAACTGAACACCCAGGCTGCTGCTCTTTCTATGTGTCTCCCTCTTCTCCCAGGAAACACAAAGATCTGTATTGCATAGCTATACATTTTTTTTTTGCATTATATCTTCACTATAGGTTGTTATTTCTTTAATTAAAAGTTTAAAAATCATGCTGAAGTACACATAGCATAAAATACACCATCTTAATCATTTTTTAAAAAATTTTTTAAATGTGTTTTTTATTTATTTCTGAGAGAGAGAGACAGCATGAGCAGGGGAGGGTCAGAGAGAGAGGGAGACACAGAATCTGAAATAAGCTCCAGGCTCTGAGCTAGCTGTCAGCACAGAGCCCAATGAGGGGCTTGAACCCACGAACCATGAGATCATGACCTGAGCCAAAGTCGGATGCTTAACCGACTGAGCCACACAGGCGCCCTTCTTAATCATTTTTAAACATTCAGCTCAGGTGCACATTTCCATTGCTGAACAACCCATCACCCCCATCCACTTCCAGAACTCTTCATCTCCCAAGGCCACAACTCCATAGCTCCCCATTTCCCCCTCCTCCCGGCCCCTGGCAGCCCCCACTCTATTTTCTGTCTCTACATATTTAATATCTAGTGTCGTTGCTATTTTTTCATTTGTGGCCTGCTCTACAGAAGATACAGTCTTTAATTTTTGCCCTTAGTATCTTTCTTTTTCTCTAGCTTCTAACTCAGCTTATGTGAAGTCTAAATATCTCAAAAACAATTTCTGCCTGTTGTTCGCAAACCAATGTTCATCTTTTTCTGTTGTTCGGCTTTGTAGAAATGTCCTGGTAAAAATTATGTCTTCTCTCAAAGCCCAGAATTTGAATTTATCATTTTATAAAAATAAATGATTTAATGATGCAATAAATTTTATCAGCTTAGGTCTTATTCAAGAGATAGTTTGGTAAAAAGTGGATATTGTATGCACAAAATGATATGGGAATTTGGCTTTTTTGGTTTCATAAAATTTTGTTTGATCGATAATATAAATGCTTTCTGATTTGCCATCTTATTGTTTATCTCAAATCACTCATCTGATCTCAGCTGAAAGCCACCAACCACCCAAGCCACCAGCACCCCCTGCCCCCTGCCAATAGGAGCTAAATAAATGTGAGAGAGGGAAGATGAATCCAAGGAATGGGTCTTCCAAGTCAGAAAGCAGCCCAAGCCTCTGGGACAGTCAACACCTGATCAGCTCTAAGTCATTCCTGGTGATTTTTAGTTCCTCCTCCATAACTTTCTGCATGTTCCCTCCAAAATAATTATGCATACTATTAATTAGGAAAAATACAATAAACTTTTAGAAAGATGACTCAGACATTGTAAGGCTGAATTAGGGACAATGCCCTAGATTTACGGTGTCAAGTCTGAACTTCGGTCTGACCATTCCTGGTCACATGTCCTTGGGCAAATCATCGAACTTCTTGGCTTCAGTATTCTCTATGGACATAAAGATAACAATTGATTATCACAGGGTAGTTGTGAGGACCAGATAGGATAAGGCAGAGACTCTGAACTCACTAGTGTCATTAAATGTTCCTAGGAGTGCCCTGAAAAGGGAATCTCTGGTCAAAGCAAAAGGTGTTCCTTAATTACAGGACTTATCAGAGCCTTTAAGATGCTATTGAGCATGGTGACTCTCCACAAGAGGGGTGTGGTATTAAGGCTTTTCCAATTTTAGCTGAGCCCAGAGAACAGGACTAACATTCCTCAGGACACACTGAAGGAAATTCTGAGCTAAGGTAGTAAAAAGACTTGTTTACTATTTTAAAAAAAACAAATTTTAGAAAACTGGAAGGTCTTTCCTCTAAGGAACAATCAATGGAAGATATCTCATGCTACTGGAGTGTGGAGAGGAGCCATTTATTCTGAAAGGACAATAATACGATCCTGCTGGTCACCTTCCTGAGAGAGGGACCATATCCCATTTGTCATCATCTTCCTGTCCTGCACTATAGCCTATAATGTTGTTGAGTTGGATGTCCAAAGCATGGGTTTCACTTCTTTGCTTAAGGCCAATGGCTGCCCACTGGCATTAGCTCACCCTCTCCATCCTGTTTTCTTCTGGATTGACTCCCACTCCCCTTTCTCTCTTGGCTCTTTAGCCCCACCCCTTTCCCCCCCTCCCCATCCACACCCACCTACTGAGACTTCACCCACTGCCCATCCTCCACCTCTGTCTCCCCAGACTTTCCAACATCGCTCACATCTCATGACCAACCCAAGCCCCATCCCTCACCTACACCTTCTCCAAGGACTGGGCCTCCTCTTCTTTCAATGACCACTGTTCTCAGAGGCTGCTCCACCTGCCCAGGTGCCTGAACAGAGTGCTCTAGGTAGCTCTGAGCTCACTGAGGTCCAGGTTCATGTGTTATACTCTTGCATGTCTGCTGCCCCCAGATTTGAGCCCAGGGATAGGTCCAACGCAGGTGACAGATGAACATTTACTAATTGCTGACAGGGACAGGAGGCTTCAGAGATGCCGTGTGGAGGAAAGACTGAATTCCAAGGCAGGACAGCCAGCCTTGACGCCCAGCTCCACCCCCACAAGTGCTACAGGTATTGAGCAAATCTCTTTAAACCTTCATTTCCTTATTCGTAAAGTTGGGTTACTACTTCCTGGCCTTCCCACCTCAAGGTTATTACAAGGGAGAGGGATGTTGAAAACCCAAAGCACTTCACAAATGTTAGCCATCGTTAAAGTTTTTCGGAGTTGACAACCCCTGAAAAATGGAGTATTAATCGTCATGTGGTTCTTTCTCTAGTGTCCAGATGCTGACAGCTGGCGCTGAGTCTCAGACAGAGGGAGCAAGAGCCTCCGCCTTGTGGAGTTCCCTGCTCCTCATGCATCATGGAATCCACCCAACCATCTGCTTCATCTCCATGTGCTCAGCTCATTTTCATTCATTTCCCAGAAGGTGTGGGGATGATGAATTACATGAGACAGCCCAGGTTTTCTGACACTGGTCCAGGGACATAGCCAGCAAAGATGGCGAGCCCAAGCCCCATCTTGCACACAGGCCAGAGACCCAAGAGAAGGGCTTGCCCAGACCTCTTTCTGTAATAAAATTTAATGGCCCAGTTTACTCAAAATGGATCATATAGTGAGGGGCTCCAAGAGGATCTGTCCTGGAGCTGAGATGATGTAAATTTTGTTTGGGAGTTGGATGATGAAGTAATTTTAATGTGAGCAATTTGTCATTTGTAGCCAAACGTGTTCATTTAAGTGAATCATAAGAAACTTCTCAAAACAGGGTGAGAATTTGGGCCAAAACTCAGAAGAAAAGATTGAGTGGAATAAATGCACAGCAGACAGCAATGTTAGAAAATGTCATCTGCTTGCAAACAAGATATGAAATAACAGGCTTCTCAGGGACAAGTAAGAAAAAAAAAAAACCCAAGGTTTTAGATGACCAAGGTTGATGTAAGAGTTGAGAAAAACAGCTATTTCAAAACTTAGGCTGCATTAATAGAAGCATGGTGAGCAGAAAAACGGAGGTGACAAAGTACCTGCAATCAGTTCTAGGTGCCTCTGACTGCAAAACCAAGTCCCAGCTTGGATGTTGCCCATGGGGGTGACGAGGGACATGAAGCATCCAGGAACCAACAGGGAAGAACCATGTTTAGCCTAGAACAGACCCACCCAAGGGGACATGATATCTGCTTGCCGGTATATCAGGGCTGTTATGGGGAGCAGTGTTAGGATTTTTTAAAATTATGCTGAAGGAGAGGCAGACTTCCACTCAACATATAGAATCTCTAATTCCCAATTGAGCTATCTGATCTGGGTGTCCCAGCTGCTGACTGCAGACTCCCCATTCACATGGTTTAATCAGAGCCCGGGGAGTGTGTGTGAGGCAGAAGTACCACAGAGGAGTCTCAGGGCACTGGTTGGACCCAATGACCTTTGATATCTCTTCCAAGTATAAGAGTTTTCACACAAAAGTTGTCTCCACCTTGATAGAAAGTAACTTACAATATTGTTGCTTAGATTGCTTTGGTTGGGAGAGAAAAAGAGCATTCCATGCATGCTTTTAATACTAAGAACAGGAAACATTATATTTAGTAAATTTTGTAAGTAATAATAATAAAGATATTTTGGCTGCATATTAAGCCAGAAGGAAAGAAAAGGAGAAAAAAGGAGAAAAGAAAGAGAAAAATTGAGAAAGAATGATGTAGATAAAAGAGAGGAAAACAAGGCAAATAAATGGAAAAAGAGAGGAAGAGGGAGGGAAAAATATATCACCAGAATATAAAGTGATATAATATTTTTATTTCTTTTTCTGCCTTCGTGTAGCACGATACATATCATGACTAGTGCAAAATGGAGATTTTCTGATTTAGATTTTACATTTATCGAAGGTATGCATGCATTTTAATAACCTTTTCAAATAATCAAGTAGTTCTACAGGCTTATTATGGAAGCAGCAGCTCCTAACTTCTCTCATACCCAAGTCCTAATTCCTTTTTTTTTATTTTTTTAATGTTTTATTTATTTCTAGAAGAGAGAGAGAGAGAGAGACAGCGTGAGCAGGGGAGGGTCAGAGAGAGAGGGAGTCACAGACTGAAACAGGCTCCAGGCTCTGAGCTGGCAGTCAGCACAGAGCCCGACGCGGGGCTCGAACCCACGAACCGCGAGATCATGACCTAAGTGAAAGTCGGACGCTTAACCAACTAAGCCACCCAGGTGCCCCCCCAAGTCCTAATTCCTATAGGCACATGGTTATGTTTTATATTTACCTCCACATTTCCAAATAACACAGTTATGCTGCTATTTCTTGATTTTTGTTCTGTTTTGTTAGATGGATTATCGATTCCCACTATAGAGAAGAGAGTTAGTTTTCTTTATGCTGTTTCTCATTTCACACACATTCCTTCCTCTATCCTCCTGGTATGGTTATATCATACTTTTCTTTATATCATCTTTCAGTTTACTGCTACGCCATTTTCATCCATTTTTTCCAGATGTAGTCAAATAGGTCAGGTATTCTAATTTATATTTTTTGTAGATGTCTCCCCTAAATGTTCTGATTTGCTTCATACTGAAACAGTTGCTCTCTACACCTAGCCCATGGCTATTATCCAGAGATTTCTTTCCTTCACCTTAATCCTGGAGCTTCTCCTTGATTCTGTCTTGGGTTGGAGTCTCTGCTTTCTTACTATTTGGCCTTTCACTTTCTTAGTTTACTTCCCTGTTTTGGTGGAGTATATTTATGGTAGGATACATTTATGGAGATACATTATTCTGAAAAATCTTTATACTTTTACCATTACTCTTGAATAATAGTTCGTCTGGGTGTAAAATTTTAAGATGAGATTACCTGCAAATTTTGAAGGCATTCTACAATTATTCTTCCAATATTATGAAGTCCAAAACTATTCCCATTGCTAACCTTTATATATAACCTCCTTCTTTTCCTCTCCAGAAGTGTTTGAAATTCTCTCTGTCCCCAGTGTTTTAAAAATTTTGCAAAGATAAGAGTTGACATGGGTCAGTTTTTATCCATTATCCTAGGCACTCACAGTGAGACCTTTCAATCCGGAGTCTCAGGTTCTTCACTTCTGGGAAACTTTATGGAATTATTCCCTTCATATTTTCCTCCCCTCCACCTTCCTGCCCCCCTTCTCTTTTTCTCAAACATTTGTTATTTAGATATTGGACTTCCTTGACAGAATCTCTCATTTTTCTAGCTTTTCTCCCCCAGCTTCCTTCTTTCTCATTTTTTTCTTGTTTTACTTTGGGGACATTCCCTTGAGTTTATATTTCAAATGTTCTTTTCCATTTTAAAAAAAAGTTCTGCCAGCACTTTTTTTTTTTTTTACTTTCCAGGAGTTTCTTATTCTGTGATAAATTTTTCATCGTATCACTTTTCCTGTCTCTTTGTTGCAATATCTTTACATATCTCCCTGAAGATACTGTTTTTAAGGATCATTTTTAAGGAATATTTTCTTTTCCCTGCAATTGTTTTTGTTTCCTGTAACATACTTATATTCTGTTTGTTTTGGTTGTTATCTTTCACATGATATACTTTTTTCTCTAAAGTCTTGGCTTTCTCTTCATATTTAAGAAGGAAGAACTAAGAGAAGCTATTTGAATGCTCTGTGGACATGGGCAGGTCAACTCAGGGTTTCACTGTGGGGTTATTTACATGGGTTGCTCTAGGGAACCCCCAATGTTTGCCTCTAATATTTTTTTCTTGTTGTTTTATCATATTCAGTCTTCTGTTTGGGGAATCTAAGACTGGCAGCCAATGTTACAGGAACTGAAGGAGGAAAGAGAGGTGGCAAGTTGGTCTCAGTATTCTGTATGTGCACTTGATCAACTTGATTTCAGTGTAACATTACCAGGCTTGATGTCCCTCAACCCAGACACTTTCCAGAGACCAGCCTACAGTTTTGTGTTTGGGTGAGGAAGAACAGTTGCCGAGGGATGTGTAGTCAGAGAGGCTAACTGGGAGTTGAAATGCTTAATCAGCATATTCTCTAATAATCGGCTCGTTTTAAGCCCCACCTGCAACCCAGTTCAAGAGGTACCTGGTGCTGTCAGTTCCTAAGACTTCGGGGGAGTTTTATGGTGTGTGCCAGTTACTACTTCTGTGTAACCAATCATCCCAAAACCTCATGGCACAAAACAAAACCAATTTTAGTAGGTTCATGGATTCCATGGAATAGGAATGTAGACAGGCCAGGCAAAGATGGCTTCTTTCTGCTACACAATGTCTGGGGCCTCAGTTAGGTGAATTCAAATTGGCTAGAAGCGACTCAAATGGCTAAAAGCTGAAACAGCTGGGGCTGGAAGATCCATTTCCAAGGTGGTTTCTTCATCTAGAACTTGGGCTGTGATGACGGGCAGAGTGGGTTCAGCTGGGACTGTCTATTGGAGCAACTATACATGGTCTCTTCCTGTGGTTTGGGTCTCTCACAGCAGGGCAGCTGGGATTTGAGAGAGAGCATCCTGAGAGCAGGTGTTCCAAGAGAACCAGGCAGAGACTGCATGACCTTTCATGAATTCACTTTAGAAGTCAGACAGCATCATTTCTGCTATACTCTATTGACTGAAGAAGTCAGAAGCCCTTCCAGATCAAAGGGAGAAGACAAAGATGTGTCAAAGCAGTTGGGGACTATGTTTTAAAACCACATTATGTTTCAAGTTAGATTATTCCTCAGCCTCTCTGCTTTTCCCATTCCCAGCTTAAGGTTCAATTTTCTTGAAACTTCCAAGCTATCATCACTAATTTTTCTGCTTTTCAGCTTCTAGAGTTTTGTTGCTGTTGTCTTCTTTCCCATGATCTTTGACTGGGATTATGCCTAAAAACAGCAGCAACAATAACAAAATACAAAAACCCTTTTATGGTTTTTTAGTGGAATTCTAAAGGCAAAGAGATAAATGTTTATATTCAATTTGCCATATTTATCCAAAAGTCTCATTTAATTTTTAGAATTCTTTGCATGTATAATTTTATACCAATCCATTGATTTTATCACCCATGATTTTTAAGCCAATTTAAAAATAACCATATCTATCATTCTACATATGGTTTGTATTTAGACCCTTTGCCATTCTTGTCACCCTTCTCCAGACAGCCTATTCTTTCTCAAAGAGCGTGTTGAAATGAACCATGTAACACTGAACTCAGGTCTGTAGGAATATAGCACCTTGAGACAGTTGCCTCTTTGCTTTGGATGCAACTTTTTGCTGTTGCAGCCTGAGACCAAATGACCTTTCTTGACTGCTATTCCACACTGTTAACCAAGTCACCCAAACCACCTTTACACATGGGCTATTAAACCAGGTTTTCCCCATCTTGTTCTTGTGCAGTTGACTCTTAAATTCTGAGAGTCTACTTTACATTTATCCCTTATTATCTTTAATCCTATTAGCTTCAGTTCATTACTCCAATCTGTTAAGATTTTTAAATTTTGATTCTGTCTACCTTGTATTAGCTAATCCTAGCTTTGTCACTGTTAATCCTAGCAATTGGTCATTTACAACTCTGATAAGCCTCCCACCTGCTACCATCAAGCCATTGACAATATACTGAAAAGGTCAGGACTAAGGCTCTGGGCGACTTCACCAGCTCTCTCTCCCTAAGATGATACTGAGTCCCTGGGCAACTGTGCTTGGTTCTTATAACCCAAACAGTTTATCTTCTTGGCATTCAACTCACATTTCTCCATCATAGCCACAGAAATGTCATGAATCTTTTTATTTTTCTACATGAATGGAAAAATTTCAAGATATAAGGTATTAATAGACTTGTGGTATGGTAAGGCCAACAGATAAGGAAAAGATCTGAAGATAACTTGTTACTCAGAATTCTCAAGGAGAAGGGGAATGCCACACCTTAGGGGGCTACATGGGAAGTACCAGGGTCAGAGAGAAGGCAGACAAAGTGAGGAAGAAATGTGGCCAAGGGACTTTCTTGTGATTTCCTTGGGAAGGGGC
Source organism: Crocuta crocuta (assembly GCF_008692635.1). Lineage (NCBI taxonomy): Eukaryota > Metazoa > Chordata > Mammalia > Carnivora > Hyaenidae > Crocuta > Crocuta crocuta. Next base: position 570,807 of record NW_027530969.1, read on the forward strand.
AAATTAAAACAGGATAATAAGGTTTAGGATTAGCTAGTTGGAATAATTTCAGCAGGATATAGGACACTGGTATCTGACCCTGGGATGACTAGAGGAGATAGAGCCCGATAAAAAGGTGGTTTGGAGTGTGGGCTCTGGACTGGTTGGTTAGCATTTGAAAAGCACACTCACTGAAAAGCAAGTTATTTACTATCTCTAGGAATTGGGGTGGAGAGGAAGTCCCTCCAAGGTCAGCAAGGCCCCAGATTTCAAAGCATCAGAATATAGAAAATAGATGATGTGATTAATACACAAATACACTATGTTAATACACAAATACAGTGGGCTGATGTTGATGCAAGGTGGGTCTCTGGACAGTCTCAGAGAAGTCCTGCCACAGTGCTCATATAGGTGTCCCAAATATTTTCTCTTTTACCTTCCTCATTCAAAAGAAGGGGAAGAAACTGTCAGAATAATGTGATCACTATTTCCACAGACTATTTCTGACTCTTCTGACTCCTCTCTGCTCATGAGCTGTGGGGGTGCTCCACTGGGAGCTGCAGCAGAGGTTCAGCTTATAGGGAGTAGCCAGCACCGAAGACTCTTTCCCTGTGTCCCTCAGCATACTCCTTGTAAAGAGTGTGTACAAGTGTGTGCCCTTCTCAAGATAGATTCATTCCTAGATCAATAGTTTCCCCCTTCCCCAATTCCTACTGAAACTTGTTATACATGGAAACCTCAAACCCAAGTTAAATGCAGTGATTCAGCATCAAACCTGGCTGGGATTAAGTGTCTGCTCCCTAAGATCTACTAGGATGAACTCTTGGCAAGGGTGAGTGAGCATTCTTGCTGCAGGTTATCTCTCCTCTTCTCTGGATTGGGTCACTTTGGCCCCTTCTCCAGCATGTGCTGGCTCTCTGCCACACTTATGCCACTGTGTCCCTGGCAGAGCAGACTATATCCACCAGGATCTTAGCACATGTAAGAACAGACTTGTGAACCTCATTGTCTTTCTCTAGAAACTCTTCCAGTCCCTTGAATGTGTAGAGGGAAGCTGCTGAGGACACAGACTAAATATGGTCAGATTTCAGCCAGAGACAGGAGCTGAGCCAGGAAAACTGCTCAGGAGCAACCCTTCCATCCCAGGATTTCCATGTGTCTACATGTCATGTCCCCAGATGAAGCCAGTGTGCCAGCAGGCACCATGTCTGTGTGAGCATAACTGACTCTCCATTTGGTCATATTCCTTGGGTTGCTGGCTACTGCCACACTAGATGGAAAAATAATCCAGCCCCTTCTCCTTCCACACCTCTTCTAAGCACCCGCATTCCCAGAAGGTGCATCTTGAATCAGAGAGTTATCAAGAGACATTCCATGGTCCCTTCCACCCTTTATGCTCTCTGACTATGAGTTTTGATTAAAGGATCCATTCTTTAGAAGTCATTCTCTTGAGTAGCAAGGTCTGTTTTTAGGTTTTCTTCTTTGAGGGGTCCTCTATCAAACCACATCCCTGACTTTGGGTACACACAGATCCCATTCCACTGCATGACTGATCTTCAGACTGTGTGACCGTGTCTACAGAGACTGCAGGCACATTGTTGAGGAGCTGATGCCCAAGCATCCAAATGCTGACATGCCAAACCCACACGCTGGCCTCTCTGAGTCCTGGCGGTTCCTTCCTGGGCCTGTTTGGCACTGACATTCCATTATTCAGTTCAGCACATTCAAGCATGCAGCCTCATATTTCCCCATAGCTTGGCACACATTCAAAGCACGGCACAGTCGTTACTACACTTCCCTTCCAGACACCATGTCCTCTAATGTCTAATCTTTTCTGGTAGAAAGGGAAAGGCCCCTCTCAGGGAGTCTGGGGACCTACCATTGGTGGGTTGTTGGAAGAATATTGATCCTTCCAGTACACAGAAATCCTCTTAAAATTATCACCGATGTGTTCTACATGGAAAGGAACTTTCGTGGGAATTCAAACATTAAAGTACTAAACGGAGACAGGAAGGTTTGCCTGGTAATCCCAGAGCTGCTCCATTGCTCAAATCCAGGGGTACTACTCATATCATATTTGCTGGGAGTTGCACTCTGTGGAGTTGCGCAGCCCTGCCATCTGCTATTCTTTCCTAATTCTTCACCCAATCTCATTGCCATTTGGGACACAATGCCCTACTCCTTTGGCAAACTTCATGTTAGTCTCTTAGAATGTGAGAACCAGAAGGGACTTAGATGTTAGTGATACACTATTTTGAGGTGAGGAGGCTGTGACCTGAAGAACAACTGGTATAGGCATAGGAGAAAGATCCCCTGCAACCAAATCTCTTGACTTCCTCTTTATCTTTGCTCCCTAAAGAGTGGTCCATAGACCAGTAGCATCAGCAGATCCAGGAACCTGTTGCAGCGGCTGTGTCTCCAGCTCCAACTCCAGCCCTGGTGAATCAGAACTTGCCTTTAAGACCTCTGGTCACTTGCATACACATGAAAGTTCACCATACCCCATGAAAAAACAGGAGACACCTCTAGATGTACACTCATTTTCAGCATAGCCCAAATACCCCCATTCTGGAAGGAAAAGGATGGATGTTGTGTGGAGGAGGAGGAGGGGCTAAGATGTGTGCATGATAGGAGTCTACTCATCTGGGGAAGCTTACCCTCCTAGGTAGACAGGATCAGCAAGGACATTCATAGAACATGCTCATGTAAGTCTGGGGAGCTCATGTCCTCTCTCATTCTCTTAATGGAGCGGGTTTTTGCTTTGATATTTGCCTGATTGAACAAGGACACAAGTTCTTGGCTCCTCGCCCTCTTGATGTCAAGAGCATGACACTCTGCCCAAGGGGAGTCCCTAGAGAAGTGAGGGGGCCTGGGATTTGAACCAGCTCAGCTCAGCTACTGTCTCTTGGAGTCATTGCTGTGTAGCTCCTGGGGAGTCATGGACCAAATATTTGTGTTCCCTAAGATTCGTATGTTGAAATGTAACCCCCAACATGATGGTGTTAGAAGGTGGGGCCTTTGGGGGGTGCCTGGGTGGCTTAGTCGGTTAAGCGTCCGACTTTTGCTTAGGTCATGATCTCGCGATTCGTGGGTTCGAGCCCCGCGTCGGGCTCTGTGCTGACTGCCAGCTCAGAGCCTGGAGCCTGTTTCAGAGTCTGTATCTCCCTCTCTCTCTGACCCTCCCTTGCTCATGCTGTCTCTCTCTCTCTCCCCCCTAGAAATAAATAAAAAATATTAAAAAAAAAAAAAGAAGAAGGTGGGGCCTTTGGAAGGTGATTAGCTAATGAGGGTGTAACTCTCACAAATGGGATTAGCACTCTTATAAAAGAGACCCCAGAGAGCCACTTTGCCCCCTTTGCCATATGAGGACATGTTGAGAAGACAGCCATCTATGAACCAGGAGGCAGGTTGTCACCAGACCCTAAATCTGCCAGTGCCTTGATCTTGGATTTCTAGTCTTCAGAGCTGTGGAATAAATTTCTGTGGTTTATAAGCCACCCAGCCTATGATATTGTTATAGCAGCCCAAATGGACTAGGACACGAGGTAACAACCTCCCTTTCCCCACTGAACCCCATAACTCTTTGGACTTCTCTTTAGGTTTGGTTTTGTTTACAGAAGTCATCTCTACATCTCCACTAGGTTGCAAGCTTTTTCGAGGAAGGATTGCTTCCAATGCAGTGTAGCTTCAATCAGACTTAGTAGATAGGTAGTGCTGACCACAAATAAGCAGAGAGGGACTGGGAAAGAAGACACATCCTGAGCATAGAGGCAGCCACCTGCTGGAAGCCAGCATTGAGGAGGCCTGGACCAGGTCTGCCCTGGGCCTCCCTCTGTTCTGGGGAGACTGGCCCATTGTTATGGAGTAAATTGTGCTCCCCCCACCCCACATTCATGTGGTGAAGCTCTAACCCCCACTGCCTCAGAATGCAACTATATATAAAGATAGTGTCTTTAAAGAGGAAATCAAGCTAAAACGAGGTTAGGGTAGCTCCTAAAGCAATCTGACTGGTGGCTTTGTATAAAGAGGAAATTTGGACACACCAATGACACCAGAGCATGTGGATAGAGGAAGATCATGTAAGGACACAGGAAGAAGGTGCCCAGCTACAAGCCAAGCAGAGAGGTCTTGCCAGAACCCAACCCTGCTGGCCCTTTGATCTTGAACTTCTAGACTCCAGAGCTAGAGAAAGTACATTTCCGGTGTTTCAGCCACACAGTCTGTGGTATTTTCTTGCAGCAGCCTCAGCAGACTAAGACTCTAGGGAACCAGATTCTGATTCACCAAAACTAAGTATCTACGCAGTTATCATTCTCCATTTCTATGAAGAACAGCAATTTCTAAGCTCCAAATGGAAAGACTTATTTTGTTACAAACAAGTAATAGAAGGAAGTAGAAATTTGTGGGCAAAATTTAAAATGTCCTCTCTACCAGAAAAGAAACTGCAATGCACCTGAATGTCTTATGGCTGTGGTCTTTATTAGCATATTTTACAACAGAGAGTATATATGCTCCCTTTCCCAGGCATAATTAGATTTCCTTTATAGCTGGAATACCTACATTCTGGATCTGATTTGATCTTTTGCTTATCAGTCCACCAGTATTTTTTTCTTTTCTTTTAATGTTTATTTTAGAGAAATAAAGAGCGTCGGGGAGGAGTAGAGAGAAAGAAAGACAGAGGATCTCAAGTAGACTCCGGGCTGACAGCAGAGAGCCCAATATAGGGCTCAAATTCAGGAACTGTGAGATCATGACCTGAGCCAAGTAAGGCACTTAACTGACTGCGCCACCCAGGTTCCTCCCACCACCAATATTTCTAAAACTCTATGCCCAGGAAAGCAGGACTTTAAACACAAAAAAAAAAAAAAAAAAAGGAAAGAGAGAGTTTTAGTGTATGCAATCTCTTAAGTGCATGCCTATATCCAAATATGTGGGCCATATTTGCATTACCAAATTATTATTGTATTTTGTGATTTTTATCTTATTGCTTTGTATGTCCCTCCTTGGTTTTTTCCTTAAATCAATAATCATATTACAATGTCAAAGAAGCTCCCCATCCCTGTTATAGGAGGTCAGTTCTTGCAACCTGGGTGGGTCCCGTATTCATGTCCCCTCCTTAACCACCTGTAGATACCAGGTGTGATTCTAAGGCCATGGGGTCACTTCTGGTTTCTTTCCTGACCTGAGATTGTAAGTTTCCCCCTTTCTCATGCCATTGTCCCCAAATGGGGGCAGACCCTGAGACTCAGAGGCTTAGCATGGACTTCCCTAGCAGGGGAAGAAAACAAAGCCCAGCCCCAAGAAGATGCCTCTCACTGAGGGAGTAGGAACCCTCACCCACACATATGGGTCAAACAGAGTACTCTTGCCTACCCACAGTGGCTGGGCCCTATAGCCAGCACCCCTCTCTTCTACCCTGTACACCCCTGCCCTGGTTATACTCTGAATCAGTCACTCCAGAGCCATAACCCACACTAGTTATTTGAAGAGAAAGAATTTAAACTAAAGGCTTGCTAACTAGGTGTAACGTTGATAAACAGGTAATGGGAAAGGAAAAAGAAGTACCCTCCCGGCCAGTTGCCAACAGTGTGTGTGGGGGTGAGGGGGTGGGAGGTGATGGGGGGTTCTTCCCTTCTCTTCATGTCTTTGAGGTAGAGTGAAAGCCTTCTCCTTCTCCTCTGCCTTGACTCAGCTCTAATTTCTGAGAAGACCTACCCAAGACCTGCCCTCTCCATCACCCACTGGAAATTGCTCTAAAATTAACCTTTGAGGATAGATTTTTAAAAATAGTTTTAAATATTTATTCATTTTCAAGAGAGAGATAGAGAGCGAGTGGGGGGAGGGGCAGAGAGAGAGGAGACAAAGAATCCAAAGCAAGCTCCAGGTTCTGAGCTGTCAGCACAGAGCCCGACATGGGGCTCAAACCCACGAGTGGTGAGATCATGACCTGAGCCAAAGTCAGACGCTTAACCTATTGAGCCACCCAGGCACCCTGAGGATAGATTTTTAACCAATTACTGCTACTTAATGACAGCTCCACCCAATCTGGGCTTGGGTAGGAATGTTTAATGTACCCTAAAGTCTTTCTAAGACACAGGCAGTTCCAGAGTTTCAACTCTTCTACTAGGCTTTTAAAAACTTTTTTTCTACAACAGGCTTTAATTTCTGAGAGAGAATCAATTGCCTTGGACTTGACTTCCAGACAGCAATCCTCAGCTTTCTTCCTACCAGCTACATATAGCCTTTTCCTACCTTCTGGCTCAAGGCAAAATCTGCCCTTTACTCTATGTGATGCCAAAAGATAAAGAACGTGTCCCTTTTCCAGCTGTAAGAACCCTCATGTTTCTTCCAGGGTGAAAAATAAATGAAAAGGACTTTTACATAGACGATGTGGCAAGATTTTAAAATAGAGATTTAAAGTGCTTTTCATCATGGATGGTATCTAGAACACAGTCTTATCCAGATTTTATGGATCATTATCAATTTTCTCTTTGTCCCTAATCAGATTAAACTGTGAGGTTAGGAGAAGGGAGTATATACTGAGTCACGACATGGTATTTAGATAGAAGAAAATAAACCCGCACAGATTCTTACTATTCTGGGTAATTCAATCAGAATGGAGAGAAATGCAAAAGAAACAAAAGAACCAAAGGTCAGTTGATAACACTGACTGCACATGATACCACATTTTCAGAGAAAGTGAGGAGACTCTTCTGCATGGTCTTGACATGGAAGTACTGATGTTTCGATGATAACATCTCATCTATCCAGCATTGCCAGGTACAGAGTGCTCCACAAACAACACATTCTCTTATGTCATTTGGCACAGAAAATTATTATTTTTTACAAACTGGATAGTGTGCTTTCTAAAATTATCATTTCCCTGCTTTCCGAAACAGAACTTACTGGCTTAATTTCACATTTTTAAAAAGTTTTTTAATGTTTATTTATTTTTGAGAGAGAGAGAGAGACAGACAGACAGAACGCGTTAGCGGGGGTTTGGGGGGGCGGAGCAGAGAGAGAAAGACACACACACACAGAATTCAAAGCAGGCTCCAGGCTCTGAGCTGTCAGCATGGAGTCTGATGCAGGACTCGAACCCACGAACCGTGAGATCATGACCTAAGCTGAAGTTGGACACTTAACTGGCTGAGCCACCCAGGGGCCCCTCAATTTAACATTTTTAACAAATCAATCACCATTTATGACTATTGTAATTATGGCAGGATACAGTCTGTGGCATTCCCCAAGGAAGAAACCTTCCCCAAGGAAGAAAAGCTACTTGAAGGCAGCATGGCCCAGCTGAATCTGTCTCGGGCTTCAGTGACATCAGCCCAGAACAGGATGGCATTGAGTAGCCTTAACACAATCATGCCAAGAAACAATCCAAGAGCAAGCTCTCCTCATATGAGACAAGTGTTGGATTCTAAATAATAATAATAATAATAATAATTGCTTTGGATTAATGTGCTTGCCCACAGATAATTTGCAAGGCCACAATTCTTGCGGTTGGAGAGGCTGAAGTTGTAGACTTAGGGTCCATTCCTCCCCGCTATAGAATCAGCAGGCTTGGAAAGAGGAGCATTTCCATTGCTTTTGGGCCAAAGCCTGAGCTCTGGAGTTTTCCACTAAAAAGTGGAAAAGGGCACAGTTCCCAAAGGAGGGTGCATGGGGCCTGAAGAGGGGCTGTTGAAGCAAGGACATGAGGACACAAGACAGAGGGAGGTCACGAGAAAGGCAGCCTCCCGGGAGCCTTAGCCTGGCAGTTTCCTCTCCTTAGTGGCAAAGGTCATGCGTCTTGCCCTCCCTCTGCTGTGCTATCTGCCCAGCCTCTCAGTAGTTCAGCTGGTCTGGAGAGGCAGAGAAGCCAAAGATAGGAAGGCATCTGCCTCCTGATCCCTGCAAAGTGAAATGGAGCTAAGGGTCAACTGCTTTCTCTCACCACCACATTGTTGAAATATCCATAATGGTGCCACCGGTGGTCACTGGCAGCTGTGGGCAAGCGACGTTCCAGGGCTAAGCAACTGGGAGGCTGACTCCTGATTCTCCCCAACCTCCTTATGGATCACCCTGCAGAAAGAAATTGAGGAATCGCTTCCGCATCCCGTTGACCTCTGTCCAGTTTTACTTCCTATTCTCCTCCCTCATTGTCAAGTGGTCAGCAGCAAAATTTGACTTTTTTTTTTTATTAAAAAGAATAAGGCATTTCTGGGGTTGTTTTTAGCCAAAGATTCTATTATTTTATTATAATTTTTTTTATGTTAGAGAGAAAGAGAGCTAGCAGGGGAGAGGGGCAGAGGGAGAGACACAGAGTCCTAAGCAGGTTCCACATGCTCAACATGGAGCCCAATGTGGGGTTTGATCCCACAACCCTGGGACCATGACCTGAACCAAGATTAAGAGTCCAACACTCAACCGACCAAACCACCCAGGTGCCCGGAGCCAAAGATTCTAAACCTAATCATGAGAAAACAGCAGACAACTCCAAATTTTATAAAAGAGCTGGCCTGTATTCCTCAAGAATGTCTGAGTCTAAAGGAACCAAAGAGATGTGACAGCTACATGGAAGACGTCATCCTGAGCTGGTGGCCTGAAAAGCATTGCTCTATAGTCTGTAACTGGGCAACTGAAGAAATCTGAATGCCGACTGTGGATAAGATAATGGTATTGTGTGGATATTGAATTTCCTGAATTTGATCATTGTACTGTGACAATGGGAGAGAATATATCTGTTTCTATGAAATACACTACAGTATTAAGGGACGTGACATATGCATCTTATTTTGAAATAGGAAAAAGTATATGCATACACGCTCACAAAGAATGATCAAGCAGATTTAGTAAAATGTCAGCAAATTGATACATGGTGTATAGGAGTTCGTTGTACTATTATTACTACAACTTTTCTGTAAGTTTGAAATTTTTCAAAGTAAAAGGTGAAATGTCAAAAAGAAAGTGAGCAGTCAAGATGAAATGTTAAAAACCTGATCCCATTAACCTACTACAGAAAAGTATAATATCCATTTTTGGTTAAAAAATAAAAATATCATAGGCATTCTCATTCTTGCTAGTAAGTAGACGGTGTTTCTGGGAAACAGCTTGAGACTTTAAACTGCTCTTAAACTCAGATCCTATAATGAAACTCTTAAAAAGTTATCCTAAAGAAAAAAAATCCAAGATAGGGACAAAGATTTCTATATAAGAATATTCTCTACAATGTTATTTACAATGGAGAAAGATAGCACCATCTAAATGTCTAACAATAAAATAATGGTAACATCGATGATAGTACATCTATAAGTTAGAATACTGTGCAGGGAAGCTCCTGGGTGGCTCTGTCAGTTAAACATCTGACTTTGTCTCAGGTCATGATCTTGCAGTCAGTGAGTTCGAGCCCTGCATCAGGATCTGTGCTTACAGCTTGGAGCCTGGAGACTACTTCATATTCTGCGTCTCTGTCTTTCTCTCTGCCCCTCCCCTGCTCATGTTCTATCTGTCTCAAAAATAAATAAACACTAAAAAAAAAAAAAAGAATACTGTGCAGGCATTTAAAGTTATGTTTTCAAAAACTATTTTCTCTGCCTGCCCCACAGTTTTCTGAGTAACATACCTTCTTTCCTGGTCTCCTCTAGAACTAATGCCTCCCCTGAACTTCAGTCTTGCTGTCTCTGATGGTAGCATCCTGCCTAATCCTAGCCAATCTCCCCTTTCCCGGGAAGATGGATCTGCTGTGACTTAGAACCTGTGATAGAGCCCATGGGCTAGACTAAGGAACATGATGAAAGACTGTCTCTCCTAATGTTAACCTCCCAAAGCAGCAGTCCTGTAGTCCTCTCGATGCTATCCTTGGTGTTTAAGTTTTTCCTTTCTTTCTGGTATCAGTTCTAATCTCCTCTCCTGGATTTATGTTAGTATCAGCCTGACGCCTCATGCCAGAGCTCAAAACTCTGCCCCAGCTTTTCCCCATTTCTTCGCTCCGCCAATATTGGTAACTTCCTGATAGATTAGCTCTCGATTACATTCTTCAGGCAGTTAAAATACAGCCCCACTGCCAGCATCAGCTCTGCCTAGCTTTCTAAGCTTTGGCTGGAGTTGACTCCATGGCTCCTGATAACAACAAGGTAATTTCATCTGGGCAAGATTAAGATTTAGCAGAGAGATATAAATCCAGCAAGATGTTAGTGAACAGCCCTTACTTGGCCAATAGGTTATTTAGAGGTGTATTGTTTACTTTCCAAATATTTGGAGATTTCCCAGATTTCTTTGTTATTGATTTCTAATTTAATTCCACTGGGATAAGAGAATAAACTTCATATGATACCAATACTTTTCAGTCTCTTGAGATTTGTTTTGTAGCTCAGCATATAGTTTATTTTGGTAAATTTTTCAATTACACTAGAAATAAATGTGTACTCTGATGCTGTTGAGTGGACTGTTCTATAAATACCAATTTATAAAGTTGGTTGGTATGTTTTTCAAGTCTTTTATATCTTTCCTGAGAAAGAGTATTTTATGTAGATCAAAACTTTCATTTGGTACCATTATCCTAAATGAAGGACTTTCTTTAACATTTGTTATAGTATTGGTCTTCTGGTAATGAATTCTGTCAGCTTTTGAATGTCTCAAAAAATCTATTATCACCTCACTTTTGAAAAATGTTTTTCTCTGAGTACAGAATTCTAAGTTAACAGTTTTGTTTTATTTTGTTCAATTCTTTAAAGAGATTACTTCATTGTTTTCTGGGTTGCATTGTTTGCCATGAAAAGTCTGCTGTCATCCTTATCTTTAATCCCCTGTATGTAGTATCTCTCCCTCTGCCTGGTTTTAAAATCTTCTCTTCATCTCTGGTTTTCAGCAGTTTGATTATGACGTGTCTTGGTGTGATTTTCCTATGTTTCTTGTGCTAGGTATTCACTGAGCATCTTGGATCTCTAGGTTTATAGTTTTTATCAGGTTTGAAAAATTCTCAGTCATGATGTGTTCAGATATTTTTTTATTGTCTCTATATCTCTCTTAGTCTTCTGTGATTCCAGTAACAAATGTTTTAGGCTGCTTAATGATGTCCCATAGTTCATGGGGTGCCTGGGTGGCATAGTCGATTAGGCATCTGATTCTTGATCTCGGTTCAGGTCATGATCTCACAGTTTGTGAGTTTAAGCCCCAGATCAGGTTCTGCACTGATGGCATGAAGCCTGCTTGAGATTCTGTCTCTCATTCTCTCTGCCCCTTCCCTGCTTGTGTGCTCGCTCTCTCACTATTTCTCTCTCCTTCCCTCTCTCAAAATAAATAAGCTTTAAAAATTTTAGAAAATGATGTCCTATATCTCATTGATAGACTCTTCATTTTTTAAAGAACTTTATTCTTCTCTGGTTCATTTTGGCTATTTTCTATGGCTCTATCTTCTGGGTCACTAATCTTTTATTTTTTCAGTTATATTGAAGTATAAGGGGCAAATTAAATTATAAGATAATTGAAGTGTACAGCATGATGTTTTGATATGATTTCATCCATGCATACATTGTGAAAGAATTTTCCCCCATCAAGTTAATTAATTAATAAATCAATTACCTCACATATTTACCTTTTTTATTTTATTTTTTAAAATTTTTTAATGTTTTATTTATTTCTGAGAGAGAGAGAGAGAGACAGTGGGAGCAGAGGAGGGTCAGAGAGAGAAGGAGATACAGAATAGGAAACAGGCTCCAGGCTCTGAGCTAGCCATCAGCACAGAGCCCGACACAGGGCTCGAACCCACGAACTGTGAGATCATGACCTGAGCCTAAGTCAGACGTTTAACCGACTGAGCCACCCAGGTGCCCCCATATTTACCTTTTTTAAACTAATATTTTCTTTTACAGTATCTATTCTGTTGTTAATCCCATCTTAACATTAAATTTTTAATCTCTAGAAGTTCTCTTTCAGCTCTTTTTTATTTCTTCTATTTCTCTCATTATGTTAATGCTTTATCCTATCCTCGTGAGCATTCAGAGCAAATTTATAATAGGCATTTTAATATCCCTGTCTACTAATTCTATTCCCTATGTCATTTCTGGGTCTCTTCTATTGATTTTTATCTTTATTAATGGTCATATTTCCCTGTTTTTTTGCACTACTGATAATTTTTGTCTTGATGCTATACACTGTGAACATTCCATTTTTCTGTGCTGGAATTTTTTTTTTCTTTAGACATTTTTGTCTTTTGTTCTATGATGCAGTTAATTGTGAAGAGTTTAATTCCTCTGGGGCTTGTTTTTAATCTCTTTTAGGTGAGTTCACAACAGCCTTTGGTCTAGTGCTATCTTGGACCCACTACTAAGTCAATATTCTTCCGAAGACTCTACTTGACGCCCATGTGTAAGAAGGTCTTTCCACTTCAGCTACTCCTAGCTTGACGTATGACCTGGCGATTTTTCTGCCTGCTCCTTTCTGGTGGTTGTTTCTTGGTAGTTGCATGTGCTAATCTGTATTCAGTAAAAGATTCAAGAGAGTTTTGCTTCATATATCTGGAGCTTTCTGTCTGTATAGTTCTCGTCCCCACAGTAATCTACCCTATGAATTCTAACTACTTTGGACTCCCCAAACTCTGAACTCTGTCTCTTCAAATCAGGGAGACCTCCAGGCTTGGTTTGCGCTCCCCATCCTTGTACAATGGCCTATAAACTCTACGTAGGCAGTAGGAAGGGGGAAATTATAGGGCTTACCTTGTTTGTCTCCTTTCTTCCAGGGATCATTGTCCTGTACTATCTTCCTATACCTGAAAACTGCTGTTTCATAAATTTTGTTTGTTTTTTTAGTAGCTTAACACCAGAGGGTAACACCGTCATGGCTGGAAGCAGAAGTCCTCCACATCCCTCACTTGAAAAATAAAAAGTGAAACATTGTAAACCACAATCAAACTGTGTGTTTAGAAGTTTAAAATGACAAGGGCTTGAGATCCACCTACATGGATGAGGGTACTTTTTTATCTCATTTAGGCAAGAAAACATTAAAATAACAATGAAAGGATTTAAAATCCTAGAATTTCAAAGCAGCAAAAGACTGTTTCAATCACCCAGTTCACTTCCTTCATTTGGTATATAAGGAAATGAAATCTTAGAGATGTTAAGAACTGTCAAAAGTCATATTAGTGTTGGGCAGAGGTGGGAGTGTGACCTGAGTTTCCCAAAAAACAACCACTAAATCGTGCTGCCTCTATTCTGCCCCCAAATAACCATTTATCAAGTGCTGTTAAATACCATGTGTCAACACTTTGTAAGCATTATTTCAAATATCCTGACAACTCTAGTAGTGTCAAGGTAGGTATTACTATTATTGCCATTTTACAGACAAGTAACCTGAAGCTCAAACAGTTTAAATAATTTGTCTAGTAGTTCTCAAAGTGTGGTCCTTGAAACACTCCTGGTGATCTCCTAGGTCCAACTATTTTTATGATAATATTAAGATGCTATTTGTCTTTTTTTTTTTTTTTTTAGCCACGTTGACACTGGCACTAAAGATTTAAAAATAAAGGTGGGTAGGGGTGCCTGGGTGGCTCAGTCATTTAAGCATCTGACTTCGGCTTAGGTCATGATCCTGAGGTTCATGAGTTTGAGCTCCGCATCAGGCTCTGTGCTGATAGCTCAGAGCCTGGAGCCTGTTTCGGATTCTGTGTCTCCCTGTCTCTCTGCCCTTCCCCTGCTCACATTCTGTCTCTCTCAATAATAAATAAACATTAAAAATAAAATAAAATTAATTAATTAAAAAAAACAAAGGTGGGTAAAACCACTTGCACCTTAACATGAACCAAGGCAGTGGCACCAAACTATCCAATAACTATTGTATTTTTCAGTCTGTACTTTCAGTTAAAAAGAAAGCAAGTTTCACTTAAGAATGCTCGGAATGAAACAGTAAAATTATTAGTTCCATTAATAATTGATCCTTAAGTAGATGCTATTTTGTCATTTTGTGTGACCAAAAGGGGAGCACACTTAAGGCACTTCTACTACCTCAAGGAAAAAACACTTGAATGGTTGAGTTGTAAGCTGAACTTGACTTTTTCCCCATATACACTCTTTTTACTTGAAATAATAATGGACAAACTATGGTTAATCATACTTGGTTATGTGGTAGGCATTTTCTTGAAAATAAAGAAAATGAACCTATCACTTCACAGAAAGCAACTGACAATATTTGTTGCAATCATAAGATAAACTTTTAGGGAAAAAAATAGAATTTTATAAAACTTATATCCTCTTCCCTGAACTTGACAAGTTTTTTTTTTAAATGTTCATTTATTTTTGAGAGAGAGGGAGAGAGACTGAGCATGAGCAAGGGAAGGGCAGAAAGAGAGGGAGACACAGAATGCGAAGCAGGCTCCAGGCTCTGAGCTGTCACCACAGAGCCCTACACATGGCTTGAACTCACAAACCATGAGATCATGACCTGAGCTGGTCATATGGTTAACCAACTGAGCCACCCAGGTGCCCCAAACTTGACAGCTTTTTGAAGAATACTTCAAGACTTTCTTAATTAACAAATATTTTTTTAGTATATTATATAGTGAAATGTGTGAACATTTGGAAGATCTGCTTCATTCAATGAACAAATATTTTCAAAATGACCAATTTCTCAAAATCATCCATTAGTAAAAGATACATTCAAATTGTGAGATAGAAACGTATTTTAATGTAACAGAATATTAAAAAGTTCAAAAAAAACCAATATGGTTTCAGATTCTACACTGTGATTAACCTTTTAAAAAATTTTTTTTAAGTTTTATTAGTTTCATTTTTGAGAGAGAGACAGAGACAGAGACAGAGCCTGAGTGGGGGAGGAGCAGAGAGAGAGGGAGACACAGAATCTGAAGCAGGCTGCAGGCTCCGAGCAGCTAGCACGGAGCCCAACGCAGGGCTTGAATTCACGGACCGTGAGATCATGACCTGAGCTGAAGTCAGACGCTCAACTGTGACTAACCTTTAAGAAACTCTTTTGTCAAGATTATTGTATCAAAGAAGACTACACAAAAATTATCTGAAAAGGCTATTAAAATACTCTTCCAGGGGCACGTGAGTGGCTCAGTCAGTTAAGTGACTGACTCTTGATTTCAGCTCAGGTCATGATCTCACAGATTGTAAGTTTGAGTTCCATGTCAGGCTTTGTACTGACAGCAAAGAGCCTACTTGGGATTCTTTCTCTCCTTCTTTCTCTGCTGCTCCCTCCATTTGTGCTCACTCTCTCCATAAATAAGTAAACTTTAATAAGTAAATAAATAAATATATATATTCTTCCATATTTCAACTCTATATGATGTGAATCTATATTTTCTTCATATACATCAACCAAAAACATGTGACAGAAGCAGAAATAGATAAAAGAATCCAGCTGTCTTTTATTAAGCCAGAGAATAAAGAGATTTGCAAAAGTGTAAATAATGTCATTCTTCTCACTAAATTTTTTTTTCAAAAAAATGCTTTTGGGGGCACCCCGGTGGCTCAGTTGGGTAAGTGTCTGACTCTTGATTTCAAGCTCGGGTTATGATCCCGTGGTTTGTGAGTCTGAGCCCTACATTGGGCCCTGCGCTGACAGTGTGGAGCCTGCTTGGGAATCTCTCTTTCTTTCTCTGCTCCTCCCTCACTCACAGTGTCTCTCTCTCTCAAAATAAATAAATGTAAAAATATGTTTTTGTATTAATATGTATTAAGTTTATTTTAAATGAATTAGTAAATAATTGTTTCCAGGTGTTCTCTGTTTTAGTTTTGAATACAGTAAATAACAAAAGCTATAACCCACACAAACAAAAGCTCTTTAGAATTCTCAGTACATTTTAAGAGTGTGTAGGGACCTGAGATCAAAATGTTTGAAGAGTGCTGATCTTAAATAACACGCCTGGGAAGAAGTAAGCCAGGTCTCTTATCTGTCTGTTCTCAAGCCCATGTTGTTTCCATGGACCAATGTTCCTTCCTTACCCAAGAGAGTCATCAATATTAAAATAGGAAATAGAATTAGGTCCCTAAAGCTTTATTTTGCAATGTTTTTTTTTCCATAATGTTTAAGTTGTTCAGTGTTTTGATATTGTCCCTTGTGGAAGCATGAGCTTCCTGTCCCTAAAACTTTAGAACTCCGTTAGGAATTCAAGAGGATTCTTTTTGGCTACAGAATAAAAAGGAAGTGGTGTTACTCAGCTGTCAGCTTATGCCAGAAGTAACAGTATTTTGGGTTTTACATTGTACATAAAGTCCAAGCAGTTGGGAGATATTCTTTATTAGATTTTTCAAAACAGAAGTAACTCTGGTTGTTTGGCCCCAGGCTTGTTTCTCATCTACTTGGTGCTAAGCCTAAGCATTAGTTTTATGCTTTGGGGGGAACACCTTTGCTTGGGGACATCTTCAGAAGGAAATCCTGCATGCCTCTCCGTAGTACTGCGTTCTCAGCCACCTCCCTCAGGCCTCTGTGTAGCTTCTCCATCTCCTTGTATTCACTTTTCACATCTATACAAGAGCAGAAAGCACGCGTCAGGAACCAGTGTCCCAGAAACGTCCCCAGAACACAGATCTTCTGAGGATCTTGCTATGACCTACGTCCCTTGTCCCAGAATGCGACATCTAGAATGGAACGTAGAGATCAGGTTTATTTTATAAAAAAAAAAAAAAAAACAAAAAAAAAACCTGATCAGACCGGGCAAGCTGACTCTTAAGGTTTATCTCAGCAGAGTGGTCACCCTTCAAAAGAAACACAAACCTACCCATAAAAAAATCTAGGAAATCACTGGGCCTTCACAAGAGCTCAGGGGAAGGAGATACCAAGTCTACCACATAACAAACCTCTCCCTCAGTCCTCTCCAGGCTTCTCTCTCCTTCCTCTGCTCCCCCTGCTCCCAGCAGTTATCATTCTAAGTGAATTTGCTGTTTTGACATCTTGTCTTGGCTCACGATCTGCAATCATATATCTTTATAATGGCTAATTTTATGTGTCAACTTCTCTGAGCTATGGTGCCCAGATATTTGGCCAAACACTATTCTGGATATTTCTGGGAGCATATTTTTGGATGAGATTTACATTTAAATCATTAGACCTTGAGAAAAGCAGACTGTCTTTTACAATGTGGGTGGGCCTCATCTAATTAGTTGAAGGCCTGGCTAGATCAAAATATTGGTCTCCCCCAGGCAAAAGGGAATTCTCCATTTTACTAGTTTAATATACATTCTCACACAGCCGTTTACCAACCAAGTGATAATTAGAGCAGGGACTGTCTTAGACCTCTGTCCTCTGGCACAGTACTCCCTACATAGTATGTATTTTGCTGTTGATGGGAAGAAAGGGAAATGATCTTAAATTATGGCAGGAGCAATTTACATCAAACACAGGGGAACATTTTTCTTGTGTGGGAGACCTAGATAGTTGGAAGACCTTTGGTGAGCAGGAGTTCTNGCTCAAGTCTACCACATAACAAACCTCTCCCTCAGTCCTCTCCAGGCTTCTCTCTCCTTCCTCTGCTCCCCCTGCTCCCAGCAGTTATCATTCTAAGTGAATTTGCTGTTTTGACATCTTGTCTTGGCTCACGATCTGCAATCATATATCTTTATAATGGCTAATTTTATGTGTCAACTTCTCTGAGCTATGGTGCCCAGATATTTGGCCAAACACTATTCTGGATATTTCTGGGAGCATATTTTTGGATGAGATTTACATTTAAATCATTAGACCTTGAGAAAAGCAGACTGTCTTTTACAATGTGGGTGGGCCTCATCTAATTAGTTGAAGGCCTGGCTAGATCAAAATATTGGTCTCCCCCAGGCAAAAGGGAATTCTCCATTTTACTAGTTTAATATACATTCTCACACAGCCGTTTACCAACCAAGTGATAATTAGAGCAGGGACTGTCTTAGACCTCTGTCCTCTGGCACAGTACTCCCTACATAGTATGTATTTTGCTGTTGATGGGAAGAAAGGGAAATGATCTTAAATTATGGCAGGAGCAATTTACATCAAACACAGGGGAACATTTTTCTTGTGTGGGAGACCTAGATAGTTGGAAGACCTTTGGTGAGCAGGAGTTCTTTAAAGAAGACACAGCTGGATGACTATAATCTTAAGATAGGCTCCTGTGAAGTCCAGACAGAAGGCCATGAGAGAGTTCAATAAAGTACAGTGAGAGGGTGTTGTATCACCTTCCTACAAGACCATTAGGAACAGGTTAGATGTCTGCCTAACCAACCAGAGATGGGAATAATAATTTCTGCAGCAAGAGATCCAGGTAGGACAGATGCTTAGAAGCAGCAACCGTGGCTTTTACTTTGGAAATAGCTCTGGCCACTTTCGCCATGACATATTCAATGATACACAGCAATGGCATCAGATCTATTTTCTCCCAGCAGGCAATTGTGCCCAGAGTCTAACATTTAAAAGGTACGAAACATACAGAGTGCAAAATAAGTCTCCCGTTTTCCGTGTCCTCCAGGCTCCCCGTTCCTCTCCTCAGAGACAACCAGTGTGGCCAGTTTCTTGAGTATCCCATGGAAGTTTGTATGCATACACATACGTGCTTCCTTTTCTTCTCTAGCAGATGGCAACATATTCCACACAGTCTTTCACTTTGCTTTTTTTCACTTTATATATTTTGGAGATTGTTTCATGCCACCAACTCTGTGTAAAAAGCCACTGTAGTCTTTGTAACAATTGCACGGTCCTCTACTAGTTGTGTACCTAAGTTAAGTTAACCAATGCTCTGCTGATGGATATTGGGGTTTGCCAATATCAGCAATGCTGCCCCAAACAACCCCATCCCTGTGCCATTCTGCTCATGTACGAGGATACCATAGGCTAGATGTAGGTCCCTAGAAGTAGGACTGTTGGGTCAAAGGATATGTGCATTTTTAATTTTGCTAGAAATTTCCCAATTGCTTTTTGCACCAGTTACACCATTTACCCATGGCATGGAATAGAGATGGTTGCTGGCAGATGCTGTTGCATCCTCAGGCTCCTGGTTCATGAAGAGAAACCTTTCTCCACCACCAGCAGAATATGAGGCTTTTCATGACAAAGCAATGGGTTTATGGAGACTGCAGAGCAGAGGTATCGATTTGAATTTGCCACTTTCCAGCTATGGATCCTTGGGCATGTTATCTAACCTGAGTCTCTGTTTCTACATGTGCAAAATGGAGCAATAGCATCTCGCTCTGAGGGCCAACATGAGAATTCTATGGGATGCTGCACACAAAGCCTGATAATCATGCATAGTCTTGGGCGGGTGCTCAGCAAAGGGTAGGGTAGTTGTTGTTGTCATCATCATCGTCGTCATCGTCATCTCTATCCCATGTCCTGGAAATTCTTCCTAACTTTATTTCTTTAAATCCAGCAAAGATCAGCCACAGCTAGGGGTGCCTGCAAGGTCATCGCTTATGTGAAAGTTATGTATTTACCTGCAAGCTCCTTGTAGAGACCATCGCCCTGGGATGAAGCAAGGGTCAGCATGGTGGCGATACTGCCCTTCACCTTCTCCGTCATTCCATTCTATACAACAAAGCATGGTCATTCTGTCAGGAAGCCACACTCCAAGGGAAAAGTTATCTTACGAAAGGGACCCCACCCAATCCCCCAAACAAATTGTGCAGACTGGGGTTGCCAAAATCAAAGTCAGTTCCAAGGGTGGGCCACTTTAGAGCACAGCAAATGGCTCCAGAGTCATCAGAGAACCATTTATGTGGGGTCCTACTTGTGTTAGCATCTCCTTTCCTGCCTATCAAGGGTCGTATGTGATTGGACCTCTCTGGTGCTGACCAACTAAGTCAAGAGCTAAGGAGGCTTCATGCAGGGGGCAGGGGCAGCAGTGGGGAGGAAACAGTAATCATAGAGATGGCAAAAGAGAAAAAGGTGCTGGTCACTAGCCATGATCCTATCGTGCATTTATTCACTGGAAAGATGTTTACTGAGTACCTGCTTTGTGCAGCACATCATACTTGACATTCCTGATTCTTCATCCCAACTGCCTGAGAAATTTCTTCTTTCTTATCTCAGACCTTTTGTGAATGCAAACCATTTTCCCTCTTCTAACCATCTCTTGTGTACCTCTGATAAACACCTGGCTCTTCTGTCAGACACAGTACTTTGAGCCTGGATCTCCTGACTCTAGCTTTTTTTCTTCAACACACCAGGTCAAGCACCGTAAGCTCTAGTCCCAGCTCTAGCTGTGAGCCCTGAGCTAGTAACACAGGCCCTTTGGGGTTCAGCCTCTTCGTACATAAGATCAGGGAATGGGGTCACTCTGTGTCCTTGCCCACTTTGAACTTCCTACATTTCTGTCATTTAAGATGCATTTGTATTAATCAACATACTAAATCATTTATTTTTAGTGGAATTGTTTTGGGAGGCATAAGAACTAATTTCTTTTTTAAAGTTTATTTTTTTTATTTTTGAGAGAGAGAGAGAGGGCATGAGCAGGGGAGGAGCAGAGAGAGACGGAGAGAGAGAATCCCAGCAGTCTCTGTGCTGTCAAAGCAGAGTCCAATGTAGGACTCGAACTTACAAACCATGAGATCATGACCTGAGCCAAAACCAAGATTCGTACGCCTACCTGACTGATCCACCCAGGTGCCCGAGGGCCAATTTCTGTATACCCAATGGGGACCAGATGCCGTAGAGTTTGGCCAATTTTCTGCAAGTATTTGTAGACTATCATAACATAGTAAATAACAGGAAGTAAACTGCTACTGGCAAACGAGACACCTCTTAGCCTATCCTGAGAGAAATTATATGTTTTGTATTGTAAAGAAAGGTATTTTCCAAAACTGCAGTGGGGCAGGGGTAGGGGCTCTGGTGGGGGACACAAGATTGAGAAGTAAGTTGCAGACATTTCAGGAAGTAGGTTGGTTCAGAGGTGAATGAAAATAACAACTAGCCAGCTTCCTTAGTTGCTTAGGAGAGGGTCAGCTAGGTCTGGACTCAGGCAGAAGAATTTGGAAATGCACATGGCCACGGAGAGGCCAACAGTGCCTTGGGCTAAAACAAAGAGTTTTTATTACTTGGGAGGGGGTGGCAAGCAAAGAGACCCAGAGCTGAGACAAGGTGGCCCAAGTGTACTTGACAGAGCATTAGGCTCAAGGAAACTCTCAGGAACTGTTTTCTGAGATAGAATCAAACCTAAATCTATGCTAGGTGTCAAAGTTGGCTGACCTGTAATAGTTTATCGGCATTTATTTATTGATGTTTCATGTAGACTAGACATTTCCCTCATTTCAAAAAATCCGTCTGGAGATTATGCTATTGTCGGAGATGCTGGAGCCAGCTTACCTATCCCCAAACCTACTGCTGCAACTTAGTGTCTGTGTGGCCTGTTGCTATACTTTTCTCTCTCTACCTCAGTTTTCTTATGTGTAAAATGAGAACAATAATAGTCCCTACCTCACAGGCTTGCTGGGGGTTAAATGAGTTAATGTATATCAAGAGCTCAAGGACCCCCACTGTTCCACTGATCACCTAGTAAAGAGGAAAGAGCCAGAGGTGGGGGGTGGGGGGGGGAGGGGTGGAGGGGCTGCTGCACTTCTGAAGTCATAGCCCCAGAGAGACCCTGACACCAGCATGCTTTGGTGGTGAAGGGGGGATGCCAAGTGCCAACTGGTCTCCTCTCCAGGCATCACAGCATTGGTTGGGGGTCACTTTATAGAAGGTATCAGCTCTTTTTGGACCCGAACAACTAAGACCTCTTTCATCTCTGTACCTGCTTCTTTCGCTCCCCCTAGGAAGCCTCTTTGGGGCTGGAATTCAGACTGTGGGTGTAGAATACCTTCAGTTGTTGAAATTGGTGCTGCATCCTTTCTTGGGCCCTTTCAAACATGCCCTCGGCCACCTGCTGGTCCACCCCTCTTCTGATGACGTCTTTCATTCTCTCACATGCTTTTTTGCCAGCAATCTGAGCTGCCTCTGGCAAAAATGACAGCCACAGTCACACCACAGCAAGGACTTGCAGAGAAATCTTTAGCATCAGGAAGAAAGACAAGCGAACAAACGAAAACTGTATAAGCACACATATATGTATGGATAAACAGACACATACATACATACAAACATACACACATGTGTATTCATATATGCGGCACCATTTTCCACACAGTGGAAATTGTTTAATCATAATATGATACAAAAAAATCAGCACTCTAAAAATTTAGATAACTGTCATTCGGAAAATCTAATGAATGAATTAAGCAGAAGTTTGCAAAATTCCAATGCACTGCCCCCCACCAGAGAAAACAATGGGACCGCCAAAACAAGAAGGAGCTGGAGAGTGTGTTTAAAAATATTTAAAGGGAATGAGAATGGGAATGGGATAATGGATTCTACAGTTTAACTAGGTGAGATGCAGCAAGGAGAGGAGAAGCAGGGGGAGTAGATAAAGAAAGGGTGCACAGAAAGCATTGGAAACACACAGAGAAAATTGATTCGTGGGTCACCTGTCTCCTCACCCTTAAAGTTATTTGGTTTTCAAAGTGTGGAGTAAGAGTGTGAGAGGGACTTAGGACACAGGAAGATGAATATTTTGAAGGGAAAGCAGAAGAAAAGGATGCAGAAGGAGCTGACAGAAAGACCCCAGAGGAAATGGGTGTGTCGCCCTCCAAAGCACCCACCTTCATAACAGGGCTTCAGGTCGTTCTGAACAGAGGTGGTGAGAGACTCATAGATCCTCCTCTTCTTTCTGAGGATGTAACCCTCCAGGCCTCCCAGGATGGCACTTATCTGAGAATCCACATTCACAAAAGGCCATTTGTGACAATTCCTTCAATAGGAGTGGGTCAGGTGTTCCTGTGTGTGGACACCTTTTCCCTCTGCCTTATCTCATGCTTGGCTGTTCACACATCGTTTCCCCAACTAGGCTGTGAGCTTCTCATAGGCAGGAACTCTGTCTTAGCATCTTTATAACCCAAAGTGCTTCCCATAGTGCCTGGCACTTACAAATGACTCAAATATTTGCTGAGTTGAACTCAGGCATGTGCAAGGTGGTAGAAGAGGCCCTCCTTGGGGGAGGGTGTGAGACCAGGATAGTACTGAGTCTAGTTCCTGTGAGGAATAAATTTCTGTTGTTTTTAACCTATCTAGTTTATGACATTTTGTTTTAGAAGCCTGAACAGACTAAGATAGCCTCAAGGAATATGGGCCAGAGACAAGAGTCTTGAGTACTCCAAACTAACAAGTGATCTGCAAAAAATGACCCTTCTTGAGGCTTCACTATTGTGAATAATACTACATAATATTGTCAAAAATGATGGAAGGTCAGTTACAAGTGGATATTACAAGTGGATTCAAATGTTTGTACATCTAAGGATTCTTTGAATATTCTTCCTGGGGACTGAGTCTCATTTCCAACCTTGGCTCTTACTGCCAGTTGCTTCCCGGTGGCACAGAGCTGGCCAGGTGTCCTACTTCCCCATGGCAGTCTCAAGGCTGCCCCTCACCCCTATCCTACTGTGCGTCATGTCTCACAGCACCTGCTACGAGATGTACCCAGGCTTCAGCATTCCAGGGAACAAGGGGGAGACACACTTAACACCCCCGAAATCCTGCTGGTAAGAAAGCCACTGCCCAACCTCACTACCCTCTTCATTTTACAAGGATCTTACCTCCTGGATCAGAAAACTTTTTTTGTAACTATCGTATTTCCAGCCACTTCTTACTCCAATTTCCATCATTTTCTCCTGTAGAGAATGCTTAAAAGCTTCTACATGGGGCAGCAAAGCTGACCCAGTGGGCTTTCCAGCTCTACAGAAGAAACAATATAAAATGTTAAAAGGCAACAGTGGCTACCATGGGGCTAAAACAAAGAGGAAACTAGCTGGTATCCTCTTATTCACTTTAAGACAGAGTGATGAGAACAAACAGGTATCGAATTCCTATCAGTGCCAGACACTGGGCTGTGCTAGTTCCAGAACCTAAAAACCTGTGAAACCCATTTTACAGACAAGAAAACTGAGGTTCAGAGAAGAATGCTGATGTGTTGACAGCTACACGGCTAGTAAGTCACAGAACCAGGCTACTTTGGACACTGATCTGGGTAGCCTCAAAGGTCAGGCTTCCCACTGCCAAGGTATTTCCATTTGAAAGTATGGGACTTGAACTACATTTTTAAAAAATGTTTATTTATTTTGAGAGAGAGAGAAAGAATGAGAAGGGCAGAGGCAGAGAGAGAGAGGGAGAGAGAGAATCTGAAGCAGGCTCTGTGCTCTCATTGCAGAGTTGACATGGGGCTCAAACTCATCAACCCAAGAGATCATGACCTGAGCCGAAATCAAGAGTTGGATCTTCAACCCACTGAGCCACCCAGGCACTCCTGAACTACATGTTAAGATGGATAACATTTAGGGAAGTGAGAAGAAGGAGGGGTTATTCTGCATGGGGACAACACAGGAACAAAATTTCAGAACATCCCAGGAAGAAGAAGAGAAGAGGGCCTAGACTTGAAATCCTAGCCCTCTCTGTATGAGCTGACTGACCTTGAGAAAGCTGTCTGGAGCCCTCGGAATCTCAGCCTGTCCACTTGTAAATAGACAGAAAGCCCTTCACAGGGTCATTGAGAGGATCTGATAAGATCATGCATGCACAGTGCTTAGCACAGTTCCTGGTACATCTCACTTGCTCTTTGCTACCCACCAGGCTGGCTGAAGCACGGGGCTGGTACTGAGCAACAGGACTGGGAGAGAGTGGAAAGGCCAGTTCGAGGCAGGTGGAATGTCTTGAATGTCATTCTAAGGAATTTGGAGTTTATCCTATAGACTTGTAAACGGGGATAGGGTAGATGGAATGGCACAATCCCAAAGGAGTCAAAGGAAGGTGGGGGCAGAGAAGAGGAACACTGAGTAAGAACCAAGCAGAGGTAGAATGGTTCAAGCAGCAGCAGGCGGTGAAATGCCAGCAGCCAAGGAGGGAGACTGGGGGCAGGTTCTCGCACTAAGGGATTGGGAAATTCTGTTTCTGTTGGTGGAGAAAAGGATGAGAGGTCAAGGAAGGAGGGAAGGAGGAGGCACTGTGAAGCTCAGACAGCTAGTGAGTGAGCATGCGGTATGTCAGAAACAAACACAGGGCCATCAGTCAGCCACTTTGCCTGTTTGCATTCGGAGAAATTTACAAAGGCCGTGTGTTTGCTTCACTCCACACTCTCCAACCAAAATAATCTGTCCTGGGCTCAGATCCATAAGAAAATGTATCCCTTGCTGCATATATGAAATGTTTGAAAAATAATGGGAATCATAATATTAGTCTGAAAGTAACATCTCCATCTGTATTCCAGGTCACCACGAGAACTTATGTAAACCAAACCAAGAAGGCTTTTATGTTTTGCCAGAGACTAAGCATTCCTCTTCAAGTTGAAAGCTACTCTTTATGCTTTCAGATCCAAAGTACAAATTCTTATAAAGAGGAGATACCAGCGCAATGCTCTTCAGATGTTTGTTCATGAAGGAGCAAGAGAAAGGATCTTTTACCTAAAAATGCCTCCAAAAACAGGATCGATCTGGTCATAGATGGGCTGAGTGATGGCTTCATTCAGATCTATTCTTGTGAGAGTCCTCGAGGCATAGATGCCATTTTTCAGGCAAACAGCTTTCAGCGTCTGGTGAAAGCCCTGGTTTCCTCTACTCCTCTAGGTAATTAAACAATAAGTCAATAGCTTTAGTAAACATGAACTACAATGTCAAAGGATCAGAATTGTACTGCCTTTGGCCGAAGCCTATGACCAAGAATCACAGGGAAGAGAAGGGACACAATGGTCTTTCAACATATTCTTGAGTTAGAGGGCACAGTGGTCATGTCCAAGATGGTGGCTGCCCTGGCTTCCAGAGCATCTTGTGCTCCCTTGATCACAATCCTCTCTATATGGTTTATATTTATCTGTTTGCCCATTGGGCTTCTCTACCAGAATGGCTGCTCATTGTGGGCAAGAACAGTGACTTATCCATCTTGATGTTCTTACCATCTGGCAACAGCATAAGTAAGTAGTGCTTAAAGGAGCAATTATTAAGTGAAAATGTGCTGTGACCCGACTAGGAGTATATGTTTCAGACCTTCCAAGCAGAGCCCAAGTTTCTAACTACTTTTTGTTAAATGTCTAATAAAATGTAATTTGATTTGTACATCTTTGTAATATTTTTTCCCAGAGAAATAAATTCATAAGTCAGAGGCAAAAAAAATATGACAAAGCTAGAGCCACAAGAGACATTGATAAATCTTAGCCAGATGGTGATTCTTAGTAAAGAAAATAAAAATATATTTGCACTGACCAAAATTTTATTAGAGGCCCTTGTGATCAATCAATGATATATGCTCTAAGGAAATCTGTTTCAAGTGCATGACCATGTAGCATAATATAATTGGCATCATTTAGGTTATTTTACTATGTTACATAATGATATGATGTTAGCATATTATGTTTGCCCAAATTTCTGATCACAGAGGAAAGGGGCCTATCTGAGACACCTGAGATATGTCTGTAATCACAGAGAAAAATGCCATTTATGAACTGGTGACACAGGGCGCAGTTCATGGGATGACGTCCTAGCGAAGGTCTAAAGATGTTCTTTCCTTTCATGAGCAAATTGTCTCAAAGGAATGGTCTCCACTTTGTCCCTTTGCTTTCTCAGAACCTACTTACTCACTTTTGGTGATCTGGGATCTTTCCATTATACAGAAACAGTTCTCCCCAGAGTCACTTACTTATCTATTGCTATGAAACAAATTACCCCAGGCCTGATGGCTTAAAACAACAATAAACATTTATTTATTATCTCTCATCAGCTCTATGGGCCAGGAATTCAGATACAGCTTGGTTGCTCTTTCACTGTTCACCAGATGGCCAGGCTGTGTGGCCAAGGTTAAAAGGCAAGTAAACGCCACCCAGAAAAGAGACAAGTACATGATTCAAGGTTGCTGAGAACAGACAATATGCACACTAGGCTCAGGTGGTACAGCATTTACTTATAGCAAGAGGAGAAAAAGTATGTACAAGATCCAGCCCTTTGCAATGCATGGATTGCATGGATCCCCTGTGGCCAGCAGACCCCTTCACAGCCAATGCAGGTGATGTAGCCAGTGCAGGTGATCCCACAATATGGGATCCACAATGTAGAAGGACCCATGCTCTCCCCCACAGGATCTGAAATACAGAAAACTGGGAGCTTGCCCAACGGTTTTGGCCGCCTATACTAAGCAGAACAAAGAAGTACACACTGAGCATAACACAAGGAAGAATATTCCCACACAAGGCGATAAGCTCAGCACAGGCTCTGAGAGCTCTTTATCTCTTTCTAAGGAAGTATTCCAGGCCCAAGGCCCATTCTTACATGGCCAAGTGGAAATTGAAAGACCGCATGCATGGGCTGACCTTTCCCAACAGTGGGCCAGTGCTGGCTCAGGCCTTCTCCAAGAGGCTCCATCAGGCATTGGCTGGGATTACAGTCACCTGAATATGCCTGGAGGACCTGCTTCTCAGGAGGCTCACTACAGAGCTGGCAAGACAATGCTGGCTATTTGCAGACCAAACTTCACAACTTTTACAGGGATTTACAAGTGTTAAACTAAGTAACTGGTTGGCAATTACAAGTAGCTACAATCATTTGCAGAGATGCAACAGGCAAGTGTAGGGGTTGGGCATCCAGGCTCTGAAGATAGACAGGCCTGTGGTAGATGTGGCTCCCATACGTGGCCACAGACAAGTTGCTCAGCCTCTGTAATGCCATAAAATGAAAATAATAGGAAGAGAGTTTACCACCCAGAATTGTTGTGAGGACTGAATTAGGTGATGCTCAGTATCCAGCCCCTGAGTAAGCATTTCTTCCATGTTTGCTGAAGGCATGAGTGAATGTACACACACACACTACACTCATGGACACTCACCCACCCGCCACCACATAGAAGGCACGCTGCCTCCTCTCCTCCCATGTCAGAAGTTTGAGAGTCCTCTCCGGTGACCCCACGATCATTCACACTTCTTTACTGTTTTAGCTTGTAGTTTGCCTAGCATTTCCTCTCTGTCCTGTACCAGAGGCATCTCCTCCTTCCCTCTCATCCCAGTCATGACACATACCTACTGATCTAGATCCCAAAACAAACTCTTACAAAAGCCATTCAGGTAAGAACACCCAGAAGAGACCATATACTAGAAAGGTGGTATCATCTGTGTGTATGAAAAAGCCCATGGAAATGTAGAGCTCTATTACACACCCCCTTTTCACTACTAACATTCTAGCTTTCCTCATATTAAAACAATGGCAACAACATACGATCTATGCGCTACTCCCCACTCTAGATACTTCTGTATCATCTTTGTCACATGAACTGTGTTTTTCATGACTCTTTACTCTTAATAGGTGTTATGGAGTGAACTGTATCCCTCTGGATCAACATGTTCAAGGCCTGACCTCTGATGTGACTATATTTGGAGATAGGGCCTTTAGGGAGGCAATTAGGGTTAAATGAAGACTTAAGGGTAGATCCTTACCTTACAGGACTGCTGTCCTTATAAGGAGAGAGAGACACCAGGGAAGGCACACACAGAGAAAAGACCATGTGAGAACAACAGCTAGAAGGTGGCCTTTTGCAAACCAAAAAGACAGGCCCCAGAGGAAACCACTTTGTACTACTTTGATCTTGGGCTTCTAATCTTCACAACTGTGAGAATAAATGCTTTCATTTAAACCACCCAGTCTATAATATTTTATGTTATGCAGCCCTAACAAACTAATATGATAAGCCTTCCCCCCACCCCCACCCCACCCCTTAGCTTTAGATAAATACAGCTTGGCACTTACATTTTTATCCCTCAGAAAGCCCATATAAATAATTAATAGATAAAATAATTTGCATGCCTAGTGAGAGGATTCAAGATGTTTCCTTACTGTGTAATCGAATTGATATTTATATCAACCCTGTTTACACAGGTAGGGCAAGTATTTAGCACCTCATTTTGTAGAGGAAGAAACCCACAAGCTTAAATGGGTTTCAGTCCTCACCCAGTGCTACACAGTGGATGATGGGTAGAAAGACCTTAGATCTGAAATCCCTGCTCAACGCCACTGAACCATGCACTCTTTCCTCACCATGTATAATCAGACAGTTCTCACTATGTGCTTTCCTGTATGCAATTTTCACTCTCTCCTACCCTCCTTTAGCTCTTTATTTCCTTCTAAAGCCATGGAGTAGTGCAAATAGAGCTTAACAGTAAGGCATATGTCACCAAATATTACAGGTCCTCCCTAGAAAGGGTCACTCACCACCAGGCATGCCCCGAGGATCCGTCGGTAGGAAGCCTTGGCATTTCTGACTCCTTCTTGCAGAGGCCGTTCCATGTGGGCAAAGCATTGGTCAATGGCCTTCTCCAGAAGCTGTATCTTCTCTTCCACAAATCTCCGCAGACCACTCATGCACAAGTGTTCATTCTAGGGACAAGGGCCATAAGAAGCCTGAGGCCAGCCCCCCCAAGGGCACTTTCTCTCAAACTTTGCTTCCTTTATGCTTGTCCATCAACACAAGGTTTAGCCTGAGCTAATCACCCTCAGATGATCTCTATCATCCCAGTAAAGCATCTCTCAGTGCACAGATCTCCTTAAGTTTTGTGGATTGGAGAACACAATAAATATATGCCTCCTGCGACTTACTTTAGGTGTCTAATCCATTAAGCTTTTCAAGGGAATAACTAGTAAAATAAACATATGTTCAATGACATCTGATTCTACAAACATTTAGTGGGTTTTGACTGGGCACAAAGCTGTTTTTGAGGATACTGTTTCTCAAACTTTAACATGTGTGCAAATCCCGGGGAGAATTTGTTCAAATCCCAAAACCTGAGACTCTACATTTCCAGTAGACACTGATCTTCTGGGCCCTGGACCCCACTTTGAATAACAAAGCTACGGGACACAATAAAGACACAACCCTTTCTTCAAAGGAGAATACAGTCTAATCAAGGAGGAAAAGATCTACTGAAATAATACAAGGGAGAGGCAGCCTTGACCTGTAGGTTCCAAATTGGGAAATGTGTAGTATTGTTCTCTGTGTGAGAATCTTGGGGGACCCCACAGCGCCTCCAGCAGATGGGAGCCTCACTACTTAACTCATCACTTAAGGCTCTTGATAGCCAAGGCTCAACCAACTTCTCCAGCATGACCAGCTCTCTGATTTCCCAAAATGTCATCGCATCCCAGGTATTTGCTCCTCAGTTGGCTACCATTTCCCAAACGTGTCATCCCTTGTGTGACTTCATGCCTTGGCACTTGCTCCCCATCTTTCCAGACGTAGTTCCAAGGCACCCATGTGGTGGAACTGGGGCTTTCTTTCCTGTGCTTCCACCGCATTTTGTACATCCCTGTGTTACAGCCTTCGTCCTGCTGTGCTATGTCAGTCCCATCTCATATCTCCTTCCCTGGACTTGGAACTCACTGAAAGATCTACAGACTGTGTCATTATTCATGTTTGTTTATTCTGAGGCATGGCACAGGATGTGTGGCTGATAAACAATTTGGAGTGAGCGAACACCCCAAGAAACTGTTAGATAATGTTGGCTTTTAAATTCAATTCCAAATTTGGTAACAGAAATAGCTCTCAAATTGATGTGTGACCTTATACAAATGACTGAGCTTTACTGGATCTTGACTGTATTGAAGTGAATGAGGTTGAATGTTCCTGATAACAGGAGTTCCTTAAATTCTCATACCCTGTAAGTCTTAGAGTAGATGAGTTTTAAGATTTATGGAGACAGTTCAGCTTTCGGCAAACCCTGGGGATTCTCATAGTTTTTTACCAGTAAGAATTCTATAAGCCATACTTTTTATTTCAGAATGGCTTCTGGATTCTCTTGAGTTTGTGGTATCACTGGTGATCAAAAGGAAGTAAGAAAGGAGTCACGAACAGAAACTCTACAGGCAAAATTCTCACAAAGCTCACACTCAACAAATCCTTGTTGAATAAACAAAAGAATGATAAGAAAGAGCATGTCTGGGAATAAAAGAAAAATAAGAAAAGGAAAGGCTACTATCTACTATGAATAAACACAGGGCTCATTCAACACTGAAATGTCATGATCAATCAACTTCCTACTGATTCATAAAAATAATGACTAGATTCCTGTTCATTTAAAATCACTAACTGCCCAAACTCTATATGTATTTTTTTTTGTTTGAGTCATAATCTTAAAAAATTATACATCACCACATTCTTAATTTTGATTTTTTTTTCAGAATGCAAAGGAACTGACAAAACTCTTGCCTTCCAACTTTCTGTCAATGAATGAAGACTGAGACCAATATCTGAGGCCAAAGAATTTTGAGGAAAAATGCTGGCAAAAGGCTACCTGAAAGGCTACCCAAGAAGTGCCAATGAGCCGCCTCCCCTGTGTTTGCTATCACCTACAGCCTAGCTGCAAGGATGGTACTTTGTCCCCACACAGTCTCCCCCTCTGCCTTAGCAGAGGAGAGCATGAGGGAGGGCACTTCTGAGTTTGATTGCAAAATGCCTTGTCCTTGTGTTTGTAAAACAAACCAACCACACACAGCACCACATCTGATTTGTTTTCCATCAGCACTTCCAAAAGCAATCTTTTGCTGGGCAAAGAGGCGATTTTTACCCTGCAGAACTTTTTCGGGAAGTTAGAAGGTCAAACACTTCCCCGGTATTTCAGAGGACAAAGTCAAATTAGAAAATCTCAGATTCCAGGAGGTTGGTTTTTTGTTTGTTTCTGTTTTGTTTTTTAGTTTTTTTCATCACAGAACTAGGCCAAAATGAAGCATAAGAAATATGATGAAAGAGACAGGGAGCCTCACTCTATATGTCACTTACATAGAATTGTTAAAATGCAGACATTTGACCAAAACTGTAAAGGCCATCTACAGTTGGCATTGCTTACTCTTCACATTGAGGTCAGGTCCCCATTATCTGCTCCTCCCGGCCACTCCATGGGGCCAGCCCAGGTGTATCTGCCCACATTCTTAGGACCAGCCCCTTGAAGTTTCACAGAGCCTTACTGGTTCACTTCTCTGCCCCTACCTTGTTCTGCATTACAAGAAGTTGGACAATTTGGTTGTGCAAATCTGATGGTTGAAAGCAAGTTTGGAAATAAACACCCACCAAATAAGGACCTGCAAAGGCTATTTATTCAGAACTTGCTATAGCAAGAGAGTCAGCCACCATCACTTGGGTTTGGCAGAGATTGAAAGGCAAGCAGAGGAGTAGGAAGGCTTCAGGTATGTCCTGATCTGAGGCTTCTGGCACAAGAAAGCTGTGGGTGGGCTTACTGGAAGCAAGGATCCTATGTGATTCAGTAGGGTGCATATTTGGCTTCTCGGGTTGGAAGCAGGGATGAAGATTAAGGAAGCTGTCAGTTACTAACCCATCAACCCATTTGGGGCTAATTGTTACAGACATGATTGATTGGCTTATTTTATTATTACTAGAGATAGCAGTCTGATTCCCTATGCATCAAACTTACAGCAGGCTATGCCCTCCCAAGTTGATTATTGCAGATAAGAGTTTGGTTTCCTAGGCAGGTTACTAAAGGCTTTGAGTCAGAGTTCTGTTTTTTTTTTAAAGTTTATGTATTTATTTTGATAGAGTGAGAGCAAGGGAGGGGTAGGGAGAGAGAGAGAGAAAGAAAGAATACCAAGCAGGCTCTGCACTATGAGTGCAGAGCCCAATACAGGTCTGAAACCCACAAACTGTGAGCTCATGACCTGCGCCAAAACCAAGAGTCAGATGATTAACCAACTGAGCCACCCAGGTGCCCCCAGAGTTCTGTTTTGATTGCCCACTTGTATATTCAGTTCCTCACAAAGAAGCAGTGCACTTGGCAATCGATTGCACCAACAGAGCTTTCTCCAAAACTCTCCGCAACCTCTAATCTAACAGCCTATCCATCTTATTTTAGGGTGACAAAATAAAGTCATCCACCAAAGAGATACATTTGTCCATTACTATGAGAAAAGTAATTTTGAATTGGCCATTCAGAAGGTCTGCATTCTAGATCATGAAGATAAACACATAAACTCTTTGCTGAATGTCCCTCCTAGTACCCTTCCTCTCACATTATTTTGCTAGGCTGCTCTGAGTCTGAGATTCTGACAGCACCAAGGCATAAAGGAAATCCATAGACAGATGAAAAAATTTGGGGGCTGAAGGCATAACCATGCCTCAGTAGGACAACCAAGAATTGTCAGTATTCTACTAGATTAAAACAAACTACTTCTGTTATCACTTAAACACATTCCATCTTATTCAAGTCTCAGGAGAAGTGAAAGTAGCTGCTGATTGTTTTAACATTTTCCTCTCAACCCATCTAAAATATTATTCCTTTCTTTTTTTACTCAAATGTCACAATTTTAACCCCTTAATTATCTTTTTGTCCCCTTTGATTTTCTGAGCTTAGTATCTTCCTTTAATATGAAAAGAAAATTATTGTAAGTTATTTTTCTGACTTTGTAAAAGGGAATATTCTGCCCAGGCTGGGATACAGAATACACACACACAGGTGTCTTTCATACCGGCAGATTTTCCATGCAGTTGAAACTGTCTGTGAGGAGCAATAATCCGAAGGCTTCAGTAACATACTCGGTCACCATCCTCCTCTTCTTGTCCAGGAGGCTTTTCCTGATATAGCCTCTTAACTTGGGGATTTCTGGAATTCACAGGCAGCACAAACAATTTTAAAAGGCCAAAGTTCACAGCAAATAGAATCCACAAAGATTAATAGAGCAGAATGGCAGTCTGAATTAACTACAGTTGAGGTCCTACATGGGCTGACTACCCACTCACTACACCAGCTTTTCTGAGGGTAGTTTTTCCATTCTAGGATCAGCAATAGAATTCCCTTATGATGCAGCAATAGCATTGCTAGAAATTTACCCAAGGGATACAAGAGTGCTGATACATAGGGGCACATGTACCCCAATGTTCATAGCAGCACTTTCAACAATAGCCAAATCATAGAAAGAGCCTAAGTGTCCATCAACTGATGAATGGATCAAGAAGATGTGATTTATATACACAATGGAATACTACATGGCAATGAGAAAGAATGAAATCTGGCCATTTGCAGCAATGTGGATGAAACTTGAGGGTATTATGTTGAGCAAAATAAGTCAGGCAGAGAAAGAGAGATACCATATGTTTTCACTCATATGTGGATTAGGAGAAAATTAACAAAGGACCATGGGGGAGTGTAAGGGAAAAAGATAGTTAAGGAAAGGGAGGGAGGCAAACCATAAGAGACTCTTAAATACTGAGAACAAACTGAGGGTTGATGCGGAGTGGGGGAGACGGGAAGGGGGGTGATGGGCATGGAGGAGGGTACTTGTTGGGATAAGCACTGGGTGTTATGTGGAAACCAACTTGACAATAAACAATATGTTAAAAAAAAACAATAATGAAGTTAGAAGGTCAATTGCTTCTAATATGCTGGTAGATCAGCGATGATGAATATTAATTTTATTTAGCAGTACACATCAAACTAAGTAGAAAAGTGCAAGTTGCTTAAAAACATTGGCACTTCCCTTTGGACTGCTACTTACCAGAGCAGTTGAACCAAAGGTGCCCACAATCTCAGATACTCAGCTTTTCAGTCACCCTAGACTTTTCCATCTATATCAAATAACCCTTAATATGAAAATCGCTCATGCCTGCTGTAGAAAGGATGAGAACCTCTGCTGAGTGGGATTCGGGGTTAGAAACTCATCTCAGTCCTAACGCTTTGTTAGTCAGAAGGTAACAGATGTCTTCCTACTTTTTCCCCCATTATTCCTATAAGTGGAACAATTTTGTGAGAGAGAGGTTGCAAATGAGTGAGGGGCAGAGAGAGAGAGGGAATCCCACCATGGAGAGAGAGAGAAAGAGAAGCAAGGCACACCCAAAGTGGGTCTTGTGCTCCCCCAAAGAGGGGCTGGTGCTCACCCAAGGGGGGGCTTCAGCTCACCCAAAGCAGGTTACATGCTCACCTGAACTGGGGACTCGTGCTCACCGAATGTGGGACTCGAACTCACGAACCGTGAGATCATGACCTGAGCTGAAGTCAGATGCTTTAACAACTGAGCCACCCAGGTGCCCAAGGGCAAATTCTTCTGTATCATTCCTTGCGTGTGCCATGCTGATCATTTCTTTTACATCCTTGTTCGGTAAGTTCCCCCACTTCTAGGCACATTTTACACCTCAGGTAAAATACATCTACGTCTTAGGCCATTTTAAGCTCAGATCAAAGTCAAGCTCAGGTCCTGCTTGTTCGCCCACTTTTCACTGGGTGCTCCAGTCACACAGACCTTTAGGCTCTGTGCACTTGTACTCACAGCACCATTTAACCAAGCTTTATTTTTACCTTAATCTTTTATACTTGGCTTAGTATTTGCTCCTCATCTAGATTTTAAGTTCTGAGAAGAAAGGGGTCGTGTCTTCTACTTCTTCCTCTTCAGAGGCAAAGCATACAATAGAGGCTCGGTAAATACTCCTAATACCTGTAGCTGGATGAGGGAGGAATCTCAAGCCAAATACTTAGAAAGGACGACCCAATCACTGACCTCTACCAAATCTTAGTAGACTTTGGATGAAAGAAGAATTGTGGTCTCAGGTACCAAAACAATGCAGAGAGAAAAACAAAAACATTTGGTAATAGGTATAGAAACTGTGGCAAGTTGGAAATGTGGCACAGAATGTTCTAGAAAGGGAAATTCAGAGCTCAATCTTGAGAATTTTAGAGACTGAGATAAAAAGCATATAAATTACCAGTTTCCTCCTCAGTGAGGAGGGCCTGCTGCCAGTACTCCTGGGCGCTGACTGTGTACACGAGGTCAGAGGCCTCCAGGACCTTGGAGTCCATGGGCAGTTTTGTCTGAAGCAAGAGAGGCACACAGAGCACAGAATACTCAAACGTGGTCAAGGAAACAATGCACAGGCTTTATAAGAGCCTTCAACAAATTAGCTCACTCACTCTCAGTGCTGCAAGAGCCCCTTAAATAACTCTTTACTTACGCACCTGTATGTAAGGTCTTCCTACCTGTGCAGGCCTCATAAGGTTGGAAGTTCTAAGAAAATTGCTACATGAAAACTATTCTCTCAGGATGTAAAAATAGCAGTTCTAGGGGCGCCTGGGTGGCTCAGTTGGTTAAGTATCTGAATTTTGATTTCAGCTCAGGTCATGATCTCACAGATCAGGAGTTTGAGCCCCACATCACACTCTGCACTGACAGTACGGAGCCTTTTTGGGATTCTCTCTCTCTCCTTCTCTCTCTCTCTGCATCCCCAGCCATAAAAAAAATTTTAAAAATAAATAGAGCAATTCTAGAAGGAAATGTATAGAGAAAATAGTTTAAAGTGTACCAAAATGTTCAGAAAGGGGGGAAAAGTATTATGGAAAGAAAAAAGCAGAACTCTAGCAAAGGCACTGAGGAGCTGCACCAGCACATGAGCGCCCACGGGTATACAGCC
The DNA here is from genome assembly GCF_008692635.1 of Crocuta crocuta. Classification (NCBI taxonomy): domain Eukaryota; kingdom Metazoa; phylum Chordata; class Mammalia; order Carnivora; family Hyaenidae; genus Crocuta; species Crocuta crocuta. The sequence goes on from NW_027530969.1 coordinate 607,197, forward strand.
CTCCCCAACTCCGCTTTTAGTGACATCACCCTGGTACCTTGAGACTAGCAATGGTGGGAATCAGTGAGTGCTAGAAATCAGGGCTGTACTTCATTTATTTATTTGAAATATTTAAATGTTTATTTACTTTTGAGACAGAGGGAGCACGAGTTGGGGAGGGGCAGAGAGAGAGGGAGACACAGAATCCAAAGCAGGCTCCAGGCTCCGAGCTGTCAGCATAGAGCTCAACACGGGGCTCGAACTCACTAACCATGAGATCATGACCTGAGCCGAAGTCTGATACTTCACCGACTGAGCCCCCCCAAATGCCCCTGCTTCTTTTATTTTTAAACGGAGGGCTGGTTGTTATAAATTTACCTACACACTACAACACTGGGCAAAAGTTGTGTAAAAAAGTACAAGGTTCTTATCTGGGTGGTTAGTGAGTGATCAGATACACTTAAAAGAAGAGTAATGTTTAAGAAAATGATGGTTTTAAATGGTAAGGAATTAAGAATGTGAGAAAATGTTTTTTATGATTAGAAAAATCATCACCACAGAGAAGTAATACTAGAATTATACACAAATATTGTTCCATAATCTTTCATTATTCTCACTTAAAAGAAGAGAAAAATCACAAAGAGTGTGCATAGATTTGGGGGTAATAGAACACCATAGAGAGTTGTCAATCTCTTCCTGAGGCAAAGATACAAAAGAGCTGAGTGAATAGTCCACTGGGAGAGGCCAGGCCCCATGTCTAGCAAATGGTAAGCCTGTGTACTCAAGGCTGGAATAGAGATACCTGGGTAGGCTCTTCCAGAAGCGTCACACAGTATAGGCAGGACTGAAATTATACAGAAGATCTGCATGATTAACTTTTTCCCTTTCTGATAGAGTTTTGATTGACCCTAGGGAAAAAGTTTAGGGAAAGTTGAAAGTATCTTCCACTGGGAGATAAAACTGATGTGGAATTAAATTTAAGTAGGGTTTTAAAACAGTTGAAAGCACTAAGTATGCCTCGCTGTTTCCATTATTTATTTTTTTAAACGTTTTATTTATTTCTGAGAGAATGAGAGAGACAGCATGAGCAGGGGAGGGTCAGAGAGAGATGGAGATACAGAATCTGAAACAGGCTTCAGGCTCTGAGCTAGCTGTCAGCACAGAGCCTGATGCGGGGTTTGAACCCACAAACCATGAGATCATGACCTGAGCCGAAGTCGGACGCTTAACTGACTGAGCCACCCAGGCACCCCAGTGTTTCCGTTATTTAAAATCTTGCTCTAAGTTTTATATGCCTCTTCTAAAAATTACTGGAGATTAGTTAACACTTGTGCTTGTTATTATAGTGCAGAGAAATATTTTTATAGTGTCGATGAAGTGACAGTATGCAGGTTCCATTTTATTATAACAGAGATGTAATTACAGCTGGAAGGTAGGATCCAAGAGGTAAGTGGATACTCATTAAATTATAGTATGGGAAGATTAGTCACTGTTGTAAGTCATGCACATTGTTTGTTACCACAGTTTGTAAGAATATTTTGTTTATGAGAGAGGAGAAACCTGTAGTCAAAATAGAAAAGATACTACAGGCACCTGAATGGTTCAATCAGTTAAGTGACTCTGGCTCAGGTCATGATATCATGGGTCATGAGTTTGAGCCTCACATCGGGCTGTCTGCTGTTGGCACAGAGTCTGCTTCAGATCTTCTGTCCCCCCCCTCTCTGCCACTCCCCCAGTAATTCTCTCTCTCTCTCTTTCCCTTTCTCTCTCTCTGTCTCAAATAAATAACTAAAAACTGCATTTAAAAAATAGAAGAGATACTAGACGGAAGCAAAATCAAAAAAGAGATAGCAAAGCTGGAGATCAGTAATATAAACCAGGACCCCATTTTCAAAACGTCTATCATTTCTGGCTCCATTGTTAAAATAATTAAAAAAAAAACATTTTTAGGGTTTATTTATTTTTGAAAGAGAGAGAGAGAGCATAAGCTGGGGAGGAACACAGAGAGAGGGAGACAGAATCTGAACCAGGCTCCGGGCTCTGAGCTGTCAGCACAGAGCCTGACTGGGTCTTGAACCCACAAACCCTGAGATCATGACCTGAGCTGACATCGGACGCCTAATCGACAGAGCTCCCCAGGTGCCCCTCCATCATTAAAATAATTTTGCAGTGATACCACCCTGCCTACTTCTTTTGCTTGTATTAAATCATTTAATATGAACCCCTAGCACCCCAATTTTCATTTTTAATATTATTCTTTACTAAAAGAAACCCAAGTATCTTTCAGAGTAGTAGGTCCATGTCTTAGGGCAGGGAAAATTAAAAGGGGTCTGAGTATTTTGTGGTTGCCAAAGAGCAAAAATGTTTTTAAAAATGTCTGGGTAAGTCTTAAAGGAACCAGCTTAAATTACAGGCTCCTGTTGGTTGAGATGTGAACTTGAACTTCAAAAAGAACACAATAATTCTATGAAAAGCCACGAGCCCATCATAACCTTCAAACTAAGTAAAATAAGTAATAATAATAATAACAAATATATATGTGTTGGTCTCTGCCACTGGTTCCTGACCCAGGACTCCTAAATTCCTTATAATTAGGAGTGATGGGAGAACCCTTTGTTCTAAGGTTTAGTCTTTGACCCGAGTTTTCAGCATAGAGTTCCAAAAACCATTGTCATTTCCTAAGTGATAAGAGCACTAGAAGTATCTTTTCTTCTTTTTTTATGTTTATTTATTTATTTTGAGAGAGAGAGAGAGAGAAAGAAGGGGAGGGGCAGAGAGAGGGAGAGAGAGAATCCCAAGCAGGCTCTGCACTGACAGTGAAGAACCCATGAAATATGAGATCATGACCTGAGCTGAAACCAAATGTCAGACGCTTAACCAACCTCCTGAGCCACCCAGTGCTCTAAAGCATCTCTAGTTCTTGTATTTGGTCTTTGACTCTAGTACCTGACACAGAGTTCCTAAATCCCTTAGAATTTCCTAAGTGATGGGAGTGTCTTTTTTTTTTTTTTCTAATGAGGCAACTCTGTGTGAGCTCCTGAATGGGGGCTGGTCATAGAAAGATCAAGCTATTAGAAATTTGGAATTTTCAGCCCTACCTCCCATTTTTCAGACAGGCTAGAAGGGATAAAAATAGAGTAACTGATGATGCCCTATGTGAGAAAGCCTCCATAAAACCCAAAAAATATGGGATTCAGAGAGCTTCGTTGGTGAACACATACACATAACAGGATGGTGACATGTTCCAACTCTTTGGGGACAGAAGTTCTTGCATTTGGGCACCCCTCAGACCTCTTTCCCTATATATCTCTTCATCTGGCTGTTCATCTGTATCTTTTATCATATCCCTTATTATATAAAACACTAGTAAATGTAAGTAATTCTTTCATTGCATTCTATGAGCTATTCTAGCGAATAATCAAATCCAAGAGGAAGGAGGTCATGGAGAGCTTCAATTTGGAGCCAAGTCAGCCAGAAGTTGTGAGTAAACTGAGGACCTACTGTTTGCAATTGGCATTTGAAGTAGGGGGCAGTGTTGTGGGACTGAGCCCTTAATCTATTGGATCTGATGCTATGTCCCAGAAGATATTGTCAGATTGAGGTAAATTGCAGGACACCTTGCATAGAGAATTGCTCAGTGTGGGAAAAAAGTCCCAACATGAGTGTCAGAAGTATTTTTAAGTGTGTTAGCATGGACTGGAAGAATTAATATCATTAAAATGTCCACACTGCCCAAGGCAATCTACAGATTCAATGCAATCCTTATCAAAATACCAACAACATTTTTCACAGAACTGGAACAAAAAATACTAAAATCTGAATGGAACCACAAAAGACCCCAAATAGCAAAAGCAATCTGGAGAATGAAGAACACATCTGGAAGTATCATGCATCCAGATTTCAAAGTATACTACAAAACTACAGTCATCAAAACAGGATGATACTGGCACAAAAACAGACACATAGATCAATGGAAGAGAATAGAAAGCCAGAAATAAACCTATGCTTGTATGGTCAATTAATCTACAACAAAAGAGCCAAGAATATACAATGGGGGAAACACAGTCTCTTCAATAAATAGTATTGGGAAAACTGGACAGCTACATGCAAAAGAATGAAACTACACTACTTCCTTATACTATATGCAAAAATAAGCTCAAAATGGATTAAAGACCTAAATGTAAGGCTTAAAGCCGTAAAATTCCTAAAAGAACACATAGGCAGTAAACTTTTGGACATCAGTCTTAGCAATATTTTTTTGGATCTATCTCTTCTGAGAAGGACAACAAAAGCAAAATAAACAACTGGAACTACATTTAACTGAAAAGCTTGTTTGCACAAAGAAGGAAACTGTCAACAAATGAAAAGACAACTTACTGAATGGAAGAAGGTATTGGCAAATCATATGTCTGATAAGGGGTTAATATCTGAAATCTATAAAAAGCTCATGCAAGGGCACACAAAATGAAACAAAGAATCCAATTAAAAATAGGTAGAGGAAATGTCCATCAATTAATGAATGGGTAAAGAAGACACGATACTTATGTATAATGGAACATTACTCCGCCCTCAAAAAATGAAACTTGCTATATGCAACAATGTGGATGGAGCTAGAATGTATTATGCTAAGCAAAATAAGTCAATCAGAAAAAGACAAATACCATATGATTTCACTCATATGTGGAATTTAAGAAACAAAACAGATAAAAATATGGGAAGCAGGGGAAAGAGAGTAGAAGGAAATAAACCACAAGAGACTTAATGATAGAGAACAAACTGAGAGTTGCTAGGAATGGGTGGGGGGGGCCTAAATGAGTGATGGGCATTAAGGAGGGCACTTGTTGGGATGAGCAGTGGGTGTTGTATCTAAGTGATGAATCACTGAATTCTACTCCTGAAACCAATCTTGCACTGTATGGTAACTAAAAATTTAAATACATACATACATACATACATAAAGGGTAGAGGAACTGGATAGACATTCTTCCAAAGAAGACATGACACATGAAAAATGCTCAATATCACTACTCACCTTGGAAATGCAAATTACAACCACAAGATATCACCTTATACCAGTCAGAATGGCTAGTATCAAAAAGATAAGAAGTAACAGGTGTTAGTGAGGATGTGGAGAAAAGGAAACCCTCACGCACTGTTGGTGGGAATGTAAATTGGTACATCCACTCTGGAAAACAGTATGGAGGTATCTGAGAAACTTAAAAATAGAAATGCAATACCATGTGATCCAGCAATCCCACTTCTGGGTATTTGTATGAAGAAAATGAAGCACTAATTTGAAAAGATATATGCACCCCTATGTTCACAGCAGCTTTGTTTATAGTAGACAAGATATGGAAACAACCTAAGTGTCTATTGATGGATGGAATGGATAAAGAAGATATAATATACATATATGCAGTGGAATATAACTCAGGCATAAAAAAGAATGAAATGATGCCATTTGCAACAACATAAATGGACCAACTGGATGTTACACTAAGTGAAATAAGTCAGACAGAGAAAGGCAAATATCATATGATTTCACTTATTTGTGGAATGTAAAAAACAAAACAAATGAACAAACAAAACAAAATAGAAACAGACTCACAAATGCAGAAAACAAACTGGTGATTGCCAAAGTAAAGGTGGATGGAAGGATGGGCAAAATGGGTGAAGGGGATTAAGAGGTACAAAGTTCCATTTACAACCTAAACAAGTCATGGGGCTGTAAAGTACAGCCTAGGGCATACAGTTAATAGTATCGTAGTAACATGGTGACAGATGGTAACTAGACTTATTTTGTGGCGGTCATTTTGTAATATATAGAATTGTCAAGTCACTACATTGTATACCTGAAACTAATATAATATTTCATGTCAATGACTTCAATTTAAATGAAGTATTATGAGTGTATTCCTAGCATGACAGCAAAGGAGAGACACATGGGAGTAGTATGGCTTTCTTAGGGTACCTAAAGCAAAGGTAAAATGTTGTAGGTAAAAGGACATACATGAGAATGTAAAAACCCAGCTCTCTTTCACCTACCACATACAATTAGTCATCCAGACATATAGATGTAAACTCCCTAACATCTCTTGAATGCACCTCCTCTCCTTTAGTCCTAGAGGAACTGCCTAGTTCAGGCTCTTAGCACTTCCTGACTTGATTACAGGAACAACCTCCAACTGGTCTCCCTGAATCCAATCTTCACTTGCCCCTCCCACCATCCATTCTTCTTAATAACAATCTTTCTAAAATACATAGTATTTCCAAATTGAGGTACATAAATGTAGCCTCAGGTGTCCGTCATTTATCCTACAATATTTTTTCCTAATTTTTATAATAAAAAATAAGCATGGACATCCATACAAATGACTACCTTATAATCAACTTAGGTCTCACGTTTTCTATGACTAAGATTAAATTTGCTCTGTGAGAAGGGATGCATTACAAGTAAAGGTTTCATATTAACTCAGACTAAAGTCAAGTGGTTGGAGAATTAAGGTATTGCCTGGCATCAGAGGTGAGGGTGTGGAGACCTCAAAAGGATGACCTTAATAGTCAGAACCACAGTCCCCTTGCAAGCTGGCTCACTGTTGTCCAGACCCTATCTCATATGCACCAACATTTATTAGCGTTTGTTAGCAATAAACTTATCATTAGCAGGTATTAGCAATAAATATAGTCGTGGATTGTGTATTGAAGTATTTTGTGTTTTTGTCTCCAGCAACAATATGACCAGGCATTCATTAAATGCATATTTCTGTAATGCCAACAAGAACAATTAAAGAGAATAGGAACAGCTTTCTCAGTTTTGCCTCATTTAAACCAGCATTCAAAAATTGCTCAAAGATTTTCGCTTAAGTATGAGATCTGACTATTCTGAATTAGAAAAAGTTTCAACTCCACATTGTACATGAAATGATTTTCTGCATCAATGTCACTGAATTCAAAATATGGAATGCAATTAAATACAGAACTGGGCATCAGGCCATATGTTTTCACTATTACCCAGTACTGAAGATTTAGTTTCAGCAAAACCAAAACATCTATCACCTTCTACTAACCCTGATGTACCACTTCCACGTTTCATTAATATTTTATCTTAAAATTGGTTTCAGTTTTATAGTAGTATGAGACTCTTACAGTAAGGAGTTTTATGTTTATAACTATTTCCGTGACAGAATAACAAAAATGATTTAAGAAAACACCAAGATGCCCACAGAACAATTTCTCAAGCTTGACAAACACAGCTCAGGCTTTATCTCCCAACACTCCTGCAGAAGGCCCTTTCTCCCACTTGTTCATCTTACTAAAGACTACTAGCTCTTTATTTTTTTTAAATACTTTTTAATGTTTATTTTTGAGACAGACAGAGACAGAGCATGAGCAGAGGAGGGGCAGAGAGTGAGGGAGACACAGAATCTGAAGCAGGCTCCAGGCTCTGAGCTGTCAGCACAGAGCCCAATGCGGGGCTCAAACCCACGAACTGTGAGATCATGATCTGAGCCAAAGTCGGATGCTTAACCGACTGAGCAACCCAGGCGCCCCATGACTACTGGTTCTTTAAAATTCTGCTGAAGAGCGTGAGGAGTTTTCCCTGCACCTCTCTGCAGCACCACATCCCTCTACCTGCCCTGGACTGCCAGTGTGATCCCTCCATTCTTCTGTGTTTCCCTCACCACCCAATGCGTTCCTGCAGCGGATCACCCTCAAACAGTGTGGTGATCTCTGATTTTACCTGCACGTATATCTCAGTAGACCATACACTCATTCAATTCTTCTAACAACCACCAGAGGTAGATACTATCATTTCCCAATTTTACAGATGAGAAAGTGGAGGCTCAGAGAGGAATGGAAATTTGCCTAAGATCACAAAGTTATTAATCGGTAGGACAAAGTTAAGTCCAAATTGTCTACTCCAAAGCTTTGGCATAGAACGACACAAGACCAACTAGACATGTTTCTGAAAATCTGAGTGGTTGAAAAACAGAAAAAATATATAGGCAAATCTGTTAACTCACCTTTAGTTTTTCTTTGAGAATTCTATTCTTTTGTAGTTTTATCACTCCATTTCTTTCTAAAATGGCCTCTCGCTGACTCTGAATAGCTCTCTAGATTGGGAAAAGAAATGAAAGCATGGTAGACTCCAGGGTTATCAAGAGCAATATGGTGGTAAGACGCACATTTCTTTTGGCATATATCATTTGGCCCAGACAAAGGTGTGTGTGTTTGAATTTTATAATATTAATCATGAAAAGTATTATCTAAAAATAACTAATTCATGCATATGCCCAAACTCACTAAGATGTTTACATTAAATGTCTGCAATTTTTTGTACATCAATGATATCCCAATAAAGAAAAAAAAATTTTTAAAAAGTCCATACTTACATTTCCCACTTTTCTTTCCCTGAAATAAAAATGGCAAAAATTACTTTATATAACAATTACATTATGTTTCATGGCAGTCTTTCAACTTTCCATGGAAGCAGTATATACAGTTAGCCTTAATACCTTTGCATACGCTTTCTTTGGTCCACATGTTCTCTCTTCTGATCCACCTCCAGTGTCCATTTGAAAAATGTGTCTTTATTTCTCAGTGTCTTATTGGTGATAGAATTTTCTGGGACCTCACCCACTGGCCCAGTCTCTCTCTGGGTTCCCATAGTACTTTGTTTGTCCCTTTCTTTTTTTTAACTTTTACTTCTTTATTTTGAGAGAGAGAGATAAAGAAAAAGAGAGAAGAGAGAGAGGAACGGAGAGAGAGAGAGAGAGAGAGAAAATCCGAAGCAGGCTCAGCGTTGTCAGCACAGAGCCCAACATGAGGCTTGATCTCACAAACCATAAAATCATAACCTGAGCTGAAACCAAGAGTAGGATGCTTAACCAAATGAGCCACCCAGGCACCCAAGTGTGTCCTTCTCTTCTAAGCTTTAACCTTGTTTTAAGTCAGTGATTTAAGTGATTAGGCAATATGCTTCTCTGAATCTGCAGCCCCTACCACCATGTTCAATAAAGGTTTCATAAGTTCGATTATGAAGTAGTCACTTTCCTAAGTCTAAAATGCCCAGGGCTCAAAGCTCTGTTGTTATGGTAGTGGGGGCCCATGGAGGAAAACCCACAAACCTGCAAGCCCAACAAGATACCTTAGATATTCCGGCAGGTGGAGTTTGTCGGTCTTGGTGACCACCAGGGCAATGTCCCTGCAGAAGCCCCTTTGGCATGCTTTGATGCTCTCGTTCAGAAGATCTTCGTGGGCTCTCCCTCCAGAAACTCTTTCGATGTCACTGATCACCCAGATCACTGAGCACTTATCAATGGTCTGTGAAACATAACCACAACAGGTTTAAGAAAATAAACAGTGTCTCTGTTGTGGGGGACATGGTCTCTTCATGTATCTTGTATGGCCTCCATGCTCTGCCCCATCTCTCTGCCAGTTCCACCTCTCACCTCTCCCCACAGCACTCTCCATGTACTAGCCAGACTGAGCTTCTGGAATTTTCTCAGGTGTAACCTGTTCTTTTATCTCTCAGGACCTATGCACTTGCCACAGCCTCTGCTTGACTTCCATTTGCCCTTTGAGACTGTTAATGACCACCTGAGGATGGGTTGGCCAACCCCCTTCTGTGTCCTACAGCAAGCACCTGGACTCACCTGCCATTGAATGTCCCAGAGCTAATGTATAGGGTCAGTTCTCTGCACCCCACCCCCCAGATTGTGAGGGACCTATAAAGAAGTGGCTACACTCTTCAGCTTGAAATCTACATCACCTCAGGCACAGTGCTTGACCCCTAATAGAGGCTTCATAGACATCTGTGGCATTAGTCATTGATAGAATTCAAGAAATCGGACCTCCGGTGCCAGATTCATCACTGGCTTGCTTTACCTCGACTGTCTTCTAGGGAAAATTACTGTTTTTCCAGAACTAGTTCTGGTCATGCATTGATCCCAAAGTTATCACCACAGGATGTCATTTTGATATTTGACTGCCTCTGCCTATTCAGCACACTGCCACCAAGTGGCGGCAAGGAGCCAGAAACCTTACGATTCAAGTTGCAAAGGCCAATGAGCATGAAATTACAATGTTATGATTAATATCATACATATTGCTCTATTAGATATGCAAATTCTTTGTGACGGGTTTTATGCGTTTATGTGCGACAAGGTTTTATGTGTTGCTTTGTGACATTTCTCTTAGTAATTATTTCACTGGTCTTACCTCTCCATACAAATGAAAAGCTGGTCCAGCTCAGGGTCTGAGTTTATTTGAGGTTCCTCAGGACAGCACTTTGCACATAAAGGTGTAACAAGTTTGTGACTTGCTAATTGAATCATTGTTTTGCTCTTTGCCAATGGTTCATAACTTGGGGCAATTCTGTACCCCCCAGAGTGGCAATCTCTAGAGGGATTTTTTTGTTGTTGTTATGACTTGGGGTTAGTGTTAGTGGGTAGAGGCCAGGGATGCTGTGAACATCCTTCTGTGCCCACGTCAGCATCCCCGCAACAAAGAATTATCTGGCCCAAAATCTAAGTTGAGGCTGAGAAATCTTCACCTAGAGTAGTGGGTTTCGAGTTTGTTTTTAGCAGTGGAGCCTTTTTCAAATGAAATCTGAGGAAGAATTCCAATTGGTTTTTAAAAACTGAACTGCTTGAGTTGAACTGGAGGCGGAGGGTTTGGAGCCCCCAATCTGCTCTGCCCCCTACCCTCTGTCCATGAATCTCTTGGCTTCGTGGATCATTATTTTTATACCATAAATCTCTAGAGTTAGACAGACTTTCCTGTTCTATAGAGAAGATAATAGGACCCAAGAAGCAAAAGATCAGTTTAAGGCCACACAGCTATGGTGCCAGGAGCCAAACTTCATCACCCACCTCATGGCACAGCCCAGGGGGTCCACAAGATGAGACCACACAGCAGTTCTCTGGAAGCAAAGCTACTGATATCTCTTCTGCTATTCAATCAGTTTATTTTTCTTATTGGGCCTTTCCCTATAACTTAGCAGTTAGTTGATCATTAAAGGCACTCTAAAGAAAACATGCCCCTGTAAAAGGTTACAGAAAGGGTAAATCCTAAGAAAGCAATCACGCTTCAATTTCTCTAAAGAATAGGCTCTACCTGTCTCAGCTATAACTAATGGAACTATAAACGTAGAAAACAGAATTAGCCTTTTAGTCTGTCAGGCATAGAAATAGTAAGATTAAAGATTAACTCTAAAAAAGCAAAAGAGCAGAAACGCAAGGAAGTAACCAGAAAGTTTCCTCACGGATGAATTCTCTGGAAACATTCTGAGAATAAAAACAAAAGCTGGACACAAACATATAGGAAGTAGAAAGCATATATAAGCCTGCTGAAGAATCAATAAACTGTCCAGATTGGTTCACTTGAGCTGTGTCCATTCCTATACACAACACCGTCCATCCTTCAGGAACTCCTGGACCGGCTGGAGCAGGACTCCAGCACTACGGGTCCTGAACTCCCTCCCTATGTGGATGGACTCACATTTGGCAGGAAAATAAAATCAACAAGCCCCTCCCACTTCCCAAATTATAATCTAATTAAGGAAGCGACTAGCTATTCAATCAGGTTGTAAGATTGCAGGCCACAAGCTCCTGAAGGGCAGGGCCTCTTTCATCTTTGCATTCTCCAGTCCTGGTAAACTGCAGGTGCTTAATAAATGTTTATTAACATAAAAAGAAGCCTGCAAACTTCAGACCCTACACAAAGCTCTGGCTGCCAGGATTCGGTAAAGTTGGAGTCACAGAAGACACAAAAAAGCCAACCTAGAGCAACTGAGCTTAGGAGTGGTTGGTACCCCAGCCACTCCCACTTCCTCCCTCCCCGTGATGAGAGCAGGCCTCAGAGCTCAAGTGACACACCTAAAGTCTCAGGACTTCAAGGTGGCAGACAGGGACATGTGAATTCATAATACTCTTAGCTTAGGGAAGGCAAGGCTGGCAGCTGGAGAGACAGGGGAGGGGGCAGCATGCTCTGCTCTCTCTGCAAAGGGGGGAGTCTTTAGTAACTCCCTGTGAGAGAATATCACAAAACCACAAGAATGCAGGGTAGATGAGGCCAAGCAGAGCAGGCTGGGAACCGTCCCTTCCCTTAGCCTGACCTCCTCAGAGCGGGTGTTTTGAGCCAGATCTGCTGGCTCCTCTGTTCTGAGTGGCCTTTGATAAGTTGCCCGGAGTATCATGACTGGCAGCAACCGTGGCTTTATCCAGTGAGAGAGGCTGGCCGCTTGCCTAGGCTGTTGCTCCTGGGGCCCAGCCTGGAACTAGCCAAGGTTGCCGATTCCACTCCAGGAGCTGAGACCCTGTAGAAACAAAGGCCCTCATGGATGGGCCTGAGTAGACTACCAAGGAGAAGGACACTGGAACTGCCTTTATTTAAAGAACTGTTAGGGGAGGTCCTGTGGGGAGAGAGAGAGCCTCAGCTAGGAAGGTAGGAACCTGCTCTCTGGTCCAAATTCTGCCATTCAGTAGCTGTGTGGTCTTGGGCAAATTACTTCCCTTCTCTGAGCCTCTATTTCCTCATCTGTAAAATCAGGGCATAGGCTGATGATCTGTAAACTGTCATCCTGATTCTATCATCCTGATCATGACTCAAATCCAATCACGAAGCTCTGTGACCTGCATTCATTTAGCATTCATTTACCTACAGAATTTAAAGTTTGCATTTGGCAGCAAAACAATGGTTCTCCAGTGGATCCTTCTACAGTTCTGGGTTGCTCATGACTTACTGATACCAACCCTCCCTCCCAGTCCTCTTCCAGCTCCAGTCTTATGTCTCACCCCCCGTGTCCCCATCCTGTGCTCCTAAGCTCCTTCCGCCTAAAGACACTCTTTCTCTATCACATGCCCTAGTCCTTCGTATCCTTTCAGCTTCCCCAGGAAGGTTAGTATTTAAGCCCACCCCCAAGTTTTACAAGCTTGTCTTCTGTGCCTCTCTCCTTACACCCTGCACCCGTTTCCTCCAGCCACCCAGGAAAACTCAACCTTCCCGCGACACATGGCTCCTTCTGGGTCTTTGCTGCTCCTTGGCCTACAATAGTGCTCAATGGTCCATTCTCAACAATCTTTTCTGGTGATAGCTGGGCTTACGTGTCCACTCTGAAGTTTCCCTCTCATCGAAAAATAATTAATTGGATAAAGAAGATGTGGTATATATATTCAATGGAGTATAACTCGATGATGAAAAGGAATGAAATGTTGCTATTCGCAAAAACATGGATGGAAGTAGAGTATATAATGCTAAGCAAAATAAGTCAGAGAAAGACATATATCATATGATTTCACTCATATGTAGAATTTAAGATAAAAACAGATGAACATAAGGGAAGGGAAGCAAAAATAACATAAAAACAAAGAGGGAGACAAACCACGAGACTCCTAAATACAGAGAACAAAGTGACATTTGCTGGTGGGGTGTTGGGTTGTGGGAAGGGCCAAAGGGGTGAAGAGTGTTGAGGGAGACACTAGTTGGGATGAGCACTGGGTGTTATAAGTAAATGATGAATCGCTAAATTCTATTACTGAAAAATAAATAAATAAATATTTTGATTTAAATCCCATATATTTAATGCATATCCAAATATAGACATTTGGATTTGTAGTCTGTTTTATGTGACTCCATTTTGTTCACTTATTTTTTTATTTTAAATCATGTATAGTACTATACTATATTGTGTTATACTAAATAAACATTTATACATTTACATAAATTTTAAAATATATTGATGTTATTGAGAATTGGTGTTTATACATTGGTTCAGAGTAAAGGGTTTAAAAACAAAAACAATTACAAAAAGGGAAGAATTCATTACTTTTTCTCTCCTTTTTAAGTAATGTGGTTTGTTAATTAATATAACTAATTGATTCCCTTCTGGACTACAGGACTCCCAAGGGCATGGACTTTGTCTCTGTCCATCCAAAACCCAATACAGAATTGAGGAGATGCTTAGTGGGTGTTTGCTGAAGGAATGAGATCTCTTGTTGGAGGTAATTTCTATCTTTGAATGTTCATAGCACCTAGGACTTCTCTTACATCACTTTCTGCCATGGATTTAGTCATCTGTAGGTTTCTTGTCTCCTGTTAGAGTCTAAGCCCCTTTCAGGAAGGCTCTGCTTCCCATTCAACATTGTTTTATTTTGCTTTCAGCTTTTTAGTTGTCAAGATAATGCATGTTCATGCAAAATACACAAAAAATATAGAGGTGTGTGTAGTAAAGAGCATTGTTGTAATCAGAGAAACTCCTGTTAACAGTTGGGTGTGTATCCTCTCTAAAGGCAGGATTCTACTTTTGCTGTGCGTTTATGAACACTACACACATACACACACACACACCGTGCACACACACGGATGTTTCTTAACATCAAAGGTCATGCTCTGCATCTTTTAATTTAGCTTTTAGGATTATAGTGGGGCTTAAGAGCAGAGAGACTCTCAAGCCATCTTGCCTGGGTTAAAATTCTCAGTGTGCTAATGGGCAACTTATTTCACTGAGGATAGTACCTAGCACAAAGTAGATTCTTGGTAAATGTCTGCTATTATTATTATTATTATTATTATTAGCTATAATCTTTGCATCCTCAGGGCTAAGCACATTGTCTTACATATTTTACATGTTTGATGAATTAAAAGCAAATGAACAAAGAGATAAATTCTTAAAAATATTTCAACCTTTAATCATTAGGTATAGATATAACTACCCCAATGCTTAACTCTTTGGCTGTGGACATATCTGGAGGTGCCTGGTCAGCTCCAACTTATATTTGCCAGGAATTGAGCCCCTACCCAAGATTTTGGTTGAAGGGGTAGACTTTCATTTCAACACCATCTTCAGTCCTAACTGACTGCATGCACTAAAGATAGATACTTAATCCAGAGATTAAATTAGCTAGGCAGTAATGGATCCCATTTTCCTTCTCAGGAATGTGAACTAAAAGGCATAGAGACTATAGTCAGAGAGTCAGGCATATGAACTACAATGTCATTTAAAGACAGGGTTAAGGTGGTGGTCATTTTTCACAATATGGATCCTAAGGGCTAAGTAGAGAAAGCTAAGAGACAAGCAGGGCTCTGCAGAGAACTGCACAGAGGAAACAGTCACAAGAGATATGCAGAGGATGAGAGCGAAAATAGCTCCTTCTCTCCTGATAGGTGGCCCTGAGGCCTGGCTGTGTCTCATGAGATCCTTTAATATTCTTTGGATTAACCTCTCTTAACTTGGGGTTGCTTCAGCAGGTCTCTGTTCCTTGCAACTAAACATGGTAGCAGCCTCCTGGTTCCTTGGTGCTTGGCTGTCAGCTTCTCTACCTTGTACTCAACTCTTGGCCTCCCTCTCCTCCTCTGTCTGTATTTCCTCTGCTTACTTCTAGACCAATCTACTGCTTGTCCTTCTCCTGATCACATACTCATGTTCTAATTTCCAGGTCTGCCTCATGATTCCTCAGTTTCTCTGGCCACACACATCCTGCCATTGCCCTGAACCTAGAAAGTAGAAGAATTTAACTCCAGTGAACTCATGAAATCCCTTAGTCTGAAAGCAGAGCATTCTTGGTTGCTTTAGAATGGGTGGAGGAGTAATCAGGGAAATACAAATAAAAACCACACTGAGATACCACCTCACGCCAGTCAGAGTGGCTAAAATGAGCAAATTAGAGAACTCTAGATGCTGGCGAGGATGTAGAGAAATGGGCACCCTCCTGCACTGTTGGTGTGAATGTAAACTGGTTCAGCCCCTCTGGAAAACAGTGTGGAGGTTCCTCAAAAAATTAACACTAGAACTCCCCTAGGACCCAGCAATAGCACTGCGAGGAATTTACCCAAAGGATACAGGAGTGCTGATGCATAGAGGCACATGTACCCCAATGTTCATAGAGGCACTCTCAACAATAGCTAAAACATGGGAAGAGCCTAAGTGTCCATCAACGGACGAATGGATCAAGAAGATGTGGTTTATCTATACCATGGAATACTACATGGCAATGAGAAAGAATGAAATCTGGCCATGTGTAGCAACATGGATGGAACTTGAGGGTGTTATGCTGAGTAAAATAAGTCAGGCAGAGAAGAACAGACACCATATGTTTGCACGTATAGGAGGATTAAGAGAAACTTAACGGAGTACCATGGGGGAGAAGAAGGGGGAAAATAGTGGGGGAGAGGGAGGGAGGCAAACCATGAGAGACTCTTGAATGCTGAGAACAAACTGAGGGCTGATGGGGGTGGGGGAGAGGGAAAAGGGGGTGATGGTCATGGAGGAGGGCACTTGTGGGGATGAACACTGGGTGGGTGGAGGAGTTAAGCAAAGAGGGAATGAAGCCACGTGAAAGAGAATCACCTTTTTCCACATCTCATCCCTCTTGCTGTTGAAGTCGCCAGTGCCTGGAATGTCCACCAGCACAACCCCTTCTGGAATCATCTCTGATTTGGGAAGAGTCACTTCCACGTATTTGATCAAGGGCCAAATTTGTGTCTCAGGTGATTCTCCATCCAAGTCTCTCCTGTGAGTCCGGATGTAAGGGTCCAGCTTAACAGACAGCTCTCCTGCCTGAGGAAGAAGGACAAAACCACACACACCAGAAATTCTCCCAGCTTCTCCATCCCGGATCAGTTGTGATCCAGGTTCAGTGAAGGTATGCCAGTAGTGGTAAGAAACAGCAGTGGGCAATGGGCACCAGGAGACCTTATCCAATCTGGATATCCTTTTTTTTTTTATAAATTTTTTAAATATTTTTATTTATTTCTAGGAGAGAGAGAGAGAGAGACAGCGTGAGCAGGGGAGGGTCAGAGAGAGAGGGAGACACAGAATCCGAAACAGGCTCCAGGCTCTGAGCTGGCAGTCAGCACAGAGCCCGACGCGGGGCTCGAATCCACGAACCACGAGATCATGACCTAAGCGAAAGTCGGACGCTTAACCGACTAAGCCACCCAGGTGCCCCCAATCTGGATATCCTTATCCAAGGGCCTACACTCTGAGAGAAAGAAAGGACCTTGGAGATCAGAAAGTGCAAGCTCCTTAATTTACATATGAAGAAACCACAGTCAGTTAGAACAGAGCTTCAGTACAGTTATAGTTTCACTGGAAAATGACTTCGTCTTCTAAATTCCATTTCAGCTCCTTTTTTTTTAAAGTTTTTTTAAAATTTATTTTGAGAGAGAGAGTGGGGAGAGGGGAGGTGCAGAGAGAGATGGAGAGAGAGAATCTGAAGCAGGCTCTGCACTGCAGGGCTTGATCCCAGAAACCCTGAGATCATGACCTGAGCAGAGATGAAGAGTTGGATCCTTAACCAACTGAGCCACCCAGACATCTCCCATTTCAATTCTAAAGTTAATGTAAATTAATGATGGGGAAGCCAAAGGCAAGCTGAGAGTAAAGCACAAGCTAATGCCTTGCAATGCTTCCCCTCTCCAAGTGGGATGTGTGTGATACTCCTTAGGCACTCCTGGCTGCCCAAGAACAAAGGAAAGGGAAAAACATATGGCCAATTGATAGGGATTATAGCCATGCAGGACAAGAGTCTTTATCAGTTTACAAATGTCTTAGTAAGTTACAAGAAAAAGGCAATCTTATCAATAGCTTAACCTCCAGAAACCTATACATTCAGTTTCCTGGAGCCCTAACATCCCCCTCCCCTCCATAGTGATGCGGGTAACAAAGGCAAGAAGGAAATGGTAGATAAAATCAAATTTCCTCATAGCCTGAACCTGTTGACAAATACTTGAGAGAGGCAGAGTAAAACATTCCTCCAGGAACCCCCTACTGTCTTAATCTTGATGCCTTACTAGGGAAAACACAACCTTAGCTTGACAATAGCTAGGTCTCCAGTATCTCCTTTTAGCATATGAAAGTCTTCTTTAGCATATGAAAGTCCTTTTGGAAGCTTCCCTTTTCCTTACTTTTCCCAACTCCCAGGTATATAATCAGTCACCCCTCACACTTAGAATGCAGCTCTTTCTGCTCATGGATCCTGTCCCCATGGTTTAATAAAATCATCTTTTTGTACCAAAGATGTCTCAAGAATTCTTTCTTGGTCATCAGTTGTGGACCCCCACCAACACTCCAAAACCACATCAATTAATATGTAATATTTTCTAAATTTTGGAGAGAGAGTATTCTTCCCACATGGCTAATGCAAACATTCGGATTACCAGAAGGCTCTGACTACAGAAAATTGATAGTGATATGGTGACCATATTTGCCAAATTAAAAATTGATCTGAAATTGATCTTTAAAAAGGGTTTAAAATTTTCTCTTCCTAGTACAAAAAATATCTTGACATGTAGGCATTTCCAGAATGTTTTAAGATGGTGGGTGGAATGGGGAATTGTTCTCAGCCCACTGTTTCTACCTAAACATATCTTCAGACAATGACACACTGAGGTCAGCAACTGTGTATGTGGCAGTAAATCGTTACTGGGCTACCACTTCAGAGGACAGAAGAATTGGGATGTATGGAGGACAGTGATTGTTGTTTTGTTTTGTTTTGAGAGAAAGAATGAGAGAGAGAGAGAGAGCATAAGCAGGAGAAGAGCAGAGAGAGAGGGAGACACCAAATCTGAAGCAGACTCCAGGCTCTGAGTTATCAGCTCAGAGCCTGACTCAGGATTTGAACTCACGAACCACGAGATCATGACCTGAGCCGAAATCAAATGCTTAACCGACTGAACCACCCAGGTGCCCCTGGTGGTCATTGTTAATAAACATCTATAGAATAGTCACGGAAGAAAGATAAGAATGGAAATTCTTTTTTTTTTTTATGTTTATTTGAGAGAGAGAGAATGAGTGGGGTAGTGGCTAGAGAGAGGGAAACAGAGGATCTGAAGCAGGCTCCATGCTGACAGCAGAGAGTCTGGTGCAGGGCTTGAATTCATGAACCTCGAGGTTAGGACTTGAGCCAGTCAGACACTTAGCCAACTGAACTACCTAGATGCCCCAACAATGGAAATTCTTAAAAGAGTTGGGATTAAATCAGGGGATTTGATGCAACCTGTGTAGGGAGTCACAGAATTCATCAATTCTAATCAAATAACAAGAAATTGTGAAAGAAATGATGACAAAGGTTCTTTAAGATATTTAATTTAAAAATAAAGCAGAGGGGTGCCTGGGCACCTCACTAGGTTAGGCGTCTGACTTCAGCCAAGGTCATGATCTCGTGGTTTGTGAGTTCAGGTCCCACATTGGGCCCTATGCTGACAACTCCGAGTCTGGAGCCCACTTCAGATTCTGTGTCTCCCTCTCACTCTGCCCCACCCCTGCTCACATTCTGTCTCTCTCTCAAAAGTAAATAAACATTTAAAAAAATAATAAAGCAGATACATTAAGGGCAATGTGAAAGAACAAACATGGGCTTGAGAAGTCCCTTTGTATAAGAAGGCTCAATCCAATCAGTTGGCTCAGGACAAATCATTCTAAGAGGCAAACAGCTTCCTTCATTGTAGTCCAGAATCTCAGATACAAACTTAATCTGTGTCCTCACACATTGAGATATAATTGTGTTCAATGAATATTTCAACTCCTTGTTTCAACCCTAAGTTTGTAACATTGAGAAGGGATATTTCTAAATACAGAATAGTGAAGAAATGGATACTGATACCTTGGTGTAACTTAGTTGGTGTAAGTTGTATGTATGCAGATAAAGTAATCAGTTTTATAATCATTGTGTTTCTCTGGACATGCTCAGTCTATATTTTAGACATTAGGAGTATAATTATTTTGAACAGTAATACCCATTTAAATATAAAAAGTGACTATTATGTTTGTTTGATTTCCTAGATATATAGGAGCTAAGTGCCTTGAAAGATTTCATTTATTTGACTTCTAAGTGTGCCTGGCCAAGTATTTAAAAATGTTTGAGATAACTGATTATATTAAATTTGAACTATGATACAAAAAGTCTAAAGAAATTTGATTAATTATATTAGTGGTAGGAGCTATTGAAGGAGGATTTGATGTGTTAAATTTAGGATATAGTTGAACGTTAAATTTTAGAACAAGTGTAAATAGTTGTCCTTATTGTATACCAAAAAAATACCAGATTTATAAATAGGATAGCAATATTTTAAAAATGAATGTTAAGGGGGCACCTGGGTGGCTTAGTCAGTTAAGTGTCCGACTTTCACTTGGGTCATGATCCCGCGGTTCGTGGGTTCAAGCCCCGTGTCGGGCTCTGTGCTGACTGCCAGCGCAGAGCCTGGAGCCTATTTCAGAGTCTGTGTCTCCCTCTCTCTCTGACCCTCCCCTGCTCTCGCTGTCTCTCTCTCTCTCCTAGAAATAAATAAAAATATTTTTAAAAAATGAATGTTAAGAAACAAGAAAAACTAGGTTTTAAATGTATGATTTCAATAAGTTACACATTCGTTCTACAAGTTTTTACTTAAATTTACAATTAAATGTAATTTAATAAGATGGATATTGATTATACAAGTGAGGAGAGTGTTGTTCAACTAGCTACATATCCAATGTCCATCCTGCCCTTCATCTGTGCTAGCTGAATAGTGTTTGGGCAGCTGATCAGAACACATCTGTTTCTTGCTTTAGACTCCCTTTCACCTAAGAAAAGTGATGTGCCTGAACCAGAGGTCAGTTCTGAAAAAAAAAAAAAAAAATCTACCCAGAAATTTGTTGGGGGGGTGCTTTTGAGAAAGTTTTACTTTCCAAGGAAAGGGAGGTATGGTTGATGCCAACTTTTTACCCTTTTCTTTCTGCCATGAAGCCAGCTGTGAAGTCTAGCACCTCGGTAGCAATCTTATGACTATGTGGCAACAAGTATGAATGGTCAAGGGAACTCAGGAGATGTTAATCTTGACATTGTTGAGCCACTGAACCAACCTGCAAACTCAGTTGCTTCCAGACTCATGTGAGAAAATGAATAAGCCCCTATTCATTTAAGCCATTGTAAATTGGGTGGGTTTTTTTTTTTTAACATCTGCAGCCGGAAGCATCCTTAATTAATCCTTAAGCAACTGTAAATAGTCTTTCCTGTGCACAAAAGATCTCCCATTCAGACACTAAAATTTCTCATTTGACAGCCATAAATAATGAAAAAGAACTTGGTCGGGGATATTTCTGATTTGGGTATCAGCTTATTTCCAATAAAAGCACTGTGCCTTGAGCAAATCTCCTGCATGGATTCAATTATTACACTTGAGACACATGATAAAATAAAGAAAAAAATCTTGAAGCTACCTCTTCTGCCTTGAGTGTGATAATTCTGGATGTGGGAATCTTTCCTTTGGGCTTTGCTCTTAGTAACTCCTCATAGTTCTTCCTTTCTGCCCCATTTCCATAAAGCATTTGTAGCTTCCAGATGGCTTCCTCCATTGCATCATCCCTGTCCCAAGCATCTGCCTCTTCTCTGTCCAGTTCCTCTGTCCTGTGCAGGAGTTTAGTCAAGTTCTTCAGCTCTTCTTTCCACTCCTGCCAAGGGAGAGCAGGGCCAAGCCCCTCAAGACACAGATACAGAAAACCACGACAAAGGGAGAAAACCATTGTTCTGGGCAGAGGGTTGGGGGAGTGGGAGGCGGGAGGCTTCCTATTCAGGAAATCTAAAGTCATTTAATCCAAAAAGGAATCGTCTAATTCAAACCCCTTGTTCTGTCAGTGAGGAAACAGGGAGCCAAAGAGGGAATGGATTGCTTGAAGTCTCATAACAACAGTGACAGGATGCAGGCTAGAACCTCCATCTCGCTCTACTGAGCTTTCTCATTCTGTGCTATGTTCCTTCCATTCAACAAAGGCCTAAACTATATTTACAAGGAATATAATGTTAATCTCTAAATGAGAGGGAGAAGGAAAGAAAGAAAAGGAAGGAAAGAGGAGAGGGAGGGAGGAAAGGAAGGAGGGAGAGACAGAGGAAAAACAGGAAGGGGAAACAAGAAGGAAGGAAGCAAGCAACAAAGGAGACACTTACCTGGTCAGAGAGAAGGTGGATTTTGGCCTCATATTGTTCACAAGAGCCTGAGCTCACTTGTACAATACATGATGTACATATACTTTCTCCAGATACTGGTAGAAACATTGCTTGCTGGATGATGGCATTAATCAGGGAGCTCTTCCCAGCCCCTGTGCTTCCAAATAATCCAATGTAGATTGGGTCCAATGATGGTTTTTCAATCAAGGCAAGAAGCCTGTTTCTAGATCGATTTTTATATGCACATTGTCATGTTTATCAAAGCACAGTGGGAAGAATATCAAAATAGAACATGAAGGACCCGAGTTCTAATCCTAGGCAAGTTGTACATCTTTTTGAAACTCTACTATTTTCTTGGTCAAAGGAGAAATTAGTCCCTGTTTACTACATATTTGTCACAAGGACCAAAAGAGATTATACAAAAAGTAAGTACCATTACTTGGAAGTGATAATCCTATACAAGCTCTGTAATACCTATATAGAAATGAAGCATTTTTGCTTGTGTTCTATGGAAATTACATAGCCTTGTTCCTAGAAATAAAGTTTAGGCAGAGATAAAGTATTACTGGGAGCAACACAGAGTCTTGTTGAGCAGGAGATTCTGCCCTGTCACCAATCGGGTTCTTCAAGTCATCTGAGCCCAGCAGGTGATGCACAGGCTAAAGTTTCACACAGCCTGGATTGGATTCATGCCCTTCCGTTTACCAACAGTGTGACTTTGGTCAATGTTTTCTTGGCCTCTCTGAGCCACAATTTCAGTAAAACTGGGATGATAATAAGAGTTCCTGCTTTATAGGGGTATTGAGGCAATTAAACGAAATTTGATATATGTATTTAGCGAGAGTGGCAACCCAATGAATGTCAATTATCAGTATAAACAATAATAGCCCATAGCTATATAATTTTTTAGCCTCCTTTACTTAGTTTCTAATTTAAAATTCCCTTTCATTGTTGGAGAAAAGCATCTACAGCAACCTAAGGAAAGACATGAAAGGAAGATATTATGATGGCTGGTATCAGACTCACATAAGATACTTGACTCCATTAGGAATGCTGTCATCCAGGAAGACAGAATGAATAAGTTTCTGGTAAGTATTGCTCAAAACTCTTCTGGTCCGTGACTCCAATTTTTCATCTGGAATCAATAGGGATGTATTACCTGGGATGTACCTGGCAGGGATCAAGTACTAGGTCTCCAAAAGAGGATTGTGCTCAATATGTCAAAGAAAAGGAAAAAAATGAAATGAAAAGCCGATTAAATATGATAGCAATTTATCTGACACTACAGATAATAGCTCATGGGAGATAGCAATTATTGACTGTGAAAGCTTCTCAAGGAGCTAGCCTGCTCTGAAACTCCTTGTAACAGAAGTCAGCATATGCTTTGTCATGGGTTATAGCCCCTCTAGATTCTTCTCTCCTGTGGTCATAAAAAGAAAAATTGCAAGGCCATCATATAAATACTCACCAAGGCACCAAACCAATCATTTTCACAGTCTTTGTTCTAATAAGGAAGAAGTTATTGTGATAACAATCCTCCTATCCAGAGACTCCTAGAAATAAGTTGTTAAATTATAGATCTCTGCAGAGACTCTGAAGCCTCCTTTGCTGGATCAGGATGATTTGACTATGTTCCATCCTTCCTTCCAACCTAAGTGTCTCTTCCTTTCAGCATTTTAACACATTTAACACAGAGCCACATTAAAACTAGCTCCACAGCAGTTTCACAACACTCACATTCCTTGAGAGCACTTTGTTCCACGGACGGAAATGCTCGGAACCGCTGGTCTCTATCTGAACGTCTTCTTTTTTTCGTTGGCTCTGTATATAAACCATCATCAACTAGAGATAAACAGAGATTATATAAAATTAAAGGTCCTGGGTCAGAGTGTACTTGCCTGACCTCTATCAACACACAAACCCAAAGAATCTAAGAAGGCTCCTGCCAGCTCTGTATGCATAAACTCATTCTAGAAGCAGGCACCATTGGTCCATTCCAGTCTGGTCTCTACTTCCCAGAGTCACAGGACTTTCCAACTAGATCCAAAGTACAGAGTATAACATATCTCCCCAGAACATATGTTGACGTGAAATGAAAAGTTTGGAAACCCTAAGAAGCCAAGATAGCTGGATATTCTTCAGTATATGTTACTGTGTACAGAGAAGCCCAAGAAAGGACTACGTGTGGGATGAAGAAAGGCCTCTGGGAGGTCGTTTCAAACTTGGAAAGAAATTCATCAGGAGCAGAATGCAGAGGTAAGAACTGGCCACATGACCAGGGCAAACCACTTCTTGCCCATCTGTAAGATGAGAGGGCCGACAAAAATATATGCAAGGTAACAATTCGGGAGGATGTTCTACTAGTGCATGCCCTTCAGAGGTGAAATTTGGGAAAATTTTCTCCCTTCCTCACTGAAAGTCATTAGCAGCTGCTTCCTTACATAAGTAAGAATAGAAATCCCCATGAAGCAAAACTTTGTAGTTCTCCTGAGATTTATTCACTTTAATGGTTTCCCTTGGTTATGAAGTAAAGGGCTGGCAGGATCCGTAATGCTCTGGAAAGGGTACAACCAAAACATTGTGTTCTGGATGAGTTTTAGAAAATACCCCCTGGCAGTATCCATCTGGTTAGAAAAGGGCAATAGGTGGGTCTTTGGAGTCAAGGTTATTGGAAATGATCCTAACCCAGTGCTCCTGGGATTGGTTTGTGCCTTGGGAAATGGCCATGAGATGAACCTGAAGAAGTGATCCCCAGGAGTCATGGCCCATAGAGGGGCATGAGCCCCCCAAACTGAGCATCATGTCGGGAGGTCATCTTCCCTGAAGAACCACAGCATCTAAGAAGGTTCACGTTGGGACCCAGAAGAGCAACCTGCAAGGCCCAGCCTCCACCGCAGGGCTCCTCCAAACAGCAGGTCTTCCAGATAATTCAGCCAGCCTTCTCCCTCTGCTCAGCCTTATGGCTTCCAGCACAAATCCTGCCATGTCCTGGAGCCAGTTCACACCCCATAAAGTACTGCAGTGCAGAGGGTGCTGTTTGCCAAACCCTGAATCCCTGCCACCTCGTGCTCATGCAGTGACAGGGCGTTGAAAGAGCTTGTATTTCAGACCCTCTGTCTCAGACATTCTAACTTCTAACTGAGCTCGACTCAAAGATTTCATCATGCCTTAGTTTAAGCACTGCATGAGAATTAAATACCAAGTTGCTGGCTCAGTGGTTCGAGTTGGAGAAGGAAGAGGCAGAGAAGAAAAGAATATGCCACTCAGATCCCTAGACAAGCCACAAGCTGAAGAATACTTTAGTCTGTGCTACAAAAGGTATCTCAGAATTCCAGGATGTTTCTACAATCTGTGTGTGGAAAGTAAAAGATGCCGGGCCTTGATCTTGACTTTGTAACTCTTTTGTGCAAACAATATTTACACATCATCTTAGCCACATATATAAAACAAGGGATATGTCCATACATCCATGGCCTTCATTTCAATTTTATAAGAACTAGCAAGAAATCTGATAAAAGATTAGAAGCTTATTTCTCAATTAAAGCAAAGACTAGGAAGTCAGATAAACGGCAGGGTGTAAAACTTTTTCTTCAATCGCTAAAATGAAAAAACACTTGGAAAGGAGAAAGTAGTCTATCTTGGATTTAGGCCATTTAAGGGTAGTATTTCTATTTAAATCGTGACTGGAATGAACTGACCTGAACTGGCCACATCTCTTCTCATTCCCTGTAACTGCTCAAGCACTCCCTCCCCTTTTCCAGCATTTTACACTGAAGCACCCAAGAAAAAGAGCAGTAGGCGTAGGCGGGGGCAACCCAAAGAAGTAAACCTAGTCTACTGCT
Organism: Crocuta crocuta; assembly: GCF_008692635.1. NCBI lineage: Eukaryota > Metazoa > Chordata > Mammalia > Carnivora > Hyaenidae > Crocuta > Crocuta crocuta. Next base: position 632,938 of record NW_027530969.1, read on the forward strand.
GCTGTTGCCTCTTGCTGACACAAGGTGTCACTTTAAAAAACTGAGCCCTAGCCACCTAACACAGGATACAGGTTGATTGTTGATCCAGAGAATTGCCAGAGACTGTTATGGATATTCCAAGCTGAACAGTTCCACGCTTTCAGTGCTAGCCACCACCCCACTGACCCAGAAACCCTGCATCCCTTACCCCTAAGGGATTTCATCCCCTATGAGTGAGGAAATACATGTGATACATCCTGTTTTCTGCACAGTGGGGTTACTTTCCTGCATCTTCCTAGGGAAGGCTCCCTCCTTGGCTCCAGGGCCTTACACCACCCTCACTGACTCCAAGGGGATTCACCCTACATCTCTCCTTCTAAGGAAAGTGCCTGAAATGATTCCAGGGGCCTTACCTTGCCTGGAATCCAAGAAAGGCCTTCTAAAACCATCCTGTTAAAAGAGGACACCCAGAATGTTCAAACTTAATTGCTGGTGAGATAGTCTACCACATCATGAATGGGCTATTTTAGTTGTTGAAATAGTTTATATTCACTCACTATTAAACTGTGCCATGAGAAAGCAGCTTCTGAAGGAACAATGACTACAGTTAAATAATCTCAACTGATCTGCCCTTAATTATATAGTGGTAAATAGGAAGTATACACTCCATCAGGGAATATTATAGGAATGTTACCTGGGTGTGGTCCCTGACCCACAAAATCCTCAGTTTCTTCCATGTCCTGTTATACAAATGCCTGCTTTTGTCCACTTGGGAGAACAAGCCTAAAAATATATACAAAGTACAAAAATGGGGGTGGGAATAAATGCAGAAATTATAAATACATAAAGCAAAATAATAAACAACAACATGTAAATCTGTTTACGCTTTGTTTACCCAACTAGATTCCAAGCTGTTAAAGTGAAATGGCCATTCTAACTTATCTTTGAATTCTTCACAACACTTCCTATACTACATGTTGATTTAAACATGACAAGAATCAATGTTTGATCATTGGTTTTCTTTTTTTTTTTTAATTTTTAATGTTTATTTTTAAGAGAGAGACAGACAGACAAACAGAGTGCAAGTGGGGAAGGAACAGAGAGGGAGACACAGAATCTGAAGCAGGCTCCAGGTTCCGAGCTGTCAGCTCAGAGCCCAACGTGGGGCTCAAACACCCAAACTATGAGATCGTGACCTGAGCCAAAGTCGGACGCTTAACTGACTGAGCCACCCAGGTGCCCCTGACCATTGGTTTTCAATAATAGTTGTATGTATAGAACTTTAAACTGATATTATCTGAGAACTTTATTAATAATAAACTCTAAAATAATAATATACCTCTAGTGATCTAAACTATAAAGTTGAAATTATTGTATGGCTTTGCTGCTTTAGGTGGCATTAGTAGCCCAATCAGGTTCAGTTATGTTTAGTCCCAGCAGATCTCAGCAAGAATCTGGAAGATGGATAGAATATTCAATATTCCTAAGGTCCCCTGGAGTTGCTTTGGGAACTACTGAGTGGGGAAGGAGAGATGCAATAACTAGGTTCTCCGGATCTTTCTTGTTTCCTCACTCCACTTCAATGAGGAAGACCCCCACCGTCACCTGGCCACTTAGGTCTATATGCAGTGCCACAGCTTGGGGCATCGGCAGGTTTAGGGGGGTTGGGGGAGGAGAGGCACATCCAAAAGGAGAAGGTCAAATCCAACTTGTCTCCAGTCCATAGGCAGACAGAGCTTGGGCATGGAGGGAGAATGGGACCCATAGAGGCTCAGAACAGAGGACATTGGGTAGGGATATGTTATCCCGGAGTTTCTTTGTCTCCACACACAGAGGAGAATTTGAGCAACACAGAGGGGAGCCCCAAAGTGCTTCTCTCCTTACCTGATGTTGCTGTTTGGATCACTCAGCCATGTACTTCAAAAGCAGAGTTACCCGCCCTTATGAGAAATGCAAAGTTCTATCTGATCTGTCAACTGCCACTAGACCCACAGGCTGTTAGAGACATTATGCCTCATTTACATATTAACTCCAAATGAAAATCACAGCTCCTCAGTCAAAACAGCCTCTTATTCTTGGTTTGGCTGGTGGATATTTAACTGGCCAAATGGTTTCTGTACTGTGGGTGTTGGCTGGATGTGGTGTGAATCCCTACTGTGTGCAAGGTCCTGAGCCTTAGGCAGAGTTCCTCATCTCTTCATTCCTTATCTTGAGGCTCCCTCTCAGACCACCCCAACCTCCTTACAGTTCTCCAAGGCAGGGTGTCCTACTCCATGCATTTGAGTGTAGGCTGTTCTCTCCGTGTGGGGCACCCTTCCGCTCTTCTTCCTGGTGAGTTCCTACTCTTTAAGATCCTTTTTCAGCATTTCCTCTGTGAAACTGTTTCCTGATTCCCAGTCATTCCCCTCTTGTGTCACCACAGCTCCAAGCACACCTCTGTTATCATGCCTCCTTGTCCCTTTCTTCTTTCTATGGGCTATTTGAGGTTATACCTACATTTGTTTCAGTGTTGCATTTCTATCAGGAAGTGCAATGACTGACAAAAATTGGTAAATGAACTAATAAATAAAATAACGAATGGGAAGCTTCTGATGAGATTCTAAACCAAAGGATGTTTAAAAACCAAATTAGCTTTTTATTAAGGTTTTGTTTAAACCATATTTGTTTTTTTTTTTAATATAATTAGAATCCTAGATTAAGGAATAAAGGAGAGGGTAGGAAGACAACGACAACATCAACAGAGAAGACTATGAAGTAGGACCATGAATGCTGAATTTGAAGAAGGAATGACACAGGCAAAGGCAGAAGATAGGGCAAGGACCTCATAGCAGTCTTCAAATACATGACCTTAGAGGTGCATATAAAATTCATTAGAAAGCAATGGATTTTCTGCCACTAAGTGTGTCTGAACCTATACTGGTATGACCACTTCATAATGGCATTGGACTAGATGAGCTTGAAGGTCTCTTCAAATCCCAGATTCTATTTTCTTACTTGAAGTGTTCACCAGCAAAGCTGGTAGGTGAAGTCCTCGATGAGGTCACAAAAATTCACCAGAGCTACAAGTCGTTCCTGGTTTGTAGTGCTGAGTTGGAAATGCCAAACCACATCAAGACCTAAGTAAGACAGGGAAACAAAAGGGTATAATGAGCTATAATGTGTGTAAGTATATGATAATGCCTATCAATAACTTTATTTTTTTTACTTTTTAAAAAATGTTTATTTATTTTTGGAGGAGTGACAGAGCTTGAGTGGGGGAGGGGCAGAGAGAGAACGGGAGACACAGAATCCGAAATATGCTCTGGCTCTGGGCTTGAACTCACAAACTGAGATCATGACTTGAGCTGAAGTCAGATGCTTAACCAACTGTGCCGAGACACCCAGGCGCCCTGACTTTATTTTTTTTTAAATAGGCTCTGTGCCCAACGTGGAGCTCAAACTCACAACCCAGACACCAAGAGTCACATGCTCTACTGACTGAGTCAGCCAGGCACACCCTCCCACCGCCCCCGCCCCCATCAATAACTTGAGATACAGAGCTAGGAATTACCCCTAAGAAAGAAAGAGATCTGTTGTTTCCCGAAGACAGCAGCTCAATGAGCCACAGTCCCACAAAACATTAGGCACTGTGTCACATGGATCACTGAAAACAAAACAAAATGTGTGGTCTTATCAGTAGACAAATGCACTGTAGACCTCCAGGATAACTTGTGTTCTGGTAGCGAAAATCCAGGAAGACATAGTGGAGTCAGATGAAGTCCAAAAGGACTAATAATAAATTGATAAGTGTTACCACCATATGAACAGTGAGATTAAGACCCTTCAATCTGAGACAGCAGTGGATTTAGAAGAGAAGCAGACATTTTCACCAAATCCTGGGCACTGGTTTTGGCTGCCATTAGGGTCACAGGAACTTCAGTTCATCTAACGTCATTTATAAAGTCAACTTTACACAATGGCCAGTAAGGACTGTTAGCATGTGAGTATCCCGGTTTGGGCTGGGCTTAGCTGCACGTAGTGGAGACACCAAACCATGAGCCTCGTAATGCAGGCGCATCTATGGTACATGAGTAATTTGTGATCCCTAACTGAAATTTGGAGAAATTGAAAATTATTTGAGGTGTGCTTGTGATCCCTTCTGCCAATGTTCAAAGATTGCTGACCATTTAATCAGCAAACCAAGACAAAGGAAAATGGAAATGGGTCATTAACAGAAGGACTGAGAAATTAGAATGAAGGAAACAGCAGGCACTTAAAAAGGAAAACTTACAAACAAATATATCAATGAATAGGGGGGTAGTGTGGTACAGACTCTCTGTACATAGTCACTGAGTAAACTAAATGATGGCAGGAAGGGCTGTCAGCTGCAAATCAGGTGTGGAAAGTACAGTTCTGGCTTTGTCACCAGTCAAAAGAGATGTAGGACTTCAGAAAAGTTATTTTATCAGCATGGGGCTTAGTTTTCTCACCTATAAAGAGAGACTGAACAAGTCCTTAAAATGTGAATATCCTCTGATTTAGTTGGATGCAAAAAGGATTAAGCTTCTTTTTTTAAATGTCACCTGCCATTGAAACCAAGACTGTACCAACGATTAGGGCTCCTGTGTAATCAAAAGTAGCACAACCAAGATGTCTGTAATTTCAGGTTCATTTCACTTTGAGGAGCCAACCACCCATGGGTCCATAGTTCTTCCTCAAATTATGTGGGGTTCCACTTTACCCCAAAGAGGGGCAGTAATGGTGGTTGTATTTTGTAAAAATTTGGCTTCTCTGGAGAAGCAATAGAAAGGAGTCCAAATTTATTGCTCACACAGGCTAGGTGTTCCAGTGTGGTTTATTTCACTTGTATTTCAACTATGCGGTTAGAACTTAAGTTTTGCTTTTAGTATGTATTTACATTCATGTGCAGTGAGCCTAAGAATAGCATCTTTTAAATGAGACTCTCTGCATATTTAGCTAGATATGGGAAGGTTGCACAGAATGCATTTCCTGTTAAATAATTATGACTTTTGGCAGTTATTTTTGCTTCTTCCACTCTCCTTTTCTTCTGTTTGTATTTGCTTAAAGTCTTTTTTTTTCTTAAAGAAACATAACAGAGATGACATAAATGCAATAGTTATTTCTGTTCTAGAACAGCTTCATATAGTGTAATTAAATAAAGAATGCTCCTGAGCCCCTTCTTTTACAGATATCGGACACTGAGGCTCATAGGGGGGAAGGAACTTGTCCAAGGTTGGAGTGACTCCAAGGTCGGTGTTTTCTTCCTCCCACCAAGCAGCCTCTCATAGGTACTATTTAAAAAAGCCTCTGGAGGGGCGCCTGGGTGGCTTAGTCGGTTAAGCGTCCGACTTTCGCTTAGGTCATGATCTCGCGGTTCGTGGGTTCGAGCCCCGCGTCGGGCTCTGTGCTGACTGCCAGCTCGGAGCCTGGAGCCTGTTTCAGTCTGTGACTCCCTCTCTCTCTGACCCTCCCCTGCTCACGCTGTCTCTCTCTCTCTCTCTCCTGGAAATAAAACATTAAAAAAAAATTAAAAAAAAATAAAAAAGCCTCTGGAGCTTAAGAGTAGAAGAATAGAGGGAAGAGTGCTCACACATGAGGGGCTCCTTCAAATACATGACAAAGGCATTTGGGGAATGAAGGCTGTTGAGTAGAACTAAGAGTAGCTACCTTATAAAAATGTACTTAGGACTCAAACCAAAGGTACTGCCTGTACATTCTTCAATGCCCTCAGAAGTAAAACAAGACTGTGTGTGTGTGTGTGTGTGTGTGTGTGTGTGTGTGTGTGTGTAGAGAGAGAGAGAGAGAGAGATTGAGAGAGAGAGAGAGAGACTGAGTAGTACACTTTCATTGCATTCTGCTTGTGTCTGATGCAGAATTGAATGTGGTTAAGAATTGCAAACAGCCTGTTCTCTTCCCCTAGATTTTTTCCTTCAGCCAGAATCTCATCTCAGCCTACCTTGCTTCACATCATTAACCTTTCCTACCTGATTCTTATTTTCCTTTTATTTCTTCTGTCCCCTGCCCCCACACCCAAGGGAGCTCTAATGGAGAAAAAAATCAAAATGCTTAACCTAGCAAACTTCCTTTATGGAGTATTTTTATCATCAACTGGTTTATTCCCTACTTTTACTGAATGTGGGAAGGCTTGATACATAGTAAGCGCTGAATGAAGTGTATCTTTTAAGTATCTTAGATGGTAAGACTAATAATGGCAGCAATTACATTCAGACACTTATTCAAATAATTGCTGAGTGTCTATTACATGTCATGCACTGTTCTAAATGCTGAAAATACATCAAGGAACAAAATGGGGAAGGTGTTTGCACACATAGGGCTTACATTCCAAAATGTGAATGATGTAGTGGACATTACTCAGGATTTGGAGTCAGAATGCCAGGATTTGGGGATCGTGTTCTAGGGCTTCAATGCAACACTGAACAAATCACCTTACCTCTATACCTCAGTTTATGAACTTATAAAATGAGAATATAAAGATACCTCTATCAGGAGTTCATTGGATTAACTATGATATATATCAGGATTAAATGTAATACTGTATGCACAGTTGGTCTTCAGGCACTTAAGCATCTGTACAAATGTTATTTTTAGAATATTTGGTGAAGACAGTTAAACTAGAAGTCAGTACTATTATTCATCTGGGCCAAGTCTACTTAGCTTTGAGGATACATATGCCACCTTAACTGATAAACTGACTCTATTCTTGTCCAGACTGACCAATCACCTTGTGAGTTCTATCTTGTCCTTCAAGAGTCCTTGGTGAAGTTCTTGTCCTCCTCCCACAGGGAGGTGGGCTGGAATTTGAAATCGATTCTTAATAAACTTGTGGAATGTTGGTGACATTTAGGATTTATTTCCTTTCTTTTTAAGTTTTAAGTACCTTTAGTATTGGCAACATATCCTGACCACTTATTGGACATTGCACTGCTCTTCTGAACTAGGTACGTGCCAGAAAAGCAATTTAAACACATTAACTCAGAAGTGAGAGTGAAACAAGGGCCTTCGAACCCCCAAAGGGTAAAAGTTATATTTTCAGCAGTAATACATGAGCTAATGTGTGCAACCTGAGAAGTACAGCCCCCAAGGGTAGACATAGTAAAGGAGTTATTGGGATAGCATGATTTTTTCCTTACTTCTACCCTGGATGAATAGGTAAGTAAAAGAAGCAGATATTTTCATAATGTGCTTTATCAGATTCTAACAAAATGAACTCAGATCCTCTCATACTGATCCCCCAAGCTTGCCAAAGCTAATGAGGCATAAGATGACATTAATACTACCTCTAATGATGACTGAAATTGCTGTGTTTTTGGAGAGGAGAAATTATTAGTGACTTGCCTGAGATCATGCCCTTATGTAAAATTCAAGCTAAAAACCTGATTTTCCAGATTCTAGTTCATCGGTCTTTGCATTAGCTTTAAATAGTTCACTTAAACCAGTAAGAAAGTAAAACCCACTTTCCTTCATGAAAAAAAAAATTACTTTAAGAAGATGAAGAGAGGGAGAAGAAACAAGTCTTCCATACAGAAAAATGCCAAGTAATTTATGCAGATACTCTACCCTCAAGGAGAGGGAGCATAACTCCCCACTCTTTAAGTGTGAGCTTTGCAGAGCAACTTCCTTCCAAAGATGGCAGTATGGAAAGGAGGGGAAAAGAGTAATTTTACAGTCGAGAAACCTGACAGACATGCCTCAGGGAGGTGATGAAGGTCAACATTAACAGTCATAGACCGGGGCACCTGGGTGGCTTAGTCGGTTAAGCGTCCGACTTTCGCTTAGGTCATGATCTCGCGGTTCGTGGGTTCGAGCCCCGCGTCGGGCTCTGTGCTGACTGCCAGCTCAGAGCCTGGAGCCTGTTTCGGATTCTGTGTCTCCCTCTCTCTCTGACCCTCCCCTGCTCACGCTGTCTCTCTCTCTCCTAGAAATATATAAAAAATATTTTTAAAAAAAAAACAGTCATAGATCATGTTGTCTGTATGTACCTAGATGTGATGTGATGAGAGAGGCACTTAAACTCTGCAATCTTCCTCCCCTAAACCCAACACTTCAGTCCAATCATGAGAAAAAGAAACAGACAAATTTCAATAAAGGTTAATCCTATAGGATATGTGACCAGTACTCCTCAAAACCATCAAGATCATCAAAGCAAAGACAATCTGAGAAACTGTCACAGCCAAGGGGAGCCAAAGGAGCCATGACCACTACCTGTAATGTGTTGTTCTGGATAGGACCCTAGAACACAAAAAGGACAGTAGATAAAAACTAAGAATATCTGAATAAAATATAGTCCTTAGTTTACGGTAATGCTATAAATATTGGTTCACTAATTGTGACAAATGTATCAGACTGATGTAAGATAAGAGAGGAACTTGGGTGTGGATCATATGGGGACTCTCAGTACTATCTTCTCAAATATTTCTGTAAATCTAAAGCCTATTTCTTTAAATCAGCCATAAGTTACAGCATAAATTACATAAGAAATACAACTTACCAGATGTCACCTTTTCTTCTTCAGTTCTAGGAGTCCACAAAGGATATGGTGGCTGTTTCTTTGCTGTCATATAGCTATGTGAAACCAGCTGGGGTATAGAGCCCTTTGTGACCACAGTTACAAGCCGAACTCACCCAAGAAGAAGTGAAACTGATTTGCCATTTGAGGGTTATTTATGACAATCTCCTCCTTCAGAAATTGATTCATTCTATTTTCCCTTTTCATTTAAACTTAAATTGTGTGTAAATTGGGGAGTCTTACAATTCTTCTCCTCCCTATTCCTACAAGCAGGCAGATATTAGTCATTTTTTACCTTTCCAAATAAATTTCAGCATCCACCTGCAGCATCCTTTCTTTGAGGAAGAAACTTATTCTAATGGATCTAACTTACTTGAATAGTTAGAAAAAAAAATTCCCCAGTTCGAAGAGAGACAATGCACTCATTCCCACATCCCCAAATACAAAGACAACTGGGCAAGATGGATGACATGAGATGGTAAAGATAAACTGACTCTTGATCACAAAGACTCGAAACTCACCAAAACCCAAACAACATTAGACTGTTTGATTGTAGGAATGAATGTCATACAGTTTTGTTTTTTTAATTTTAAAAAAATGTTTGTTTATTTTTGAGAAAGAGAAACAGAGTGCAAGCAGGAGGAGAGGTAGAGAGAGGGGAGACACAGGATCTGAAGCAGGCTCCAGGCTTTGAGCTGTCAGCACAGAGCCCAACATGGGGCTCAAACTCACGAACCACAAGATCATGACCTGAGCCAAAGTTAGCTGCTCAACCACCTGAGCTACCCAGGGACCCTGTCATACAGTTTTAAAGAGCTCTTTCTGGAACTTAATTTTACACTCATATTTTTTTACCAGAAAAAAACAAATATTTTCAAAATGCTGTCCAATGAACAAGAAAGTAGAACCTACTCTACTTTGCTATGTTTGGCAACTCAAACAGTCACATCAAGTATAGCGGAAAAGCAATTTTTTTTTGAAAAGCAATTTTTTGACCTTCAGCTTCAGGTTATGTTTGACCTTCAAAGGCAGACTGAGTCATTACCAGGATAGTTCTCAGTAACTGTAGGTATTTTTTTATTCCAAAGTGGGGATTCAGAAAGCAAAGAGGTAAAAAAGAATTATAAATAAATATTTAGACTGTGATCTCAAAAATTGCTTTGAACTTTTAGTAAGATGATATGCCTCATCCATAATAAAACCATAGAAATACCAGTATAAAGTTCAAAGCAAAGAAAATCAACCTGACTATCATTATTAGTGTTAGATATTTACTTCTCTTTCTGGGCAAAAATCACACCTTAATCTTCTGTTCATGTCACATATGCTTAGCTCTCCCCCTACTGGCTGTTTCTTTGCTTCAACAGTTAACCGTATTCGAAATCAGAGGTACTACTAAAATACCAAATAACTAAAATTAATTTTGATCATTTTTAAAGCTGCTTTGGGGTTCTTTATGGTGCTCCTTGATACCTGTATTGGACACCTGAATGCTAGGTCTGTTAAGAGTGTGGGGTAACTAGCAGGCTGCATTTTCATTGAATTCACCGTAAACACTGAAGCAATTGAAAGAAAACTTCCATCAGAATCTGCACTCAGGTGCTGTGCCTTCCAGCCTGTTTTAGATGAACTATCCCTGCACCCATCAAAAGGGAATCCCTTCTCCTGTGCACCAGAATCCATCCCTTCTCTCCAACTGCAGGACTAGGAAGAATACTTCCCTCTTGTACTTCATTAACTTTTCACTCTCCATTGGATTATTCCCACTGGCATAAAAACCGGATGTTATTTATTATTTTAATAAACATTTCGTTTGACACCATTTTCTCATCCAGCTACTACCCCATTTCTCTGTACTTCTTGAGGGCAAAATCTCTCAGGAGTTGTCTAAACCCACTCTCTCAAATTCCTCCCCTCTCAATCTATCATAAACTTTCTATACCCAATCCTTTACAATGGTTTCATAAAACTGTTCTTGTCAGTCTCCATTCATCTTAGTCAATTTTCGACTCTCATCTGACTTGAACCTTCAGCAGCCTTTGACTCAGTAGATCACTCCCTCCTCAACACACTTTGGCTGGTTTTCCAGGTAACTGCAACTCTCCTAGTTTCCTCCTCCTCCTCCTCCTCCTCCTCCTCCTTTTTAAATTTTCTTAACGTTTTATTTATTTCTGAGAGACAGCATGAGCAGGGGAGGGTCAGACAGAGAGGGAGACACAGAATCTGAAGCAGGCTCCAGGCTCCGAGCTGTCAGCACAGAGCCCGATGGGGGGCTTGAACCCACAAACTGTGAGTTCATGACCTGAGCTGAAGTCAGCTGCTTAACTGACTGAGCCACCCAGGCGCCCCTCTCCTAGTTTTCTTCTAAACTCTCTGGGGGCACCACCTTGAAGACCCAAAAATTAAGTCCTCCATTAAGAGCAACCTCGGGCTGCACGTAGCCCCAGTCCCAGTTCCAGGAAAAGCCTCAGACTGTTCAAGGCTAAAGCCATCCTCAGACCGCCCTCAGATCAGCTAATCAAAAAACATTCCTATGGTCTGAGTCAAGGCTGGGAACTGCAGGTACAAACTAGCCAATTTCTCACCACTTGCCTGAACCCCACATGGGCCCTTTGAGCTCACCTCATAATTGGTCATTTTCGAAGGATTCTCAAAAGTCATGATTGGGTCCCGCCAAAAGTAATGAACACCTCACAGATACTGAATGGTCAAAGCTGTTACCAGGGGTGCTGTACAGTTGTAATTGGTGCTTATGTGATGATGCTATGTGTACTGTAACACCCCCATCCCTTACTCCTTAAAAACCCTATTCGCTATTGTTCTTCGCTTCACCTTGGTGCCACGACACCGGTAGGCTGGTGAGCCCCTGCTTGAGCTTGAAATAAAGACCCTTTTGTATTTGCATCGGTGCTGGCTCCTTGGAGGTCTCTGGGACTCGCGATTCGGGCACAACCACCTCAGCTTCCTTTGCTGGTTATTCCTCTTCTCCTCAACCTGCTAGGATTAGAATGCCCCAAAGCTTTGTCTTCAGTCTTCTCTTTCTTTTCTACACTCCCCTTATTTCATAGCTTTGAATCTCACCTATATACCTGTAACTCTCAATTGGCATGTACAGCCTGATCCCTTTTCATGCCTTACTGCTCACTAGGCATCCCGAATACAACATTTCCAAGTTGACCTCCTTACATCCCACTCAAAACCCCACTCTGCCTACAGGCTTCTCCATTTCAGCTAATGGCAACTTCCAGTTCCAGTCCCTTGATCCAAAGCTTGATGTTGATGTCTTTCTCTCATACCCCATATCTGGTCTGTCGGGAAATCTTGTTGAAATCTCCAAAATATTTTGAGAATCTGAACACTTCTCATCACCTCCACAGTTTATCGCCACCCTCCTCCATTCAAGTTATAAACATTTCTGGCCTCCTTCAGTAGTTCCCAAACTTTGCTGCATATTGGAATCACCCAGGGATCTTTAAAACATGACTGGCTCCCACCCGTTTGATATTTTTTATTTAATTGGTATCGGATGCGATTTGGGCCCTGGGATATTTCACTACTCTCTAGGTGATTCTAATATGCAGCCAAGTTTGGGAATCTCCAGTGTAGATACGATAATAGCCACCAGGCTCTGAATTTATTTTACACCACACTAAATGAGGATGAGCGGGCTCATCCTCCCACTGTCTCCCACTGAGGTTTCGGCCCACCCTTCCTGGAGGAGGCAGACCCTGGGCTCCTGTACCCTTATTTAGAGGCATCCCCATTCACACTCTCATTTTCCTGCGATCTATACAAAAGACACCAAGTGACTGCCAAAAAAGAAGAGAGTAAGGGTAGGTTAGTTTAAAAAACACAAGAGATAAAACGTAGCCTCTATAAATAAGCCTGGCGTGGCCTCTGTACATAAGCACTGTCGAGTCGCTCCACTGCGCAGGCCGAACTTTCTAGTGTCCGTGCGCTCCTCGGCCTTTAAACAATCGCATCCTACAGCCTTTAGACCCCAGGCAGGGACCAGCTGGGCTGCAGGTTTTCTCCGCCTCCTGCAGCTGCGCGAGCCGCCGCTGAGGGGCGGGGCGGGCCTCTGAGCGCGCCGTCTTCTGGGTACAGCTTTACGATACATTGACCGTCGTTTTACGACAGGCTGGGATTGCTTTGTGGCTGTCAACTTTCCCTGAGGTCCGAGCTGGTAGCCACGGTGTGTGTGGTAGCGGCTGGTACGACCGCGGAGAAATGAGGCAGAAGCGGAAAGGTGTGGAAGGGAGGGAGAAGTGGAGGGGTCCTGCGGTGTGGGAGGGAAGGGGCGAACACCATGGCGGTCAGGTGCTGAAAGCAGTTTTTCTCTCTGCCTGAGCCAGTCGCTTGCCACCTTAGAGTCAGTCTGTGTCGCCTCCAGCCTCCTGTTCTCTCGTTTTACACATGGTGCATTTTAAGCCAGCCTACGGTTACTGTCTTTTTGGCAGTCCGTTGGTGTCGTTTGCATAGATGCCAGGAAAAGCTTTATTCCAAGGTTTGCTTTAGAAGGAGTCAACGTGGTTGGTTGTTTTAACTTGCTGTCGGGTCTCTTAATTTGCTAAGATTTTATGGTACGTTTAACCTATTGTTCTAAGACCTAAGTTTATAAAAAGAAAAGAAAAGAAAAGCTCTTGAGTCCTTGGTTGTCTGTGGGGAAGTTATACAGTTATTCCCGATTTATATTACCTCCTAAATTGGCATGGAGCGATTCCGTCTTTCGTTTTCAACAGGATGGAGTCAGATTTCAGGTGTTTTCTCACAAGTTCTAAACTTTTCTCTCTATACCCATTTGAGCAGCCTAATAATGATTGGTGGTTATCATAGTAAAAGCTATTTATTGAGCCTTTGCTAATAATTCTGAAGTTTGCGTCATTTCCATTTTACAGATGAAGATACTGAGATTCTGAGCTCGGCAACATTCGCTGCCCAGAATTACACATAGGAACTGGAACTGATGGTCAGGCTGTCTGTGTGCACCCAAAAACCCACAGGAAAAAAATTCCTTTAATCACTGTGGCTCTGGGCATCAACACCCATTTATTGGAATAACAGTTCCAAATGTCCAGGTTACCTTCAGTTGTCTTGTGGCATCAAACTACATGTCCTAGATCTTCTCCCTCTGCCTTGCTCCTGTGCCTGTCAGGCCAGACCGCTTTACACTCTTCACCTGTCGCTAAGTCCGGCCTCTTGAAATAATTTATTACTCATCATTTTGGCCATCATCCTCATCAATAGCTAGTAACTGACTAGTACTTTGGCTTTCCTATAATGTTATTTCAGTTGACTCTTATAATAGTCTTGTCAAATGTGTATGTATTATCCCAATTTTGCAGGCAAGGAAATGGGAATACAGAAGTCGTTGATCTTCTCATTATCACATAGGTGTTGGGTGCTAGGAACACACAGGAGTCTATTGTCCAAGTGTTTTTACTTTAAATCTTGTGAGTTATTTTTTCATTGTTGCCTTTCAAGAACCTTTTACTTAATATGTATTCTTTTCACCTTCTGAATCATTTTTGTATCATTTTCTTTGTGGGTTTTTTTTTGCATATTTACTTTTTAAACACTGCTTTCATGTTTTTACTCCCAAACTGGAGAATCTGTAATTCTCCAGTCCATTTAAATGCCTTGCCTACTAGTCAGCGTACCCTGTACCCTGTACTATATTTTTTAATTGAACTTTGTCAGAAACCCTGTATTCTAGTTAGGCAATAGTCCTTCACACAAAGATAGGTAATTCCTATACCTGGCATTGTTCCTTCTGGATGGCCCCGTTTTGCTTGTCCACTCCTGCCCTTTCTTCAGAGACCCCCATGCCATATCTCCCATAAAGCCTTTCCTTATTAATTTACTCTCTAGTTAATTTTTGATATACTCAAGAGCTATACAAATGGTTTTCAAAATCTTTATTTTTATCTCTTGGATTCTCTTTTCCTCTTCAAATAAATTATTACATAGTGTTTCAATATATTAAACAGATGAAAGCCGAGGTGCTTTGNAATCTTACCTCTATTACATGTCCTTGAAGTGCCTTTTTGGAATGTTGGAGTGCTGAATTACATGGTTTGGAAAGCATTTAGCCTTTGATTGTACATGGACTTTTTTCCTCTCACATTGTGTTAGCTTTGCTTCATTAAATTAGAGGCAGCTTGGTACAGTGAAAAAAGTGTGGAAGTTGTGGAGAAAACACCTGGATTTGAGTCTTAACTATGCCATTTACAATGACATCTTAACTTCCCTTAATTTTTAACATCTGCAAAAAGGGCTAACAATATCTATAGTGTTGTGTGGTTTCAAATGAGATAAAATAAATGAAAGGGCTCCAAAATGCCAGGGCTTTCTCATCTATACTTTTCTTGATGACACCATCATCTTTGCACACTAACTTTCTCTACAGGCTGGTATGCTTGCTGGCAGTTGCCCTCAACCTCACAGCTTTTATCACTGGAGAGAGACTGGCATTTTTTTGCCTTGAGGAAAGAGCTCAGATTTGCCTTACTTGGATAGGTGCCTGTCCTTGCACCAATCAACTGTAATTGGGATGGGGTCAAGTAAGAACATGTCAGGGGTGCCTGAGCAGCTCAGTCAGTTGAGCATCCACCTTCGGCTCAGGTCATGATCTCATGGTTTATGAGTTCGAACCTTGCGTTGGGCTCTTTGCTGACAACTTAGAGCCTGGAGCCTCCTTCAGATTCTGTGTCTCCCCCTCTCTCTGCCCCTCCTCCACCGTGCTCTGTCTCTCAATAATAAAAACATTTTAAAAATTTAAAAAAAAGAACATATCAGCTTCTGCTATTGCCTTTCAGATGAGAACAGAAGCCTCAGTTGCCAGAAGGTCATGATGGTGAACAGACTATACCTTAGAGATACATTGAGATCCCTGTACAAGTATAGAATCAACATCCTTTGTATTACAAAGTAGTATTGCATTGCTTTATAATATTACTTCTGTGGATACCTAGGTTTGAGTTTCACTGTTACCCCTTGGTAGCATTTTCACAAAACAAGCGAATATTCCTGTTCTATCTACTGCAATCTATTCTGAGAGTAAGATGAAGTCATGCATCCAAAGGTAATTATAATTCTGGAGATAAAGGGAAGCTATTTTGGCCACTTTGGTGCTTTCTTGTGCAGTTAGGTTCTGTTATTTTTATAGTATATGTGCTCCTAGAGTGAGTTCTTCCCATATATAGGGGAAGCCACATTTGTATTAATTAAAGATAAAAAGATGTGATCAAACTTTGAACAGTAGAGGTTGGTGTCTTATAAACTTGACCTATTCATCTGGGATGGTTGGGAAAATATCGGAAGGAAAAAATAATTACAAAACTCTTTACCAAATAGTATGATTTTTAACATTGTGAAATATCTTTCCAGGAGATCTCAGCCCTGCTGAGTTAATGATGCTGACCATAGGAGACGTTATTAAACAACTAATTGAAGCCCACGAACAGGGGAAAGACATCGATCTAAATAAGTAAGTGGATTTATAAAAAGAAAATAAGAAGGCAATCCTATTCTTAGGTGTAGACCTTTTTAATGAAATTATCAAATACTACTTGTTTTATGTCTCATGTTTTAGTTTTTAGTTGAGAATTTAGCTTTCTGCCCTTCCCTGTCACTTATTTATAGCAAAATTCTCTCATAGCCTAATAATAATACTAATAGCTTCTAATATTTATTGGGTGCTTACTGTGTTCCAATCACTGTTAGTGGTTCATTGTCTGTATTAACTCAGTCCTCTCAAACACTGCGTGAGGTAGGTACTTACATCACCTTCATTTGACAGAGGTGTAATCTGAGACAGAGAAAGGTAAAATAATTTGTCTGAAAGTAAAAAACTAGTAGTCAGCAGAGCTGGAATTTGGAATTAGATCGTCTGTCTCCAGAGCCCTTGTTATTTCCTGTGCTACATTACTTTACATCCTTGTTTCCTTCCTACTGTCTCAGAAGAAGCAGCAGCTTCATGAGGTGCATGGTCTTTCCCTACTTTACAGCCTCTTTGACATGTTCATCTGTTTCTTTCCACAGTCACATTCAGTGGTGACTTTGCTACATCCTCAAATCAGAGTACACTTCCATCTCTGCATCTTTTTTTATTTCATTAGATATTCACTATATAGATCTGCTCTAATGAAAGGGTTTTCTCCCCACTCAGGTGGCTTGTCACTGATATAATCACCACACATGGCCTTTTTTAAAAGACTGTTTTCTGTTACTTGAGATACTTCAGTGTTTTTTACTTCCCTGGAATATTGCACTTAAGAAACTTTTGCTAAAGGAGTGAATAAGTAACCGTCCTTTCTTTGTTTAGAAGTTTCTTTTCTATAATTGGCTATCCCCCAATTATACAAGTCTTTTATTTTCAATGAACATTTCTACTTTTTGTATATTTTTGTCAGTTTCTTTAATTTAGCACACCTAAAGTTAATGCTAACATCTTCCATAAAACCAGTCCCTACGCAGATATCCTCTTTGCTTAATTATGTTAACTTTCACCCAGGCTTGAAACTCTAGTCTCCTCTTCATACTGTTTTTGTTAGTTCCAGTTAGGAATTAATTTTGCTTACTCTTTCTTCATCATGACTCTCTCTTTCGTTTCCACTACCAACTCCTTAACCATATCTTTTTAAACTTAATTCTAGACTATTGCAATAGCCAATACTTTCAGGCTCTTTTTATCCCTTACTAGGTTAATTGTTGCTTGTTTCATGTTTTATCATGTCATTTCTCTATACAGAAACTTTCAGCATGTCCCCAGTGTTTATGGAATTAAATGCAGATTCCTCAGCCCATTATATAAATTCTCTCCATCTGGCTTCAACTATCCCAACTTTTTAAATTTCTGTACCTTTACACTGAAAATCTGCTTTCTGTCAGATCTACCCATATATTTTAGAATATGTACATCCCTGCTTCACATAAACCCACCTATTTGCTCTCAGTGGCATCCCTCCGTGTCTTTCCTGCCTGTCTAAAGCTAACTCTTTCTGTGGCTGTTTTCCATGACTGTCTCCCCAGCACACATTGGGTTCCTCTCTTGAGGTTTGGACATATTCATTGTTGTATGTGTGTTGTATCACACGGGTTTTTATCACTTGCCCACTTATTTTTGTGCATGCCTGTCTGCAAACATTCAAACACAGGGCATGACACAACTATGCCTTATACTTCCTGGCACACCAAGTACTTAGGTTCTCTCTGCCCATCAGGTACTGGGTTAACATTTCTTGAAAATGATGCGAACACCTCACAATAGTTTTAGATGAACTAAAATGAGAAATTAAGGTGACTGTTAGTGGTTGCTAGCAGCAAAGAAACAAGAAACCGATACAATTGTAGGAAAAAACAAGGAATTATTAGTTGTACTAAAGGTTATTTTTAGGGATTAGGGATAGAGTTACAATCAGGAAGGGATAAAGGGGTCCTCTGAAGTCCTGATCATCTTCTGTTTCATGGAGTGTCGTAACAAGAGTTTGCCTCATAAATGTTATTGTATATTTGTATGTTTAATGTTCTGTTGTTTATATATATAATGTTTTAGAATACGTTCTAAAACATTTTTAAAAATATATACTTTTTGGTTCTGCATACGTTTCCTTTAAATTGTTTTTTGATTGTTTTTATTTTTGGTCTAAGACCATGGCTTACAACCAGGCATCCCCCCGCCACACACACACACTGGCCCCAGAGGCCAGTGATGCTGCTAAACATCCTACAGTGTAATGAACAGTCCGTCACAACAAAATTAATGTGATCCCAGATGCTGTCGTGTTAAGGTTGAAAAAAGGGTAGAATCCTATGAAGCTGGAGCACTAATTTGAATGAGACCTACTTCGGGTCACTATCCTGGGACCCTTCCTATAGTCATCTTATTTTCTTTCTAGTACTCCAGGGTAAAAAGAAGTCATTGATGCATTTTCCTGATTTTCTTCTATTTTCCTGTTATTCAACCAATGTTAAAGCCACCATTGTCACCTGGTGAAAGGATAGGGGAGTGACAGGAGTTGATGGTGTTATTTATAGTTCATTGTTTTGGTGGCTTGTCTTGAAATACTATGATCTTGATAATGCTGGATGCTTTACTTTCAGGGTGAAAACCAGGACAGCTGCTAAATACGGCCTTTCAGCACAGCCCCGCCTGGTGGATATCATCGCCGCAGTCCCACCTCAGTATCGAAAGGTTTTGGTCCCCAAGTTAAAGGCAAAACCCATCAGAACTGCCAGTGGGGTGAGTGATTTGATTCACGAAACCTTGGTTGTGTATCTGCTCTTTCAGGAATCCTTGCGTCTGTGTAACACCCATTTAGTGAGGTGGAAATGAGGGATTCAGTTTAATAAAATTCATATATTATAATAAGTGTGGCAGTAGAGACCTGTGCAGAATGTTATGAGGGCATAGTGAGGAAAAACATTTATTGTGCTTAAAGGAGTAGATGATATTTTGATGTCCTTAAAAGTATAAATTGAGGCTTGGTGACTATCACAATATGATAAATATTATTGGCCATTTTAAGCTCATGTCTTTCAATACAATAGATATTTGTAAAAGTTACTATTAAAAGGTAGTTAATGAAGGCACCTGCTTTGGAGTCTGTTCTGACAGCGTGGAACATGCTTGGAATTCTCTCTTTCCCTCTCTCTTTGTCCCTCCCGTGCTCATGCTATCTCTCTCTCTCTAAATATAAATAAATAAAGTTTTAAAAATAATATAAAAGGTAGTTAATGGTGCAAAGTCATTCTGTATATGTATTTGTGAAGCAACTGACGTAATCGGGAGCTCTGTGGAAGTCCAGAGGGAAAGGTGGCCCTGCAGTGAAAGAGACTAGGGAAAGCCCAGGGGAAAGCATGGCATTTGCTTGATGTATAAATGGTGCTCCTATAAACGGAGAAGGGCAGGCTTAAGTAATGGGAGCAAGGGCACAGGAAACTGACGCACAGTGGTAGAGATGTTATAAGACTTATAGTATGTGCAGGGAACAGTGGGTGCCTCAGACTGACCAGAGTTGATAATTCATTTGAGAAAGCAGCAGGACCTTAGGTTGAAGAGTTAGTTTGGGATCAACTCATAAAAGAGCCTAAACGTCCTGCAAAGAAGCTGGATAGTAAGAAACTGTTAAAGATATTTGAGAGTGATACATGAACAAAACATCAGAAAATTAATTTGTATATAAAATGTAGAGTAGCTTGGGGCTAAAAAGACCAGTTAAGATACTCTTGGTTTAATCTACATGTGAAATGTGTTAAGAGCTGGAATTAGGGTAGGTGCTCTAAGATAAAAAGAATGAGTGTGAAAAATAGGATTTGGACCTTCTTAAAACTTGGTACTCAGAATTGAATTGTGGGTTCCTGATATGATCATAGAACTTCAGTCTAATATTTGAGTGGGAGATTTATACCTGTAGTAGTTACAGCCTATGTTGACTTATTTGGTGGCCATATCTCCTGGATTGTATTATATTTGTGGCCAATTAAATCCTAAAACTTTATACATAATGTATCACCAATCCTGGTCTCTTCTCCTTTCTACTTATTTAATAAAACTCCTTTGTTTTTGTTTTATTCATTTGTACCTGGTGTAAAAGCTTCTTTAAGAGAAACTAATATAGGGGTGCTTGGGTGGCTCAGTCAGTTAAGCGTTCGACTTCAGCTTCAGTCATGATCTCACGGTTTGTAGGTTCGAGCCCCATGTCGGTGTCTGTGTTGTCAGCTAGCTCAGAGCCTGGAGCCTGTTTCAGATTCTGTGTGTCTCTCTCTTTGACCCTCCCCTGCTCATGCTGTCTCTCTCTCTCTCAGAAATAAATAAAACATTAAAAAAATAATAAAGAGAAACTAATATAGTTGAACAATATGGGTTTGAATTGCATGAGTCCACTTACAGGCAGTTTTTTTCCAATGTATACAGTACTATAAGTGCATTTTCTTTATGGTTTTCTTGATATTCCTTTTTTCTAGCTTACTTTATTTTAAATATATAGTATATAATACCTGTAATATACAAAATATGTATTAATATATACACTAATATATATTAGTATACTGTATACTAATGGTAGTTTCTTTTACCAGTAAGGCTTCTAATCAACAGTAGGTTATTCAAGTAGTTAAATAAACGACACCCTGCTGAATGGGGAGAAGATATTTACAATCCATTCAAAATGGATTAAAGACCTAAATGTGAGACCTGAAACCATAAAAACCCTAGAAGAGAACACAGCCAGCAACTTCTTTGACATTGGCCATAGCAATTTTTTTCTAGTCTTCTGAGGCAAGGAAAACAAAAGCAAAAATAACTCTTGTGGCTACATCAAAATTAAAACCTTCTGCACGTGAGAAAAAAGTCAACAAAACTGAAAGGCAGTCTGCTAAATGGGAGATTTTTGCAAATGACATATCTGATAAAGGGTTAATATCCAAAATATATGTAGAACTGATACAATTCAACACCCCAAAAATGAATAATCCAATTAAAAATGGGCAGAAGACATGAACAGACATTTCTCTAAAGAAGACATCCAGGGGCGCCTGGGTAGCTCAGTTGGTTAAGAAGACATCCAGATGGCCAACGGCACATGAAAGGATGCTCATCATCACTGATTAGGGAAATGCAAATCAAAACCACAATGAGTTATCTCCTCACACCAGCTAGAATGGCTAAAATCAGCAGCACAAAAAGCACCAGGTGTTGGCAAGGATGTGGAGAAAAACCCTCTTGTACTGCTAGTGGAAATACAAACTGGTGCAACCACCATGGGAAATAGTATGGAGATTCCTTAAAAATTCAAAAATAGAACTACCCTATGATCCAGAAATCACACTACTGGGTATTTACCCAAAGAATACAAAAATACTAATTCAGAAGGGTACATGTACCTCTGTGTTTATTGCAGCATTATTTACAATAGCCAAATTATGAAAACAGCCCAGGCGTCCATCGACTAATGAATGGATAGAGGTGTGTGTGTGTGTGTGTGTGTGTGTGTACGTACGTACGTGTATGTACACTGGAATATTATTCAGCCGTAAAAAATGAGAAATCTTGCCATTTGTAACAACATAGATGGAGCTGGAGAGTATGATGCTAAGTGAAATAAGACAGAGAAAGACAAATACCATATCATTTCATATGTGGAATTTAAGAAACAAATGAACAAAGGGAAAAAGAGATGCAAATGAAGAAACTAACTTAAAGTATATAGTACAAACTGACTGTTACTGGAGGGAAGGGTTTGGAGGCAGGAGTTAAATAGGTGATGAGGATTAAGGAGTGCATTTGTGATGTGTGCCAGATGATGTATAGAATTGTTGAATCCCTATATTGTACACCTGAAACTAATACAGCACTAGATGTTAACTAACTGGAATTATAATAAAAACTTAAAAAAAATTAAAGATAGCAGAAGTACATACACAGCTGATTGTCATTCCCTGTCTGCTACAAATCTTAACCTTCATGCTTTTTTAAAAAAATTTTTTAATGTTTTATTTATTTTTGAGAGAGAAATAGAGACAGTGTAAACAGGGGAGGGTCAGAGAGAGAGGGAGACACAGAATCCGAAACAGGCTCCAGGCGCTGAGCTAGCTGTCAGCACAGAGCCTGATGCAGGGCTCGAACCCACGAACCATGGAATCATGACCTGAGCTGAAGTCGGATGCTCAACCGACTGAGCCACCCAGGTGCCTCTTAACCTTCATGCTTTTATTCCTGCTGTTACTCTGGTGGTGCTTTGTTTTTACTCCTTTTAACAGAGCAGTTTTAGGTTTACCTAAAAATTGATCAGAAAGTACACAGCGTTCATATATACTTTCTTTCCTCCTGCCCCAGGTTCCCCTTGTGTTGGTTTGGTATATTTGTTATAATTGATAAACCAGTATTGGTACCTTATTTTTAAGTGAAGCCTATAGTTTATATTAGGGTGACTTACAGTGGTATGTATTCTTTGGGTTTTAGAAAATGCATAATGTCATGTATCCACCATTACCAGATCATGTAGAATATTTACCCTGCCCTAAACTCCCCTATTCATCCTTTCCTTTGTTCCAGACTTCTGGCAATCACTGATCTACTTACTGTCTGTATAGTTTGACCTTTTCCATAATGTCATGTAGTTGGAATTAAACAGTATGCATAGCCTTTTCAGATTGGCTTCATTCACTTAGCATTATGCATTTAAGGCTATGCCATGTCTTTTTAGTGGCTTGATACAGCTCATTTCATTTTAGAACTAGACAGTATTCCACCATCTGAATGTACCACAGTTTATCCATTTTCCTATTGAAGGACATCTGGGTTACTTCTAAATTTTGCCAGTTAGGAACAAAGCTGCTGTAAACATTGTATGAAGGGTTTTGTGTACACATAAGTTTGCTACTCATTTGGGTAAATACCTAGAAGCATGATTGCTGGATCATACAGTAAGATTAGGTTTAGCTTTGTAAAATTGCCAAACTGCCTTCTGAAGTGGCTGTACCATTTTGCATTCCTGTCAACAATGAGAATCCCTGTTGCTCCACATGCTTGCCAGCATTTGGTACTGTCAGTGTTCTGGATTTTGGCCATTCTGATAGGTGTATAGCAGGGTTTCATTTTAGTTTGCAATCCTCAAATGACATATATTGAGTATCTTTCATATTCTCATTTGTCATTAGTGTATCTGATTTGATGAGGTGTCTGTTTGGATCTATTGCCCTATTCCTATTGGATTGTTTTTCTTATTCTAAAATTGTAAGCATTCTTTGTATATTTATGATACATATCTTTTATCAGACATGTGTTTTGCAAATGTTTTCTCTGAGTCTGTGTCTTTTCATTCTCTCAGAACAGAACTTTCAAATTTTAATGTAGTCCATCTTACTAGTTTTTTCTCTCATGGATCTTTCTTTTGGTGTTGATCTAAAAATTCATTGCAAAACCCAAGGTGGCCTAGATTTTCTCCTATGTTATCTTCTTGAAATTTTATAGTTTTGATTTTACATGTAGGTCTATGATCCATTTTGAGTTTATATTTGAGTTTTTGTTTTGCTTAGAATGCCATGATTCTTCTTAGTAGTATCAATATTAAATATAACAGTTACCATACATTGTCCACCTAATACATACTAACCACTGTGTTTCTAATTTAATCCTCAAAACTGGTAACTGGGGTAACTGGTTTTAAGAGGTAACTGGTATTGTCTGCATTTTACTTAATAGGAAAGTACACAGTAAGGGGCAGAGAAAAGATTCAAACCTCTCTGAATCCAAAGTCGTTGCTTTTTCTACTTCACCAGTAATTTCTAAAGTCTATTCTACAAAACTAGAATTCCATAGAAGTCTTGAAGCTACTGGGGGCATAACAAGTAGTGAAGCTCATAGGAGCAGGTGCTTCTCCGTTTCACTCAGGCCTGTGGCTTTTATCTCGTTTATAAACTGAGGTCTGAAGTAAAATGTTACTTGAAAGGAGAGTTCTATTGCTTAAACTGTTTGAAAACTACTGCACTTTGCTTCCCTGGCCCCACCTTACCCGGTCTTCTTGGCTTAATGAACCCTTAATCAGCATTTCGGGAAGACTTCCTGACTCCCCTGGTCAGGGCTAATTGCCTTCTTAGGCATTCCTGATATTTTCTATGTGCTTCTTACCATGTGGTATTGAAATAGTCTTTTTCTATATGTTCCTCACCTAGGTGGGTATGATTTCAGAGGACAGAAACAGTGCATTAATATTTTTGTAGTCTCAAGGCCCATTTGTTCTGTGTAGCTCAGAATCTGGCCTATACTGGGTCCTCAGTTGTTGAATTAGACTGATCTCATCAGTAGCTCATATTAAATAAAAACATTTGTTTGAAAATCTAAGTTTTTCATTCAGAATTGCAAATTTTTTTGAAGTCTTGGTCTTTCTCTAGATCATTGTTTAGTGATTTAAGTTTTAATAATTGTTATTATGAAAAATAATCAAACTTACAGAAAACTTGAAGATCCAGTACAAAGAATATTTTCCCCCTGAACCACTTGAAGTACGTTGCAAAATAAAGTTGGCTTTGAAAACTTTAGTGTGCATTTCCTACAAACAAGGACACCATCAAAATCAGGAATTTAGCACTGTTAAGGACTGTCATCTAATCCTCAGATCTTAATCAAGTTTCACCCACTGTTTCAATAATGACCTACAGAACCCAGTTCAGAATCACATGTTGCACTTGGTTGTCGTGTCTCTTCAGTCGGGGCACTTCCTGTCTTTCCTTGCCCTCATTACCTTAACACTTCTGAAGATTTCAGGCAGGTTATTTTGCAGCATGTTCCTCAATTTGGCTTAATCAGGTGTTATAATTAGATTCAGGCTATACAGGAACATCACAGAAGTGATAATGTATTCTTATTGTATCCTATCAGGTGGTATATATATATATTTTATATAATTTTAATTTTAATTTGTCCTGGCCTGTCATTGATAATGTTGTTTCTTTTCATTGAGGTAAAATTGCTATTGTAACATTTTTATTAAGATAAAATTGCTATATAACATTATATTAGCTTCAGGTGTATAAGATAATTTGATATTTGTATACACTACAATATGATCACCACAATAAGTTTAGTTACCATCCATCACCATACAGTTGACC